>NC_083747.1:8905000-9505000 GCF_033458585.1 Syngnathus typhle | reverse complement strand
AAATAGTGTGTTGAGCCATTAAAATGACTACTAAAGATTTGACTTCTCATTTAATGACCTGACACACTCACAATGTACACCACAAATATCTCTCAAACTGACGGGAGGAAACAGAGGCGACCATTGAGGTAACCTGGAGATCGTCCTTAAGAAGGGGATTGGTAGAGTGGGGGGAAAATATACCTCAGAAAGAAAACTGCCTTCAAGCCCGCAATGGAAAATAACTGATATTTCATGCACGGAAACGTCACATAAAACCTCAATAGCAGAGAGGAAGAAAAAACAATGTGGTGTGTCAAGGTTACAGGTGGAGGAGTGAGAGGGTGGACAACGTCCGTGTTGGGGATTGGAAGTCGTCTATTTTCTTTTATATTGCAGTGTCAACTTTCCATTGCATATGGAAGCTGCTCAAAGCACTTTAACTTTGTCGTGTGACATTCCTACCTTTTCTGCAGTGTCTCACGGCCATTTTGCACCTGCGGGACTCAGCAATGGTGGGACACGGTATTGTGTCTTTGGGTGGTTTCTTTACAATATGCCGCGTTCGGGTCTCCAGACCCCACCTATAGCCGCAGGTTTTGTTTCTTCTGGTGCAAGCTCCCCATTCGCTCCACTGCCCGACCTCGCAGCCCTCTGTGGACAGACAAAGTCATGTGTGGGGAAACCGCAGCAGAATGTCATTTAGAAGCAATGCATAGACCTCAGATCAAATTTTAGTACTGGGTGATGGAGCTTTACGGGGATGACTAAGCTTGTGGACTGCTTGTTTTGAATATTTAGAGAATACCAGTAAATATTATACAACATATGAACATGTGCGTTCTTTTCATTTTTGTGTTGTTTACCTCCACACTCCATGGTGTCCTCCAGTGGGGCAAAGCCCTCGGGGCACTTGTCATAGCATCGCCCTTTGTGCAGGTAAAAACCTGACTTGCATTTGGTGCAAAAGTCTTTACTGAAGCAAGACTCACAGTTCTCTATCCTGCACCCTGGAGAGAGAAAAAGAGACATTAGGGTCCAGCTGATCAGCCCTCTCATCTGGAGTTGATTGAGAGCTCTGGAGTTTCAGGGGTTGGGGGGTGTATTACACAGTGTGTGCCTCGAAAAAAAGCTGCCAGTGCCTTGTGAATGACTTCCCACCAATGCATGGTCAATCCTGAGTTACTTTTCTTCTTTTGAGAGAACAAAAAATAAGCAGAAACGCCAATGATGTCCAACTGGCCTACAATTCAACAGCTCCTAGTTCTCTTTACATAAGTACAAAATCCATTAAGCAATCCAGTACAGAACAGTGAAGTTCAGATCACAGCAGTATATTTCAGAATTGTAAACATTTACGTATCTGGCTTATATCTCCTCCATAAGGAATGCGAGCCAGATTGCACTGTAAATGGCGTAACATCAAACCAACAAAACTGTATAATGAATTCAACAATACATAAAATACTGTAAAAGAAGACCAACAGTGTAGGTAAAGATAAATTTCAGTTCTTTTCAATTTCTGTGATTTTCTGTGAATTTTGTAGAAGTGATTTTTCTGCCGGGCCCGGCCGGGCAAAGCCCGAAAAGGAAATGTGGGTCCCCCTTCCCATGGGCTCACCACCTGTGGGAGGGGCCAAAGGGGTCGGGTGCAGTGCGAGCTGGGCGGCGGCCAAAGGCAGGGACCTTGGCGGTCTGATCCCCGGCTGCAGAAGCTGGCTCTTGGGACATGGAATGTCACCTCTCTGGCTGGAAAGGAGCCCGAGCTGGTGTGCGAGGCAGAAAAGTTCCGACTAGATATAGTCGGACTTGCCTCCACGCACAGTTTGGGTTCCGGTTCAAGCCCTCTCGAGAGGGGCTGGACTCTCTTCCACTCTGGAGTTGCCCACGGTGAGAGGCGTCGAGCAGGTGTGGGTATACTTATTGCCCCCCGGCTGGGCGCCTGCACATTGGGGTTCACCCCGGTGAACGAGAGGGTAGCCTCCCTCCGCCTTCGGGTGGGGGGACGGGTCCTGACTGTTGTTTGTGTCTATGCACCAAACGGCAGTTCAGAGTACCCACCCTTTTTGGAGTCCCTGGAGGAGGTGCTGGAGAGCGCTCCTTCTGGGGACTCCATCGTTCTACTGGGTGACTTCAATGCTCACGTGGGCAATGACAGTGAGACCTGGAAGGGCGTGATTGGGAGGAACGGCCCCCCCGATCTGAACCCGAGCGGTGTTCTATTATTGGAATTCTGTGCTCGACACGGATTTTCTATAATGAACACCATGTTCAAACATAAGGGTGTCCATGTGTGCACTTGGCACCAGGACACCCTAGGCCGCAGTTCGATGATCGACTTTGTAGTCGTGTCATCGGATTTGCGGCCGCATGTTTTGGACACTCGGGCGAAGAGAGGGGCGGAGCTGTCAACTGATCACCACCTGGTGGTGGGTTGGCTCCGATGGTGGGGGAAGATGCCGGTCCGACCTGGCAGACCCAAACGTTCTGTGAGGGTCTGCTGGGAACGTCTGGCGGAATCCCCTGTCAGGAAGAGCTTCAACTCCCACCTCCGGCAGAACTTTTCCCAGGTCCCGGGGGAGGCGGGGGACATTGAGTCCGAGTGGACCTTGTTCCGCGCCTCCATTGTTGAGGCGGCCGACCGGAGCTGCGGCCGTAAGGTCATTGGTGCCTGTCGTGGCGGCAATCCCCGAACCCGCTGGTGGACACCGGCGGTAAGGGATGCCGTCAAGCTGAAGAAGGAGTCCTATCGGGCCGTTTTGGCCTGCGGGACTCCCGAGGCAGCTGACAGGTACCGGATGGCCAAGCGGAACGCGGCTTCGGCGGTTGCTGAGGCAAAAACCCGGGCGTGGGAGGAGTTTGGCGAGGCCATGGAGAATGACTTCCGGACGGCTTCGAGGAAATTCTGGTCCACCATCCGGCGTCTCAGGAGGGGGAAGCAGTGCAACGTCAACACTGTTTACAGTGGAGATGGCGTGCTGCTGACCTCGACTAGGGACGTCGTGTGTCGGTGGGGAGAATACTTCGAAGACCTCCTCAATTCCACCGAAACGCCTTCCATTGTGGAGGCAGGGCCTGGGGACTCTGAGGCGGACTCTCCAATCTCTGGGGTTGAAGTCACTGAAGTAGTTAAAAAACTCCTCGGTGGCAAGGCCCCGGGGGTGGATGAGATCCGCCCGGATTTCTTAAGGGCTCTGGATGTTGTGGGGCTGTCATGGCTGACACGTCTCTACAGCATCGCGTGGACATCGGGGACAGTGCCTCTGGATTGGCAGACTGGGGTGGTGGTTCCCCTCTTTAAGAAGGGGGACCGGAGGGTGTGTTCCAATTACAGGGGAATTACACTCCTCAGCCTCCCTGGGAAGGTCTATTCAGGGGTGCTGGAGAGGAGGGTCCGTCGGGAGGTCGAACCTCGGATTCAGGAGGAACAGTGTGGCTTTCGTCCTGGCCGTGGAACAGTGGACCAGCTCTTCACCCTCAGCAGGATCCTCGAGGGTGCATGGGAGTTCGCCCAACCAGTCCACATGTGTTTTGTGGACTTGGAGAAGGCGTTCGACCGTGTCCCTCGGGAGGTTCTCTGGGGGGTGCTTCGGGAGTACGGGGTACCGAGCCAACTGATAAGGGCGGTTCGGTCCCTGTATCATCGATGCCAGAGTTTGGTCCGCATTTCCGGCAGTAAGTCGGATTCGTTCTCAGTGAGGGTTGGACTCCGCCAAGGCTGCCCTTTGTCACCGATTCTGTTCATAGTTTTTATGGACAGAATTTCTAGGCGCAGCCGAGGCGTTGAGGGTGTCCGGTTTGGGGACCTCAGCATCGCGTCTCTGCTTTTTGCAGACGACGTGGTGCTGTTGGCTTCTTCAGGCCGTGATCTCCAGCTCTCACTGGAGCGGTTCGCAGCCGAGTGTGAAGCGGTCGGGATGAGGGTCAGCACCTCCAAATCCGAGTCCATGGTCCTCGATCGGAAAAGGGTGGAATGCCCTCTCCGGATCGGGGATGAGATCCTGCCCCAAGTGGAGGAGTTTAAGTATCTTGGGGTCTTGTTCACGAGTGAGGGGAGGATGGAGCGCGAGATCGACAGGCGGATCGGTGCAGCGTCGGCAGTAATGCGGACTTTGTACCGGTCCGTCGTGGTAAAGAGAGAGCTGAGCCAAAAGGCAAAGCTCTCAATTTACCGGTCGATTTACGCTCCTACCCTCACCTATGGTCACGAGCTATGGGTCGTGACCGAAAGAACGAGATCCCGGATACAAGCGGCCGAAATGAGTTTTCTCCGCAGGATGTCCGGGCTCTCCCTTAGAGATAGGGTGAGAAGTTCGGTCATCCGGGAGAGACTCGGAGTAGAGC
The DNA here is from genome assembly GCF_033458585.1 of Syngnathus typhle. Taxonomy (NCBI): domain Eukaryota; kingdom Metazoa; phylum Chordata; class Actinopteri; order Syngnathiformes; family Syngnathidae; genus Syngnathus; species Syngnathus typhle. The sequence goes on along the minus strand of NC_083747.1, from coordinate 9,500,677 downwards.
CGCTGCTCCTCCACGTAGAGAGGAGCCAGATGAGGTGGCTCGGGCATATCATCAGGATGCCTCCTGGACGCCTCCCTGGGGAGGTGTTCCGGGCATGTCCCACCGGTAGGAGACCCCGGGGACGACCCAGGACGCGCTGGAGAGACTATGTCTCTCAGCTGGCCTGGGAACGCCTTGGGATCCCCCGGGATGAGCTAGATGAAGTGGCTGGGGAGAGGGAAGTCTGGGAGTCCCTCCTGAAGCTGCTGCCCCCGCGACCCGACCCCGGATAAGCGGAAGAAGATGGATGGATGGATGGATGGATTTTTCTGCCAACTAGATTGCAGTGCCTCTCTCCACCTCTCCGGTCACGTAGCGATGTAGTTTAGAGTTCACGGAAGCATACTTAAGTCGTACAAAAACTGTTGTTTGATGACCAACTTTTGAAAACAGAAATGGAAGAAATGCTGTTTGAGTTGGAAGTGAGTAGACTGTGTCACAGCATGAAAGAAGACTTAACAGGAAGGTCACGTTCTGATCTAACGATGAATACATTTCTTTAGGCTATGAACGATGTGCCACTGCTGCCAACCATGTCAGTTTCTATAACCAATATCCGATTTTCATCTAAGTTGAGTATGATCTTTTTACTAATACAAAAAGTCAAAGGATGGAACATGACAGGGTTTGGGTGAAATTATGTGCACAGTCTTGGAAAAGACACATGATGTGTTCAGTCAGACAACACGGCATCACACGCTTGTATTTTTTTGTTCGTGAGCTGTCTGCCATACTGCAAATAAGATGATTTCAAGACAGTGCTTTTATTATCTATGACCAAAAACAAAAGCAGCTTTGATTTGCCGTCCTGTCATAATTCACCACATGCTTTTCATGACGCATAGTGTTCTTCGTATTTGATTCATGTCCCACAGAAATGATGACATCGACCAGTCAGTGACTGCAATGTGTTTAATGCAATCTTACCATCTTTTGACATTGGTAACTAAAAAGTTGCGCACTGTACTAAACTGCACCTTCGGTACCTGTAATGCTTGGCAGAAACAAGACTTTTAATTTCACACTGACATCCATTTCAGTTAGAGAATATTGTTATTTTTCCATGTGTTAAAGCCATAGGCGCGGACTGTTGTGCTTTAATCTGTGACCCTTACAAGGCCCAGGAAAAGGAAGGCTCTCACAATCCCACCCTTTAATTACACCATCTCCAAGTAACCATCAGTCCTCCTCCATGACATTCCTCCAAAACGAGAGGGTCCCTCCCCGCATTACTTTGAACCCTAAAGTGTGGCCTCTGCCCACTCACTCTGGTCTCACGCTTTTCAGAGTAGTCTAAACAAACCATGGATACGGACAAACACACAACACAATCAGTTTGTGTGATAAAGATTCATAACATATGGAAAAGTGTTGCAACACTGAACATACGTATATAGCAATATCAATAAGATTCCCAAAGAGGTTTGTTGTTATTAAAAATCGAATTTGAAATCACTTCACATATGCAATGACTTTTTCTCTTATCTAATTCTATGTGTGACCCCACAATAAGAATAAAAATGTGTGAAAGTAAAAGGAGGTAAGAATATATATGTCCTTTATTGCTACACATCAAGTCCTGCTTAAATGAAACTGGTTTAGTAGAAACAAAGCTTAATTTAGGGAAAATTTGGGAAGCTAATAAATCAAAAAACAAATTAGAAAGCGCGACACTGTCTTTTACCCTTAACACCTCCCAGGCCTGTCATCACCAGCAATAATAATAAGGGAGAAAACATCTGGCAGTACTCTCCAGCACTCAAAGTCTGTTGTGCAATCCCCAGGTATGGACAAACGATACAAGATAGAGTATCAGTACAAAACAGGATTAAACAATATCAAACTAAAAAAAGATGCTTGGACAGTTTTTCTAAACAAAAGATAAGTAAAGATATCCCCGCCATGAGATGGATGAGGTGGATGGCACATCGATGAGGCTCCTTGGGACTTACAATGCAGAGAGGTAGATCTTGAGGATCAGAGGTCATCAGAGAATGGAATGAGTAGCGAAGAGATCATTATAACAGACAGCTATCCCTCTGTCCAGTTATCAGGCAAAAGGCTATCTAGGACAGTGTAGGCTATCTACGACACTGGAAAATCTCCCACATTGACCACCAGCAAGTCTGCTGGCCGAGTCAGTGGATTGTTGAGCAGCTCCACAAACAGATACAGGGGAGCGGGTTCATTCTCCCAGTGGGATTAACCTCTGGATCACCTTTAAAAGCTTCATCTAGGTGCCTCTGGGAAACTAATGAGAAATAATGAGGTCATCAGATCTCACTGATGGTCCGGTGTTCCTAGGACTTAAACACATTACCATCATTATCTTCTAGCGGTGCTCTGCCTGTGAGTTACAGCATGACGGGAGAAAGATGTTGGCATTGTGAGAGGAAATTTGAAAGATGTTGAAGCAACGGTATTATTGCGATGTCATTGTTACTGCGTGACTTTCGGATTCAGATGCATTTTAACTTGAGACATGAGTCATCAAGCGTCACTTGTCACAAAGTGGTACATGCTTGGCAGAAGACTGGGTTTGAGGAGGAAGTGTACCAATTGTATCAACGACACGCAAAACCTCATGTCAGCCCCAGTTAAATTTTATTCCTCTGCAGGCCAACAGCGTCAAGTATAATCATGCAGTTCATTTATAAGAATATGCACTGCTTGGAGAAAATGTGCTAAAATATCCTGGAAAAGACTAATTAATTTCCCGATTTCTAAACCAGGCCTCTTATATATCTGAACAGCATATGGTTTGTCACAGCACTCATCTCAGACTCCTCCTCAAAGCCGACCAGACCTGATGTTGCATAGCAGGAGTGTCCATTTCCTAAAAGACCTGGCAATGTGAAAAGGAAAACAAACCCTATTTTTTTCCATTCTTTGCCTCCAAGCTGAGTAGAACAGCTCTGACCTACTCTCTAGACCTGGGGTTTGGCTGACATGGAAGCTTTGGCTTGCTCACTGCCACTCAGCCATGACATGCGGAGCTATGGATGACAAAAGTTCACGGCAAAGACCAGAGCTGCCATGTTCCTCCCAACTCCTTCCATGCTGTTTTTTTCCACATGGGTGCACCTCTACATGCCAATGTCTAACTATGTGAAGCAAAGGTGGTGTTTTTGTCAATCACAGTGTCCTTGAGAAGGAATGATGTGACGGTAGCAGACATCTTAGTGGCTCTGCTTGTTTTCTTATGCAAAGAAATAGTCAATGATATACCAAGATCTGCCAGCTGCAACGCACAAGTACACACCACTGTCTGAGGTTCAGACAGACAGCATCTTTTTTTATAGTGTGCATTTTCAGTGTTTCAAACCTTATAATTCGTCATCTGGCTGTTTTTGCCTGAGAGCAGGGCTTGGTCTGTTGGGATCATTATATTATTAGCCAATTCGGAAAGTATGGATTATCAAGTTGTGATGATTAAATGTCCCTTGGTAAAGTAAACAAGCTAAAACCAACCGGTCACTTTGCTTGCCAGGCAATGTAAGGGAAATGGCTCAGAATTTGACTGCAGAAGAGAAAAGTTGAATGAGGACAACTCAGACACAGAGAGAGAAAATGTTACTGCTACCAAAGCCAACAATTCAATAGTTTGTGAAAAAGATTTGTGTGTTCATGTGTGGCCATGACACATGGCTGACATTCACCACAAAGTTAGTCCTGTGTGTGAGACAGTGGCCTAAAAACAATTATTATTATTATTTTTTTTTTTTAATCCAAAGCAGTGTGAAATACCCAGAAATTTATTTATGGTGAAAATTGTTGTGAAAGTGCTATCTAAATAAAGATGTATTGTATTGTATTGCATGGTATAACAAAGGCAGTAAAAGAGAAATTACGATTGGGATGAGTGGCACTGCATATTTCCCAGGAAACTACTATTTTATTTAAGCTGTTTCCAAGATGTTGGTGATGCCATGACTTGGTCAGATTGGATGCTGGTCGGTAGTGAACGTCTCAACAAAGGCAGTAATATAATATATATATAGCGTATAATATATATAGCGTATAATATATATAGCGTATAATAATATAGCGTGGCACAGGACATTTTCCACAGAAAACCCTATTTTATGTCAACCTTGCTTCCACAAGGTTGACAATCCTGCTTGCTGTTTCCTGGTTGCTGTTTGGCAGCGAACACATCTGAGGTTTTTGTGTAGTTACTGAACACTGCAGAGGGGTAAGAGCAACTATTTTTGTGGCCAGCCTATATGTGTATGTGAATAACAGTGGGGCTTAGGGTTAGGGTTGTAACTATTGCTACATATTCCACACAGTTCCTGTTAATCTGTGAAATGACACCCACAAACATTGGAGTGGGGCTGCCACTGAGTGCATAATAAGCACCCCTGGGGAAATACAAGTATGACATAATGGAGTTATCCCTAGCTGCTAAAAGACTCCTGCAAAGCAAACACCCAAAATAAATAGGCAGGAAGGTGAGGCATCAAGTTATTTAGTAGGAAATTTCCAGTTTCCAGGAAATAATATTGGAATCGTTTTACTTTTGTCCATAAAGTCTTCTGCAAGGTCTTACTGTCACGAATACGGTGTGGAAATGGAGCAGGGCGACCAAGTGCAGCTTGGACCAGGCTTTATTGAAGCAAACTCAAAAGACTCGGTAAACTGACATAACTCTCTAACAAAATCAACCACAGGACTGACCGAAAAAGACGTGGAACAAAAAGACAGGGTGACCTTACCAAAGACAGGAACCAAAAAGACATGACAGTACACATCACAGCTCCGACAGGACAGAAACCACGGACATGATCGGGGACGAGTCGTGACACTTACTTGTCATACCTTCTTTCCTGCCCTCTGAAGATTATTGTTTATGTCATGAAAGTGGATATACTAGGTATTTTAAAGACAGCATAGTTGGGTGAAAATATTGAGGAATCTTCCAATGGTTCCTACATGTTCATATTATTGTGCCCAAAGCTTTTGGCACCTTCCACTTGGCTTCATTTTAGTATGTCTGCTGGGAGTTTGGCTCAGAGAACCATAAGTTCAAGTTCCTCTCTGTTTTCACAAGAAACACTCAGCCAACACCTTCTACCCCATGTAAACCCATAAAGGATCTCTCGCATGTGTAATTTCTTCCTTTCAACTCTCTTTTTCACATTGAAATAGTTATAAATGCGGAGGTGAGGGAAACATTCCATGAATTGAGTTTTGGAGTCTGTCATTGGCTGGCGACCAGTCCAGGGTGTACCCTGCCTCTTGCCCTGCGTCAAGATCCAGCACACTCAGAACCAAAGTGAAGATAACCCATATAAAAGATGGAATGATGAATATCTTTTGGATTTAAAGTTCAACAAGAATTGCTAATATTTCAAATGTCGCCAGTTATTGTTATGGTTTACAGAATTTCTGGAAATATTTGTTTTTTTGTTCTGCGTAACAAAAGTTTCCAAGAAACAAAATACATAATGGTTAGGAACTATATTGTCGGAAAAGTCAATGTTCAAGTAAAATATTGAGTGTCTAAAACAGTGCACGTATCAAGACGATTTAAAACTAGTGAAAGAAATTAGTTTAATTTTCTTACATTAATAGAGTCAGAGAAATCGCTTATATTCAAACTGTACCTACACTTGAAAGTTAATGCTTTATCACACAGTAGTCAAAATACACTTGATGGTGTGGTATCTGGAAAAGTCAGCTGTAACTGGCTGGTTGTTCAAAGTCCAAAATGACTACGACTGCCAATAAATAACACAGTCTGGTGAATTTGCGAACTTGCAAAAAAATTGCCAAGAGACATTAGCTTCATGCCTTTATATATATATATATATATATATATATATATATATATATATAGAGAGAGAGAGAGAGAGAGAGAGAGAGAGAGAGAGAGAGAGAGAGAGAGAGAGAGAGAGAGAGAGAGAGAGAGAGAGAGAGAGAGAGAGAGAGAGAGAGAGAGAGAGAGAGAGAGAGAGAGAGAGAGATAGAGATAGAGATAGAGATAGAGATAGAGATAGAGATAGAGATAGAGATAGAGAGAGAGAGAGAGAGAGAGATAGAGATAGAGATAGAGATAGAGATAGAGATAGATAGATAGATAGATAGATAGATAGATAGATAGATAGATAGATAGATAGATAGATAGATAGATAGATAGATAGATAGATAGATAGATAGATAGATAGATAGATAGATAGATAGATAGATAGATAGATAGATAGATAGATAGATAGATAGATAGATAGATAGATAGATAGATAGATAGATAGATAGATAGATAGATAGATAGATAGATAGATAGATAGATAGATAGATAGATAGAATATAGATCACAAAAATGTGGAGGAATACCAAAGGTTGAAGGAAGAACTAAAAAAAATGTGGAAGGTAAAGGCAACAGCCACTGGTGATCGGGGTACTGGAGGCAGTTATCCCTAAACTGGATGCATGGCATTCCTGGAAACAGCTAAAGACCATAGATACCACACAGATGGGCGAACCGCCATGAAATTGATCATATTTAGGATACTGTGGATTGGTGGTAGGACTGTTCCAACTCAACACCCTGATCATATACGCAAAGGAGATGTGTTGTACTGCATGAAGCAAATAGTGACCATAGATACTGAAACTGGTGTTGTGTGAGAAGTTGTGGAAGGTAGTGGCAAACTGCCGAGTCAGCATGCAGGACAAAAAAAGACTGGACAGAATCACTTACTGGAACACATATTAAGTTCTGGGCTGCGCATGCCGTAGTAACCAGCTGGACAGTCATGAAGACATTCGCCATACTGTCTCATCCTTTCTCTTCGCAGAAACAGGAAAAGTTTGGGCTGGCAGTTTACACAGCCATTGTCTCTGGAGCACACTGAGCAGCCTTTACAGATGGGGTACGCTCCATAGGTAGCTGCAGGACATAAAAGAGAGGCAAATCAGCAAAGGATGGAAAGCATAACTGAAGACCTTAAATCTCACAAACTGAGAATCAATTTGTGTTGAGATGCATCCATAGCTAGAGTAAGATCAATAAAATAATAGTTTCTGGTATGGTTTAAATAGGTTTCATTTGGCCCATTTTTTTGACAGAGTAAAAATAATTCGCAAATCCTTTGGAACAAAAATCAAGGGGGCTTGCTTTTATTTCCACCTTTGTTGTGATTACTGTGTTCACATATGACTAAACAAATCATCAATCTACTTTCTATACACAATGTACATTGACATATACAGTAGAGACAATTTTTAGTTTTCAGGAAATAGGCCAATTGACCACTCCAAATTGTCCATAGGTGTGATTCTGAGTGCTGTTTGTCTGTGTGCCAATATACATAGATCTAAAGCGGCTGGAACTCATTAAGTGGCCCTAAAGTGGTCTTCAGGGATGAGGCCTTGGAAATCAAAGTTGAATTTGGTCACCTGATATTGAACTTCAGAAACTAATCAGACCCAATTCAGTGGAAAAAAGTTGTTCGTCATCTGTTCAAAACCTCAAGTTTCTTATCCAAGGTTCGTGTGTGTGTGTGTGTGTGTGTGTGTGTGTGTGTGTGTGTGTGTGCGTGCGTGCGTGTGCTTATAAATCATACAGAATAAATGAAGGAAATGTGATCTGATGTCACACATGAATTAAAGAGAGTTCAGGTAGCCAGGTAGCAGTTGAAGTACTTGTTAATATGAAAATAAAAAACATGTTCATATATAAAATGTGTTCTTGTTCAATGGCCGTTTAGTTAACTTTAAATAGCTGCAATTTAATGATGATGTCAAAGTCATGAGGTGGAGATCTTCATCAATCACAGCGTTATGAAATTGTTAAATCAAACCTCAAAATGCCAAGACTCAGAAAGCATCTATTTTATGGCCCATTTATTAGATTTCATCATCTTGTGCAGGTGTATTGTAATGTTGTGGCCAGTAAATCTTTTCAGCTGCTTTTATTGCATTTTCTCCTGCTGTCTTACACTTGGACATATTTCTTTCGGTTAAATTCTGCAAGAATAACATTGGATTTGCATTACTGCATGCTAAAAAATACTGCACTGACAGAAAAGGAAAGACATCTTGGCAAAAGTAATGAATTTTGTGGCTGGAAAGCCAATTCTCTGGCTTTTTTGAGTTGGCTATTGACTGTGGGCTATCAATAACATTTAAATAACACAAAAAGAACATTTGAAAATATAGTCATTATAGATCACTGGCTTGGACACCGGCAAGGACAACAATGTCAATAGAATATAACTTCAATCGATTTCAGTATTTATTTTGAGAAAATATTAAATATCTTTGCACGGCTCTAATAATTCAAAATGTCCAGTACAATCTGTTTGATACCGTGCTGCAGATCCCAAGTCCTGGATTGAGCATGTAACTGGGGAAAAAAAAAAGAATGGCTGAATAGAGTGGAGACAACCTCTAATGCTGATTTTGGGAGATTAGCTTGTATTTTTCTGTGGAAAGGTTTTGAGGTTCAGGCCACAGGTATGTCAGAAAGCAGGCCGTGTTTCACAGTGTCTGGAGCTGCACTGTCCCTGCGTACAATAGCAGCCCGTGCACACAAATCCACCAGCAGGTTTTAGCTACTGTAAAATACAAACCACTTGTAAATCTAATGTTTGAGATGGAAATACCAAACTGAAATTGAAGTTAAATAGTAAACTGAAACGTTTGGAAGAATTTATAAATATTCATGAGTTGTAACAAAGATGAGATGAGAGATGAGAAACTAAAGCAAGCAGCTGTTGATGCATCTAGCACACAGGTGTCAAACCCAAGGCCCGGGGGCCAGATACGGCCCGCCACATCATTTTATGTGGCCCGCGAAGAAAAATTGTGCATCAAATTTGTGTGTCATTACTAGAATTGCAACTTGTCTTCACTTTTAATAATATCTTTTTTTTTTTTTTATATTTTACGAGTTATTACTCGTCTGATTTGAAAACGAGTTATTTGTCAGTTTGTTTTGTAGCTTTTACTGTATATAATATGAGGTGCTCACACATTCATTTGGATTGACAGTCATAATGGCCCTCTGAAAAGAAGCTATGACTACAATGCAGCCCGTGAAAAAAGCGAGTTTGACACCCCTGATCTAGCATGACTGACCAAATTGCAGGAATACATTCTTAAATGTATAGTGTACTGAGGCCATGTTCTGACTATTGAAAGTGGTCTTTTATTGTTTCCTTTGGTACAGTCCACACATTGAAGTCTATCTTTTCAAATGTCTCTTGCATTTTGATGCATGCATCACTGTGTCTACCATATATCATTTTTGTCTGTTTTATTTTTGTTTTTCTGTGTCAGTCATGTTTGAACATAAGGATTTTGGGTCCCTAGAATATTGGTAAATGGAGTGTTTTTGTGAGATTTAAAATTTGAGGTTCACCATATTGAATATGTTCAAAACTGGATAGAGGCACACACGCCATTTGAAGAGCCACTCCTTGCATTTGATAAAGTGGATCGTTTTTGGTTTCAGCCACAGAATACATATGATGTGAAGCAAAACAAGTCCAGATTTCCCACTTCTAACATTCTAAGCCTAAAGCGTTGGATTTATAAAAGACAGGGTCCATGCAAACATCAGTGAAGAACCCCTAGTGAGGATTCCTTACTCCGTGTGACAGGCCTGCAAGGCAAAATGACTTGTATAAGGCCACTGATCTGCAGGAACCACATTAAAAACTTTTCAAATATGTTCCACATCACCCTTCAACAATCTATTGCGACAGCTAGATTAAAGAATTAATGTGGTGTGCTACACAGAAATTATGTTTGACTTGGTATTTAAAAATAAAAACCTATTTAATGTGCACAACATGTTTTTAAAAAAAGCATGTGAGCATTTTTAGTCTTATTTGTGCTACAAAAGGAGTGAGACAGTAAGAATTCCTTCATTTGTGATCACTGGATTGATAATCTTCAGATTTGACACTGTGCTTGCTGCTGGCCGTGAGCTCATTGAGCATCACTATGGAGGTGGTAAAATGTTTCTTTTTTTTTTGTGACAAATTGTGACATGGTCCGACGATGGCCGTATCAAGGTGCACTGAGGCTTTCTACAATTTTGCCAATGGCCTTTCCCCTCGTGAAATATTTTTCCACCTGGGGTAGAGTGACAAGTGTGTCATTATAATCGACTTGTTTTCATTTGTACGGATTTTCTTGTAAACTTCGCCTCCATGGTGACGCTGTTCAACCTTGCTGAGGGGACTGACCAATGTGTGTGCACAGTATGTGTGGCTGTGTGACTTAAAACCTGAAAATGTATTTCCAGCGTGTGTGAAAGCTTACGTAGACAAAGCCATACTCCTTGAAATGTGCCAAACACAGCACAATTCTGGCCTGCTGAATTCTGACGACGCCAACAAAATGACGAGATGGTGGCCACAAGTCGCCCACATATCGGGAACTAATCAATCAGAGAAAACCTGTTTTCCATATCAAATTAAGGAGATCACAGACCCAATCGGAGTAAAGCTTATTTACTTATTGAATGTTCTGTAATATTGATGTGAAAACAGGCCTTTCAAAGTCAGTCATTTCTAACAAATTACAATAACTTGGGAAAGGGAATCCAAACAAAATTATCTTGCAATCCTGGTAAAACGACAGAAGATTATTAAGCAAATAAATAAATAAATAAATAAATAAATAAATAAATAAATAAATAAATAAATAAATAAATAAATAAATAAATAAATAAATAAATAAATAAATAAATAAATAAATAAATAAATAAATGTGTGGTTCAATTCAATTCCTAAATACACTCGATCAGTGGCAGAATTGAAGCTTGCATATACCTCAAATGAGTTAAGGTATTACTGTATTTACTTTCATTTTGCTTTTTTAGAGTGTGCAGGATAATGACTCTATGTCAACACAGACATTCCCGTTGTAAGTGGTAAAGCCTCGAGCCCTCATATATTTTCCCCCTCAGTTTTATGACAGGTATATTTACATTATGGTCAACTACTAACACAAATTTCAGTCAGCTTTAAAATTGTTATTTTTGAGATTTATAAAAACGTTCCATTTATTTATTGAGGTTAGGCTTAAGTCGTTAGTTTGAAAATCTGGTATTTCATTCATGCATCATTGTTGGGCCCACAAATGAATCATAATGGCATGTTTGAACCACTGCCCTCTATGAGCAATAGATGGGTTCCAAGTTTTCTCCGAATGCCACTAAAGGGCAATTACGTATGCAGTGAAAACGTGCTGAACCCAAAATCCTTACCATACTAGGAAGTAGGATTCAACTAAGGACTGCCAAAATTCTATATGAATTTGTTCTTTCCGCTTACCTACTTTTATCCATGGACTCACTTGAGCCACTCACACGCTGAGCAATCAAAAGCAACTTAACTCTTTAGTTGCATTGTGCAGTGTGCGTGATTCTGTGAATAGTTTCCATCAATTGGCAACAGTGTGCAACTAGTTTGATTGCACATGTCGAATCGCAAGCGGGCTTTGCGGCACCCACTGTTTATTGATGAAACCTCCTCCTGGTTGAAAGAATGGAAGAGGTGTTTCGATAACTGTACTGCCAAGGGCTACTCAAACAATGTAATGAAAAGTGAGTTGTTGCAGTGAGTTTGGGCTCGTCAGTAGGTGTGTGACAGTCGGTTGTCAATTAATTTATTTAATTGCGATCAGACAGTTGTGTCTGTTTCAGACACATTTCTCAATGTATGGCTGGCTTTATGATGGACACATTCCAACTTGCCTCAACCTGATACCATGGTATTGAGCATTTTCTGAACCGATTAGTCCCCACGTGGGTCGCAGGCGTGCTAGAGCCTATCCCAGCTGTCATCGGGCAGTAGGCGGGGGACACCCTGAACCGGTTGCCAGCCAACCGCAGGGCACACAGAGACAAACAACCATTTGCACTAGCACTCACACCTAGGCACAATTTGGAGTTTTCAATCAGCCTACCAAGCATGTTTTTGGGATGTGGGAGGAAACCGGAGTGCCGGGAAAAACCCACGCGGGCCCGGGGAGAACATGCAAACTCCACACAGGGAGGGCCGGAGGTGGAATCGAACCCGCACCCTCCTAACTGTGAGGCGGACATGCTACCCAGTGTTCCACCGAGCCGCCGCTTTAAATCATTAAGATTAAAAAAAGGGAAATAATGTATTCAAGATATTGTCTCCATATCTTGGAAGTCAAGTTTTAAAATATGACAGTTTAAAAATATGAGAAAGCAGAATCGCATTTTCAATAAAAAAGACTTAGTACATACATAATCGTCTTTGCAGGGTTTCCATTTGTTCTCTATGTTCTCAAGTAAAACCTGTAAGTGGTTTTGTCTTGTGCTTTAAAAATTTCACAGAGCTATAAAATATTTTCTTTTTTTCCACCAATCATTCATTCATTCTCCTCGCTAGTGTCATGCATGGGCGTGCTAGAGGCTATCCCATCTGTTCTTGGCCGAGAAGCACCCTGAACTTGTCGGCAGCCAATTGCAGGGCACAAACAGAGAACCAACCATTCACACCTATGGACAATTCTTTTATGCTAGTTTTTTGCTTGACTCAAACAAAACAAAACTCAAACATTCTCTTAAGCATCAGGTGGAATGACCACACTTCAGGTTTTGAGTAACAGCAGTAGCAAATTAAAAATGTATGCTGTTTGTGAAATGCATTACATCCACAATCAAACTATAAACAATTAGTAGGAGTGAATTATTGTTTGTCCAACTCCGTTTGTTAACCATAAAGAAATTGTATAAGTTCACTGGCACCACTGCCAGCCACTGGAGATGGACCAAACCAAAACAAATCATTAACAACATGCAAACCAGTGAAAAGATGGAGAAAAATAATTTAGTTGACAGCAGCCACACTTTTCTGAATAAAATGGCGGTGAAAAACAGTTGTAGGAAGCATATGTGATGAAGGCAAAATTCTCTTCCAATTTAGCAGAAAATATGTTGAACCCTTTTCCAGCTGGAAACAGTCAGGTTCTCTAAGGCTTTTCTCCCTGTTTACTTTTAACTGTTCATATTGTAAGCATGTGTTTATAATTTCGGATTGCTCTGCTGCTCATAGTAATTTAGCAGGAATAAACTGAGAAAACACGTTTGGTGTGAGAAATATTACCCAGGCCAACAGAGTCTTGTTATTCAGTGGGTGAGGTTTGAGAAAGAGCAGCCGGCACAGGCACACAACTGCAAAACGTGGGCTGAATTACAATTTATAGAGCGTATTACAACAGAAGCTCAAGGGAAGTTGGTCGGTTTTATTCATCAAGTTGTTACCAAACACACGCAGGTGTAAATATTTGGGTGGCTGTACAAGACCTATGGGAGTATAGTGGTTCACTCAGTTGACATAAGTGCTCCTTGCGTGAGAGCTAAAATGTAGATTCCACAAAAAAAAAAGTGTTTCGTAATGTTCACCGGTATATCTTGCCTCAGATTACAAATGTCAGACATACTTTGCATTTCTGAATCGTTGTCACTGAAAATATGTTCTGGACTTTGTAGACATTTATCCACATCTGCCCATTCGCATACTTTGGTCAATTCAAAGTGAAGACCTGAGGTTAGTTTATTGGAATTATTTTAGTGCAATGATGCCTTATAATTTATAACTCAATGTCAGAAGTCAAACCACATATAGGCCTGTTGATGTGAGGGGAAAATTACAAAACATGACCTTGCTGACCTCATCATATATTCTTAATCATATATATATATTATGCAGTTAGTCTTGACCACTACCATCCATACATGTGAAAAGAAAGAAAACTAGCGTCTACAAAAGTGAATCACGTGAAAATATTTCAAATATTGCTCTGATAACAGTAAACTCAGGAGGGAAATCTTCTCATCAACCAAAGTGTATTTCCGAAATGTCTCAATGGAGGGTCTCTTTTGGTCATTTGTTTTTTATCACAGGCAACTATAGTGCAATTTATAACTTTAGCTTAAAGACAAACAACCTGTAAATGCCATTAGTCCCAAAATGTCTTTTTTTTCATTCATCTTTTGTTTTACGACAGGTTCCTGTCAAGAACCACATGCCATCAGTCGGCATGTGCTTTTCATCCATGCAATAGTGATGTCCACTACATACATATATTGCGTTTGGACAAAGCAGGTGTAGGAGCATTTTATGACACTGAAGAATTGAAGCACAGTAGGAGTTATCTAATGACTTACGATGGCAGACTGTCTCTCTCTGGGTAGAAGCAAACATGTGGTTTACTTCTTGCCAACTCTTCCTTTCTCTTGCCCATACATCTTTATTCAATCTTTCTTATAGAAAAGAAAACAGATGTTACTTTGATTTGCCCCAGTCGAAACCCCAAAAGACCTCTAAATCAGCTATCGAGTCAATACAAAAAACACATTTTCGTCAATAAAGATGATACATTTCAAACCTAAGTTATTACTGTATGAAATTTTATATTATGACTCAATGTGGAAATGTGTCCAAAACACCTTTAGGCAAGTCCAAAGCTCATGAGAACTACATTTGGAAATTATTAGTTCAGCTGTGCAGTCGGTGTTTGCAAAACGCAGTTTACAGATTTGTCAGGAAATTAAATTTAATGTGGGACTTCATTTATCTAGCACAGCAAAGATTAAGGGCCTGGTTTAGTAATATCCCAATATCCTACAAAGGTGGTGTTAAAATGTATTTTTACACAATAACCAATTGCTCACACTGTTAGCAACGAGTGTAAAAGTGGTGCAGATTGCAATCAAAAGATGGTTTTGAGCTTTGGGCAAAGTAGTTATACTGGTTGTTACATCAAAGAATTGCTAAAATTATCAGTTTTAACGTAATCTGTCTGATGTGTTAGTGGAAAAGGCAAACAAACTTATTTTTGAGTATTAGAAAAGAAATCTATCACTCAGAGAATTTTTCTGAAGCCAGCAATCGAACAACAGATGTTTTATTTGATTTAACACTAAAATGCGTGGCAATCGATCATACAGCATCTGCCCACCCTATGCAACACTGCGTACCAAACCCGAAAAACTGCTCTGGGAAAGAGCAATATCATTTGCCACATTGACCCAAATGTTTTTTCATACCTCCTTCTTGTGAGTGGCAAGCTCTTAAATAATTCAAAAGCTCCAAAATTCAATTGCTGAAAGAAGAAGAGGATGTCACATGATAACGTTTGTTTCTGGCATTTCAGAAAGATTTGTAGTAGCAAAAAAGATCATTTGTCCTAAAGGCCTATTTTGCCTATGCCTAGTTGTCATACTTCCAAAAAATAGGATGTTTCCTGCCCTATATTATATCTAGTTTGTACTGACCAGGCTTGAAAAATGATGTCCAGTCTATCTGTACTATCACAAACATTTTCTAACATATTAAATTCTTACAAACATGCAATCCTTGAAAGCCATTGAGAAAACCAAAGGAGACACAAGAGAGTTATCCGTCATGGCTTTCACAAACCAATTTCTCGTCCTGTCCAGACCTCAATATTGGTAACTAATAAATGGCTCTGGTTAAACCAAAAATAAAATAAAAATATGGATGCAAAAGGAAGTAGAGGAAGGTAAATATTTAATTACATCCAGTACGCTCCAATCTGCTCAAGCTGAGAGACAAATGTGTTTCCCTTCACAGAAGAAAGAAGAAATAGGTGGGTGGAGTGGCTCTGTTTAGGCCACATGTTGGTAATTCACAACACATAAAACTCACACCTAATTTTCACACCTGTAGCTCAACATGCTCTTAGTTACACAACTAAATGTGTCTTTTAAGAGGATTTGCCTCGATGTTGGACAACAATAAAAACATCTCAGGAGAGGATCTTAAACTGATGAGGATGCTTTGAATATTTCCACTTTATGTACGTAGCATTGCTGTCTTTCTCACCCAAAGTCCTGATCGCACGATGTGTACCATTTGTTATTAGATTGACAAAACCTAGCCCCACTTCCAACTATCACATCTGAAATCCAAAATATGTTGGATGTACATAGATCTTTCCTACATGCCAAAAATTGCAAGCTCCAGATGAGAGAGATATATGTCTTCAGACCAGGTGACTCACAAAATCACACAGTGACTAAAAAAAATCCATATAAGTATCTTGAAAGTGTTTTATTGTTTTGTAGTGATGGACAATGCCAGCAGAAGCAGCCAAATCCATTGAAGAGGGAATCATTTTCTCAATCCTTGTACAGCACTTGGGTTGAACGCTTCATAAAAACCAAAACAACACTAAACACACAATGCCTTCACAACACATTCTTGTTAGCAACAGCCATCATTTACTAAAACACAGATGGCAGCAAGGCCTAACATGATGGCTTCTACAAGCCACTACCTCATTAACCTTTTAACAAGATACAACCTAACACCCCAACTCTCCCAAACAAGGCCAGGAGAGAGATCTGAGGCGATCACCAAGGGTCAAAAGTGGAGCGCACCACAGGGGACAGATGGGGAAAGTCTGGTCTCAGTTTCACACACGGTGCCTGCTACCAAAGAAAAAAAACAAACAAACAAAAAAACTTAACATTAGAGCCTTAGTAATCTTACGTAAAAGCAGAGATGGTGCTAATGACTATAATAGATAATATATGGTTATCCTCTCTAAGATCAGGGGCGTAGCCTGAACCTTTTCAGTGGAGTGGCCAGTGCGACAGAGGGTATCCAAACACTATTTCTTCTACGTGGTTATGCAGCGCGGCTCGGTGGCGCACTGGTGAGCACGTCCGCCTCACAGTTAGAAGGGTGCCGGTTTGATTCCACCACCGACCCTTCCTGTGTGGAGTATGCATGTTCTCCCCGTGCCCGCGAGGGTTTTCTCCGGGCACTCCGGTTTCCTTCCATATCCCAAAAACATGCTCGATAGGCCGATTGAGCACTCCAAATTGCCCATATGTGTGAGTGCGAGGGCGGATGGTTGTTTGTCTCAGTGTGCCCTGCGATCGGCTGGCAACCGGTTCAAGGTGTCCCCCCTGGCCGATGACTGCTGGGATAGGCTCCAGCACGCCCGCGACGCCCGTAGGGACAAGCAATATAGAAAATGGATGGATGGTTATGCAGCTCAATGTCTGCCTTGCCTAACCCTAACCCCAACCCAAGCAGCAACACTCCATACATGCATTTCCAACACTACAAAACGAGAAGTGGAAGATCACTCCATCAGGTTGCCAGCTGTCGTTAAACACCATAAATAAAAAGGAGAAATAAGACAACTCAGGTCACCGAATCTTCTGCAATGACTTTCTCAGCACCTACCTCCCCAACAATGACACCTCAACAGCCTTACCTGACTCGAGGCGCTCTGAGAGAAATACACAGAAAATAAGAAATATTCTACACCAGTCTACCCTCCTCTGTCAATACATATATGCACATTGATTTTGCTCTAAAGGTAAGTTACAGTACAGTATATACTAAGAACTGTGGTGCTAGTGGACATGATTCCCCCAACTAATGGTTGAGCAGAGTAAGGCATACTTACGGTTGATTTCCTGTTTTGGGCACGTGAAAAGTTGTCAAGTATCTTGTGAGACACTTCCTGCCTTTTCCTTTATTCTGCATCTCACACCAGTCTTTTTTAATGACAACAATTGGCCATAAAATATTGAACTTTCATGTGTCTCGACCGACGAGCAATTCATTTAGAGCCTCTCTGAACCCATTGTGTTCATCACTTGGGCACCTCCTGTACTATCACTTCTAAGTACTTAGTTTAAGACTAGTCATAGTAATTAGCAATGCAAACAGATGTCTTCAAACATACATGCACATCTCCCTTAACACTTGTGATACACAGATCAATTGTATCCTGACATTAAACAGGTGCCTGGAGCTGTCATCTGACATCACTGGCATTTAATTACAACAAAACTGCTCCCTAATGGCTGGCACTATCTGGTCATTGTACCAGCAAACGAATTGTGGTTATGTTCTTAGCACAGCCCTTAGGACAGATTTTTTTTTCTTTTCTTTTTTCTCATATGTACCATGTGTGAATCGACTCTTAGAATGAATGCCATGAGGCAGGAGGTTCCCAAAAAGTCGAAATGGATCACATCAAGTAAAATGAAAACACTGATGTGCAAAGCTAATTCTCTCTCAGGAAAAGTACTGTGATTTTGGGTGAATGTATGTAAAGAGCTGCCACAATAAATATTTGAATTCAAGCTTCATAAGGTGTGTGCAGACACAGTATGTTTTTGTGAGAGTGTCATTTCAAATAGTGGGAAATTCAAGCAATACATACTGACTGCACCTTGTTCTATTTTTCAGCAATATGTTCCAACACAATGCACAACGTTGTTTAACTATGAAGATATTGAGGTCTGTCCGTCCATCACTGACGGACTCCCGTTTCACTGGCTGACAACTGGCGGAACCTTTGCAACACTGATGGAATAGGTGCCAATGAAAGTAATTTCTGTCCGTCTCCTGAACCATCACTAGCACGAAAAGCAAAGACAGGCTTTGGCAAATATTGTTTTACGGCACATGTTGGCATCTTGATGCGTTAGCCCTGTCGAGAACTTGAAGACTACCTTCCATTCCAATCGATCGTGTCTGTGTGTGACACCGCCCCTTTCTACTAAACCTTCCATATATTTGCCGTTACTGTCTTAAAAATGTCAATGATGATGATACATTCATTGAATTGATTTCTACAATGATTTAGATTATTTGATGCACTGCTCTCATATCTATAAATGAAATACGATGACAAGTCCAGTTAAATTTATTTATATATTCTCAAGGGCTTCACATGCCCACCGTTGACAATATTAAAATCCTTTGACCTTAACCCCTACCACACATCCACCGCACAAGCATACACCCCAATAGAATTCCCCAAAATCACGTTAGATTTACATGCCACCAATCTTGGACAGGGTTCTTCCGGCAGGTGTATGATTTAGACAAATGTCTGTCTCCGAAATATCACGTTTCGCGCTCATGTATAAGGAAATGCACTGCAGAAATTCTCAAACTGATAATAAAGATGCGCTAGTTTTTACGTTCCAGTGCAGCTGCGCTGTCTATGAAAATAGAACCCTTGATGTCTGTCTTGCATGAAGTGACTCGGTGTATTTGTTTTACAAAGCTCTAACAGAATCGGATACAAACTGTGCCCCTCTTATGCCTTCAGACCACAGTTGATTATTCTCACATCATCACACGTAAGAGAAGACAGTCCTCGCTACTCATGCATATGGATGCACGCACGCAAAAGCTAACCAGCCCCATATTGTCAGCTGCACTTCTCTCCTGTCCACCACCACAACAAAGCAGTATGTCATTAGAAAGTAATTAGACAGTAAACATGTAAACTACTCGACTCCTCTGTGAAAATAGCCAAACCATGTAACTCCTGCTCCTAACAGCTGTTTACCGAAGTGGAGTGCTGCTTGGGTTAGGGTTAGGTTTAGGTTTGGGCCACAATCCAAATAAAATAATAAGAAGTCAGTGGTGGGCAGTAGTGAAGTTTCTGAAATGTTGACTTCTTTACAGTTAAATAACTGTACAGCATAACCCATTCTATCTAAGTGTTAATGCTATATTCAGACAACAACAAAGGGGGGGGGGGGAACATTTGTCGGCGCAATTACACACTACAGGGAGATGAAATTATTCAGATTTTTAAGCAGCAAATTTTTATCGCCATCCTTGGGTGTTGAGGCAGTGGGCTGGAGAACTACTTCAGAGCTTGTTATTTTCTTTTCAATGTTTGAATGTCATTTGGAGGGATTAGCTCATGTTAGATACTAAAGCTGTTTTAATATAAAGTAATTGCCAAACACAAAACAGAGGTGAGGTGATGAAAACATGATATTACGTATCACTTTGGCGCTAATGTCATCCTTTTTCTTCAGTTGTATCCTTTCGTTTCCCATGCAGCTGTTGCTTCTTAAAACTATTGCAATACTACTACAATTTGTGAGAGTTGATTTTTGAGCACTAAATAAACTGCTCCTGACATACAGATGTATCTAATATTTTATACCTTAAAATAACTTTGTTTGAGTCGAGTTTCTGGCTACCTAAAAATCTTTTCACCCAACTCCACTCAACCATTTTATGTTGACCAGATGGTTGTGATCTTTGCTTGATGTTTGGTTTCCAGCTGACAGTGAGTTCATTGACACTTTCTTAAAAACAGACATCTAAAATAATGGACTCAAGTTAAGTGAGAATCTTGCCAGTTCAAGGGACAACTCTCATGACATGTCATTCATTTGATCTCCTAATGATATAAAGTACTGTTACACAATTAGTCAGCTGGTTTTGGCTTACAAGGTGAAGCTGAACTCATAGCTAGGGTTATGAGGAAATCTGGTAGGGGGAAAAGGACAATAGTATGCCCCATAAAAAATATTCACTACAATGACAGCCAATTTCAAAGGAGAGTTGTAAAAACAAATCATTCACAGGCCATCTGTTCGCGCAGAATACACTTCACTCACTTTCACTGCACGTACAAAGCAAATTGATTGCTAACTATTTTTGAAACCAGAAGTCAATAAAAATAGCTTGTTGAAGACAAAAAAAAAAAGAGAAGAATTTGCAGAGAAAAAAAATCGAGACACATGACTCTGGAGCATGCTACATAAAATGATGTGGTGGTATAGAGCTGGTTGATAGGGGTTGACTTCCATACTGGTCTTTCCGTTGAACAGTTTGATGTACGTCTCATCAACTGACTCTCGCACTGATACGGCCTTTGTAAATAATAACTTGCCTTTCCAATGTGCCTTTTATTCTGACCACTTAAACTGCAGCAAATGACCCTCCAAGACCTCTTTACATCTGACAAGCACGCTACGTTTCCCCTTTCTGTTACCCGCCCACCCCCACTTACTCTCTGAGAGACAATGAGCTCAGCATCAAGGCCCAGTAATGACTCCCAGCCCTAGACCTGATTAGAAACATGCCGGGTGCTTCTGCACTCCGCAGACAGCCATGAGGCCTCCTCACAATATAAGGCACAAGAGCTTTGAGAACAGAGGTTCAATAGATGTATAAGCCTCTGCCCTTATTTCATTAATTGCTCCTGTGCCAACTAGTCCAACATTAATTCCACAATCAAGCTTTCATATAAAATACAATAAACTACAACTTTATTTATATAGTGGCTTTCACAGCAGCTGTAGCTGTAACAAAGCGCTTTTCGTATAGGTTAAACATAAAATAATGATACAAGAGTCAAAACAGTAAATTAAAACACAACTTAATGACAGTAACACTTACAAATGCTGACCCCCAGATGGTGACATGATGATTTAATACAGTGAACCTCCGGCTTTTAACTGTTTGCCACTCACAAATTCACCTACTGTGTTGAAGTTTTTATTTTCCTCAGGAACCTATCCTCAGCAGGCATTAGGAATCATGACAGTTTTTGTTGGGTTAAACGCTAAAGAAAAAAAAATCTTCAAGCTAGTTATAAAAAGATAGTCCAAAAGTGCCGTTAACGTTAACCTAAAATTTATTTGTATTCATAATATGGACTCAGCAGTCCTTTTTTTTTTTTTTTTTACATTTACCGAATACTGATTTGTTCAAGGGGCTGTATTGTGTTATTTCGGTTTTCCATAATTAATGTATGTTTATATATTACCTTTGGCACAATGATAATGTACTCACATTTGTCAACAGACATGAAGTGCATTCAATTCAATTCATTTTACCATTGCTAAAAACGTCAAACTTTTGCAAGATACAGCTTCATTAAGGCACACACTGCACGCAAGCCACACAGATAGAAATTTATTGTATCACTTAACTCCACAGATTTGCCACAGCTCCACACGAGGCCTCAATGAGTGGGCAGTAGCGGGCGTTACAGTGCCTTTACCTTTCTTAATAGGCATATTGGTTCCCAAAATTACAAGCAAGCTCTGCAGAGATGCTTTGTTGCATCTGACCAACTTACTTCCTCTCAATAACAAAAGCGTTGCATGCTGAGCTGTATTTTGATGTGGTGTGTCAGCATAATTAGAGGTCCCATAAAGGCAGAGAGATGGGGGCGAAAGGGAGTCATGTCCATCTGTCAAGAGTTAGGGGAGGTGGGCACACGGGTTTGGTAACCGGGGTCCTATTGCTCACTGTTTTCACGGTAGAAGCCACTCAGCTGAAACATAGGGCCGAAATGTGAGCGTGTGTGTGCGTGTTTCTGTACATGTTGGTGCAATGTCTCCGGGGGCCTCATATAGTTTAGAATTACCATGCCTTGCAGATCGATGAGAAACGGGTAGTTATCTGCATGCGCACAGAAGAACACAATACAGTGATAGGGAAAACAACAGCAGATAGCCTGCAGTGCATTTTCTAGAAACGTTAGACACTAAAGATCCAAGTTACAAATGCTGACGGTGACATGATGATTTAATACAGTGAACCGCCGGCTTTTAACTGTTTGCCACTCACAAATCCACCTACTGTGTTGAAGTTTTTATTTTCCTGACGAACCTATCCTCAGCATTTGCTTAAAACTCATCGCTTTTTTATTTTACTTTCAATAATCCTATAAGATCCCACAAGAGGGTGCCAAAGTTGGAATCATGTCAAAGAAGTAGGTTGAATTGACGCGTTTGGCAAGTACACTTGCATCTTTATATGTCAGGGAGGAGCGGAGTTGTCCTGATTCGTAGAAGAAGTCATGGCCGCATGTGCGAATGTATAGTAAGCACATTTAAGCATTTGGTATCAACTAGTGGAAGGGAGCATCAACAATGGCTGATGCCCTTCAGTAGATTCCTTCTTCAAAGGCAAGTACGGAAATGCTATAGAAGAGAATCTTCACGAACTACCTGATGGGTGTTACGTCCATCAATTTCAAGTTTCTACACTGAGTCATGTCTAACTAGTGCGTATCCATGTAGACTTCAGTCAGTTGCAGGGCACATATATATGAACAAATAACCATCCACACTAAAATGTACAGTAACCGCAGTCCTCCCCCTCATCTCACACTCCCACTAGTTTGCGATTTTGCCCACATATGTATGTTCCTTCCTGGAGTTGTCAGGCAACTATTAGTAAACTCATAATTGGCAAAAAAAAAAAATCTCCAGCTGCATCTTATTGTTTCCAGTCAAACAAAGTTGTTATCGTGACACAAAGTTGTCTTGGCGGGAAAACTAATGTATTTATGTTCTTAGTATGATCCAAGTGTGTATTTAGGAAACAGCAAAATGGTGGAAATTGGACTATTTATACAATTCCCATGATCAGATTAATTGGGGGAAACACAATGGTCGCTTATTGTATCCGCCTCATTACCTTTACCCAGCTCGTCCCTGAATTCTTTTCGAGTTATGTATTAGTAATGTGAGAGGAAAGTAGTCTGGAAGTGCCTTTCACTCCACGCCTGAGGGCTTTGGGCAGCTCTCCTACCTGTGAAACACTTGTATGAGTCATTTTTTCAAAAATACGTCTTTTGTGTTGTTGTTTTATGTGTTAGTAATGATCCACGCATTAGAAATTTTACTGCCTCATAAACTTGAGACATTGGGACTGGCTGGTCATACTTGGTAGCTTTATGAGGAAACATATTGAGGTGTAATTGCCTCAAGGGAGCCTGCACTTGAGGGAGCAAGTATACAGTAGGTACGTTTTAAGCAAATCTTCCTTGCATCCAACAGGGACACTAAACTTCTTGTCTGCAGTTACAGAGTTTCCAGTAGACACATTAATATGTGTGCTCCATAAGCTTTTTGCATAATAAGTACAGTTGATTTCAGATTTCCGAAAAATCTTGTTTTACACTGTGGTAAAATGTCGCTTAAAACAAAAACATCTGTTTGGCACCCAGCTGAGCCAGCATATGGGTTACTGTCATGATAAAGATTGAGAGTGGAAGAAACGATTCTATTGTGTACCTCCTACACCATTTCCAAAAAAGAAAAGAAAGACAACTACCACGTACTATAAACTCGCTGGACATAACAGTACACCCGAACAATCTAATGAAATCCAAAACAAGTAGTATATAAATATGACAACACCAAGTACTAATATTTGCCTAGTTTGATTGATGTAGTCAGAAAGAAAACATTAATTGAACAATTGTTCATTTTGGTGATTTTTGGATTGAATTGCACTGAATCATTAGTAATGGTGTTTCTCTCTCTTTCTTTTTGACAGTTAGGCCGGGGGTGCGACTTATGTGTGAAATTATTAACACATTATTTTACCATTTCACATGTTATTTTCACACTAAACCGCAAGAGAGCGCTCTAGGCCTGTGGAATAATTGGAACTGCAACTGACGATAAGTCTGACGTAAGCGACGTAGAAGAGGAAGAGCCGCATCTTCTCCCTCCAGAGTTAGTGGAGTTGTTTAAAAGTGACCTCCTGTTTTTTGTCCATTCAATTTGATGAGACATAATTATATTCCTGGAAAAAATGGCACAATGGATAACTATGACTGCCAACAACAAAAATAAAAGTCCTCAAAGAATCTGTCACTGTCCCCTAATAGAGAGTTCATGCCACTGCATACTTTTGGCCTCTGCCAGTACTTTCAGCAGCGATAGTATGACATGGTCACACTGAGGAGCCTTTCACCAGTTTCATCTGCTGTGCTGTGACTCCAGCAGGAGGTGCGGGTTGTAGGTCAAACAAGGAGCTAGTCTTTTGACAGAGTTCGGAGGCAAGGTCAGACTAATGTGATTTATCGATACAGCGCAAAAGTAATTCATTGTGCGTCCTGTCGACTGTGATAATCCACAAGATAGGCCACAGTCATCATTGCCTAATGACTGAGGTGTCGGGGGGAGGTGAATAGGGTGCTTGTCAGAAAGAGTGTACGTCTATTGTCCTGGGCTTGATACACTAATTCGAGCACCAAGAAGATGCACCTGCAAGATGCCCTTATATTTGTCAGCTGCTCCGCAACTCCTTCCTTCTCTTGAACACACATGTGTGCACACACACAAAAACATTTGGATTAATGGAAGGGCCTGAGAAAAAAAAAGACAAGCGTCATGTCTCTGGAGCTTGGACTCGGGTCAAGACTCGTCTCGTTGTAATCCCTCTCAGGTGATGCTGTTCACATTCAGCTGGTTCCACCTGATCTGCTTAAATATCCCTTCCTCATCCCTTAAAACTCCCCCCACCCTTTTCTCACTAGCAAGGATGATGGCAGTGAGGGAGGGCTGCTGCTTTTGCTCACCCATCAAAACCTTAGATCATTTTTCCGCCTTTCTGCAAAGCCATCAATGTGTCAGTTAGCTGATGCCACACAAGAATTAAGTCAACAAACCTTGACAGTTTTATGGAAAGAGAAAGGTCGGGATGCAGAGCTCACATCACCTGGATTAGACGAGCATCATGTGAGAGAGCAGTGTCAACAGACATGCCATCTGAAGGGCTGACTTCCCTTTTTCCAGAGGCTACAGTGGCATTGTGGGTTAGAAAGCAGCCAATTGGAGCAGTCCCTCTCTCATCAACATATTATATTGCACAAAAGTGCTGGGTTCCAACGTTAACACTGGCAACCACAAACTGGGATTTTGTGTAAGCTTTCAGAACACACAAGCCTGGCTTTCAGGGCCGGGATGGAGAGGAACCATCTGACATTTTACATTTGACTTGTGTACAGTATGTCTACAAACTCTTCTTATCAGTGTTCATATGGTCATAAATGAAACATAGTGGGGTAAAACACTCAAGTATATCAAGTTGGAACTGTTTCCAACTCGAATGCTTGTCTAATGTCTGCAGTTATTATTCTTTGGTGAAATAAGGGCATAATCAACTTCACGACATTGCTATTTTCTGTGGATTTTGGCATCAAAAAACATCCCGCAAACCTTGTGTCGACTGTCATCAGTGGTACAACATGATATGCATTTCTGACTTTGCTCCCTACACCCTGCTAGGCCACAGTTGTTTCACTGAAACACTTTCATCCTTTGAAACATCTGGAGATGCAGTTCAGTAACACATCACTGTGAATTGACCATAAAATTATTGCAAATTAGCTGCAGACGTTCGGGTGTTCAAATTCCGGCCTGCAGATTTGAAGGGGTTAACAGTATCACATGGTAACTTTTCACCTCTTTGGCTGCTAGTCCATATTCATTACCTGTTTGAACATCTGGGTATCTATGTTGCTCCAGGCAGTGCGGCTCATGTGCGGTTTTATGTAGTCAGCAGGTGGCATCATTAGCCAGCAAATAGAAATAACAAGAACAACTGTTGTCTTGTCAACAACCACTTTTCAAAGGGCCAGAATAAAGGTAGAATGTCATCTACATGACAAAACAACCACTACAGAAATAAATGAGATTCAATAAAAGATGTAATGTTTCAAGCAGTCCAGGTTAAAATCTTATCGCGCTCAATATGTATGTATGGATCAATAATATATGTATGGATCAATAATATATATATATATATATATATATATATATATATATATATATATATATATATATATATATATATATATATATATATATACATACATACATACACACATTCTAAATGCATCAGAGATACATTGCGGTTATCTGATAGGCATGATCGTAAAAGTTTTTTTATACTTTTTTTGCTTTTTTTTGTTGGCATTGGATCTGAATGGATGTTTATGGTCTACCTCAAGAGATTTCTGGTGATTGTATATACCATAACCAAACATTTGGTTGCGTCATACAGCATGCTAGCGCCAAAAAAAAATTTAATCAAAAAGATCAAATTTACTGTCTTGACTATTTAATTTAAAACATACAGCTAGTCTCCTTGGATTTCTCACAAAATTGTTCAGTCGAATACACTCCTTACACCTTACTTGGTTGTGCTGATACATGCATGCATCACATCAGTGGCGAAATATTTTCAATATGTGTTCCAAAAGGCGCGAGTGATGTTATTGTTACACATAAAACAGTTGTGCTCGGCAAGAACAGTGTGGCCAAATTGAGTTTCAAGCGTGTCTGGGACTCAACACTGCTGAACGATTTGGATAGCTCCTGGTACATGCCAGACAGACTGTGTATAAACCTGTCAGGAGAACACGGAGGACTGCAAAAATATTCTGGACTGCACAATGATCGCTTTCACACCTTTTAGTTTTGCTGTGGTAAATAAAGACAGCAGGCAAATACCAAATGATTGGGTTGACATTTTCAAATGGTGCTCCTGCCCCAACGTTCTACTAAATCACTCCCGAGAGATTACTTCAATGTCACGATAGATTTTGAAACTGGAGTGTGTTCATGTACATAAAATCCATTTTAAAGTTAGAAACTCTTGACCTCATCTGCAGCGCAACTCTTTCACCGGGAATCGCGCTACACCAGGGCTCGGGAGGGGGGTGGATTACAGTCCTATCAGAAATCCGTTTTATCTGAAGTCAAGCCTCTCCGGCATTTTAATTGATATTCTAAAATATATTTATGAATTATTTTCCCAAGCTCCAAAACATTCTGGAGCCGTCCCTGCCCTTCACAGTCACACACCTTCTCTTCTCTGCGGGCCGCGTAAGCGGGAGGAAAGTGATGGTGATTCCAATGCCCCATGGCTGACAGGGGCCCTAGATAGATAGTATTTTCAGGCAGAGAGTTCCCAAAGTTTTATTCATAGGGCCCCAAATTGCTGCCGGGACCCCTGCACACACAAGTAGTCGCAAGTGAAGCAATAATGTGTTGCCATCTAACACATTTAGGCTCTTTAAACATGACAAAAATACAAACACAATTTCTAGACGCTACCTAACAGAGTCATTCAAGACAGAAGAACAGAGGAACACAAACAGAAGGGTGAAAAAACGTGTGTGTGCCAGTACCCCGCAGTGCTTCACTGATTATTTGCAGATGGACAGTGGAGAGCTTTCAGAGTGTGGAGGTTCCCCCTAGCACGCAGTGCATATGATTAAATCTGTGATTGCCATACAATTTACAAGAGCCAACCCCCTCCCCTGACTTTGAATGAGTTGTCTAGAACATTAACACACTGCGGGGGCCAGTTGTACAAAAGTCAGTGTTTAAGAAAAAAAAAAAAAAGCCCCAGCCAACACCCATTGGGCGCCCAATGGATCCGATGAGTTATGTCACAGGTCTAAAGAGGACTTGGCTGGGGCCAACTCTCCTAATCCCACTGTCTGCTCGTTCATTGAGAGTATAGAGCAGTGTTTACAAAGAGGCTGATCCCCTTCTCAACTGCGCCTCCGCTGAACAATTGTTATGCGGGTTTCCTACCAACTGTTCAAAGTGGTTATGAGATCAATTAAAACCAGCTTATGGGGCTTGAGTGGAAATGTGCAATTCATATGTCGGGGTAAAGGGATTCCGCAACCATTCATTAAATAGATCTCACCATAAGAACACCCCCCCCCCCACCCCACCTCCCCCGTCCTATGAGATGTAACTTTATGGAGCGATGCGCATCAGCAGCTTTTTGAATTGATCAATTTGTAATGCTCAATGTAGGGACATGCACCTGTAATTTTACGTTTACTGGTGCTTTATACTTTAAACAGAAATGGTATAGTTTCACTTCACATTTAAATGTACGTGCCCAGCGCATTCGCGCAAATTTTACGCATGCCGGCTGAAAGCAAAAACATTGCACAGCCTTTTTTTATGCTGGAAAACAACATTTTTATCTTAATTGCCGTTTGTTCTGAGATTACGGAATGTTCCTTGATTGCCAAAATACACCTGAGCGTTGTCAGAACCAGAAACTAAATAGCTGTTGCGCAAACTTGGTACGTAATTTTAAAAGGCATATGTAAAATGTATTTGGCCAGTATGTAGTCACTATCTGGATGCTGTGGTGAGAAGCTTTAACTTTTACCTCTTTTGGTTCTCCTCCAGCGTTGTGACGGCGCCTGACAGTTGCTGTACTCCATACAGTTCAATACTATCAGGGCAAATGAGATGAGTCGAAACTGCATCTGGACGGCGATTAAGTTGTCCGGACCCCGATTTAAAAAGTGGTCTGACGATGAAGTCTTTGAAAGTGTTCTCTTGGAGTTCCTTGTAGGACAGCTAATTTGTCAAACATCAGACGAGATGCGACACAGTATCAGGTCGCCAATTGGGATCATTTTATGGAGCGAGGTGGTCCTCCGATGAGTATGAGTGTTCTCGTCGGTGCGCTGTAGAGATAACCACAAAAGAGATTAGTGAGATGGAAGCGTAAAGCAATCAACACCAAGCCCTAAAAATGACGTGTGCAGTGATAGAATTGGTATTCTAAATCTTCAAAATAATGAGTCGTTTGTGCGGTAATTTGTTAAACCGATGTCAAGTAGACTACCAGAAAAAAAAAACGCCCCTTCCAGGACCTTCGCGCAATCGTGCGTAAATGTGAAGAAAACGCTCAGCGAAGTCAAATTACCTTGCATCAGAGAAAATGCTTCTCCGCCCAGGTTCCGTTTTTGTTTTAGGGTCCCCTGGACTGCAAGTGCAGTTTGGGAACACGCAGCATCACTCCTTGTGTGACAAAACTTGTGTTTCCAAAGAGAGAGCAGAGGTCCGACAGGGACGCGTACTTTCAGCGTGCAAGTAAAGGAGTAAGAGGCAGAATTTCCCCCTTTCTGAAAGAATTATTAGATTCCGATCACCTTGGTTTCTTCAAAGTTGGTCACGTAGTACAGTGGACTCAAAACCACGCGTGGTTGTACTTGGAGGGAGTGGGAGCCGCAAATGCGTGGCGTGTGCGTTTCTGCGCGCTGCTGAGGTTGAGCGGTGACTGACTCCAGATTGGTCCTGATGCTTTCTGCCTCCTTCCTCATATAGAGCCGTGCTGATGTCACGCGTGGAGACTTCTAGTTTTTTTGTGTTTCTTCTTATTTATGATGCTGCAGATGACATGCCGTTTTTTCGCTCCTCTCCAGTCACTCCCCTCCCCCTTGTCTTGCACGCTCATTTGTGGGTGCGAGGTTGCTTCTGGGTGCTAGTGGGCGTAAACGAGGTTTTTGAGCCTGCTGATGTAAAACAGCTTAAGGTAAAAAAAAAAAAAAAAAGGCGTTTTGGGGCTGTCTGGATTTGGCATAGTGACTGCGGGAGTAATTTACATTTTTCCTGTAAAATCACCCATATCCCAAAGAAGATCCCACTTCCTCAATACTAACTTCTAGCCAATGCTTTCCACTGAACCCCCAAGTTTATCCGGATCAAAAATGAAATAATGACATACGTTTCATACTAAAATTTGGTCCACTGACGATAGTCCAGTTGAATAATTAGAAGTTGGAGGCTGGAAAAAAAAAAACGACAGATGTGCCTAATGTGCGTAATAAGATGAGTCTGCCAGTCTCGCCACGTCGTTTTATTGCACGCCAAGGACTAAATCCACCACCCGTCTCCGAAATTAATGTAAATCGTTAGAGAGGATCAAGTAGTTGTGGCGCGTGTATAAATCATTCAGTAATTTAAGGGTTTTCTTGAGTTCAAGCATTTAAAGTTGACCCGCGTGACCTCATAAATGGATACAATCTCGGCCGTTCCGCTTCTCCTTCATTCAGACCTACCTTGATGAGAGAAAGACACGATGCTGGCTGGCACTCATCCGCTTTCCAATGACATTCAAACTGGCAACTTGACAACTTTGCAGCTCTTTCAAGGAAAACATGTGACTCACGCGTGTGTAGCGCTCATGTAATGGAAGATAATAACAGAACCTTTCCGTTTACATGGCTTAAAAAAGCCTCACTTGATGATGCGTAAAATAGGTAAAAAACCAGGTCATTGATCTCATTTTAGCAAATCCAGCAATTACAGTAGTCTGGAAAGCTGATGGGGACCCAGGTAGAGAATGCTTTACCATATTCATCCACTAGGTGTGGCACTTAATCTTTCATGTATTTCAAGGAATAAAAAGGGTTTTCAGTGTACCCTTGCGTCACGTCATCGCTCCATCCATTACACGGACTTTTATGACAAATAAACATAATTCATAGACATAATGACAGGTGAATTAAAATGAAATGAAATTTGACTATCTTTACACTTAAAACAACAAGAAAACCGGTGAATTGAGACCACCCCCCCAATCCCTAGGCAATAGTACATGAGTGAGTTTCTATTTCATTGCTGGGACTAATGAAAATAACTTGAAACTCTCTAACGGTATATTAAACATAAGGCCCATCGACGTTTTCTTGCCAAAACCTATATTGACCTTTGTTCTATCTTTATTTATTTATTTATTCAGAGCAGTGACGGGCATTGTGGTCAGGAGGCCTGCTAGCTGCAGGCAGCACTATTAGTTTGGGTTCCTCACTAAAATAACATCTGAGAGTGCTTTGTTAAGGTGAATGTGATAATTTATGCCTTGGGCACTTTTTATTTTCATGATGTGTCACTGAGACGGGGGACGGCAAACCAATCACTTTATTCTCCTCTTCCCTTTGCTCTGCAACCTCCCTCCCTCTCATTGCAGCGTAAATGGAGATGACGTCAGCATTGGGAAGCTCTGGCTCCAAGCCCTCAGTGCCATAACGGCAATGAGGTAAGCTGCTGTATACTTTCATCAGAAAAATCTGACTGAATGATTTTTTTTTTGCATAAGTTGTCATTACATGTACATGCCAACAATGGTAACGATTGATGTATCTATGGAGTTTTGTCTAATATTGAGAACTCTGTTTAGCACACAATTTTTGTTAAAAGGCACCTAGCCCAGCAACTCAGGCACATACAGTGGATACTAAAAACCTAAAACACATCTTCAAATGTCAGGTGTGATATACAAAAAATAGACCAAGATCATTTTAAAACTTTTGTCACCATTAATGACACGAGTAATCTGTGCAATTCAATTTAAGGGAAAAATAATCAAATGTTTTACAGACATTAAGTAAAAAGTAACAACTGAGAAAATGTGATTGCATGAGTATGGATACCTTTATAAATGGGGATGTGACTGTGTTCAGAATAAACCAATCACAGTCAAACCGACTATTCAGACAAATTGTTTTGCTGTTTACTGCAGATGTTTTAAGGGAAAATACATTTTAAATTGTATTCCCAGTGGCACTGCCGCTGACAATTCACCTCGTTCATAGTACTTGTGCCGAACCATACTGGTGTTGCTTTTGAATAAAAGGAGCATCAATTTGCCAAGTCCATCTTCTCAATGAAAAGCAAAAACCCATCAGCCTTTGGCTAAATAAATACTTCTTCTTTTTCAGGCTAAACAGACATTTAGATTTTCCAGGTTTGATGTTGAGTAAGCCGGTGTAATTTACCCAGAATTCTCATTTAGTGCTTTAACGTAATCAATGTGGAGGCACATTAAAGGTAAGAATGTGAAAAGAATTGCCTGTTTTAGGGAACTTGCGATAAAGATAGAGCGAATGAGTAGCAAAAGAGTGAGTTATGAGAAGGTCAGATGTAGCAAAAGCGGGGGTGGTGGGGGCGACATTAAAAAGATTGTGACCGTCTGGCTAATGGTTCTTTATGGCTCCCTCATGTCCTCAGATGGGCAGAATGACTGGCAGAGATTGTGACCGCTGGTAACTGTACATACTTCTGTGTGCCCCTTCAGCTGATGTCCAAGTCAAGGGGACCGCCACCGACGTTAAGTGTACCACTTAAACATCATAAAACCAATAGACTAAACAGCCATTCATCATTGCAGCTCACACACACACAAAGTGTATCAGACGTAGGACTTGGAACTGTCTCACTCAATGACTCAAAATGCACATTAAAACCTCACCAGGTATTACTGTTGGAAGAAAGTCTAACTCCAGAATGAAATGTCCAGGAATACGGCAATCATCGGCAAACTGGCTTTTGTTGATTTCATCAAATCTGCGATTTGAAACATTGTCGATTTCATCAAATCTGCGATTTGAAACAAGTGCAGAAGCTAAACACTGGCGGTGGTGGTTAAAGGAATGGAGCACAATGATTAGGAAACATTTATCTTTGAGCAACTAAAGGTTTACTGACCTGCCCAACTCGGTGTCTGGAAGAAAACAAATCATCAAATTAGACCATTTGAAGATCAAACCCATGTTTTTGTTGTTGATCGTGGGAAATGTGAATAAGTAACAAATGTGCAAGCAGTTAAGTGCTGACGTTTTCCTTGTGCGTGTGTAATGTGTTCTGTTGGTAAGCTCTGGGTGGCTGTGCGCTGACAGGGACCTTGAGCAGCTGGCCCAGATGTTGATGTAGATGTTTTCTATACAGTGTGTAAGTGATTTGTTGCCTTAAGGACATAGAGATATAATTGTGCTGTGTTGCCTATATTATCTACTTAGAAGATCTCTGTAATGAGACTTCACTTATTTGCTAGTTTTGTTTTTGTACACATGCAGGCCAAGGTTATGAGTGCTCTGATTGTGACTCAAACAATCCGGATGAAGTTAATTGAGCACACCAAAAGTCTGACAAAGAGTTAAAAGTTGAACATTTAAGATATTTGTTGAGAACACGACCTCGATGCTGTCTGCTAAAGCAATAATCCATCATTCTAATTTCACATATGCGGCTGTTTAAGTGGTAAAGTTGTGTGAAGTTACAAGTCACATCTCAAGTTCAGAGTGTGTCCATGATTATGATAGTGTGGATAGTTGTAGCACTTGGAAGAGTAGAGTCTACCTACCACTAGAAATCACAAGGTCAACATCAAAAACACACCTAAGTGGGATGACTGGTCCTCAAGCCACATATTTGCAACAAGTCCTAAGTGCAGGGGACTCTGGACATTGAGTAATGCTCACCAAAAGCCAATGTGAGGGTCCACCTTATTTACGTTTCTGAGTTGAGTCACCACCGTCCTCCGGTTTCATTTTATGGTTGCTTGGATTCTACCTTGTCATTAGGCCTTTGAAGGGCAAAAGAAGGATGAAAGCGTTAGAATTGTTAAACTTGCTCTTACTAGCTTATTTTGTGTAAAGAGAGCGTTTGTTGACAGTTCATCAACATTCTACAGCCATTTCACTGAGTGGCAAACAATTGCGAATAGCAACGGACGTTGGCATTCTCGTCAGATTTCGGCAGAATTTGTCAGCATTCGTTCAAAGTTGCCAGACGTTTGCCAACTGTTTTAGTGATTTTTCTTGTCCCATAGAAATTTCGAATATGTTCAAAATTCTGGACAGGCGAACGTCTGCTGACGGTTTGGCGCGCATTTGCGACCTTGAACCAACTCTAGAGAGAACGCAAAATTCACACCCCCGATCGCTCGCCCCTCAGTGGGAAAGAGGCTTAAGAGTCTTTGAACTGTTGATCTAGATATTTAAATGATCAAGGGTGTCCACGCATTCTGCAAAGAGGCTAGCTGGTGAGGTAAAAATGCATTGGGCCAATTATTTAGCTCTCAGTTGCTTTCATTTTTGACACTGTCCATTCCTAGTCACATTGTCGTACTTTTCGTGTTTCGTCTGGTAGTGTCTCCAGAAATTGAATTCATTGAAAACAGCCAGTGTCTTGGCAAATAAGGTAGACAGTTGTTTTGTATTTCAGTGAAATGCCAATTTCCACTTGTCCTGGAAGCAACGGCCCTCTGTCAACGTTCCTTCTCTTTACTAGAGTCTCCATTTTAGAAACAGGCTGGAAGGGGTCACACAAGGGTTATGCAGCGAGGGCTGCATTGAGAAATTCACTCTGACGCCTAAAGGGACCCTGAGAGCGGTGTGTTCGGTGAGGCGGCGCATGCTCTTAGCGTTGTTTTCTAATGTAATTGAGCACGGCTACAGGTATTCTGCCATCTTCTGGTGATATATTAAATAGCTGTACACGTGTATTTTCTACTGTGTACGGTACAGGGCAGGCGGCCATAATCATTCATTTCATGCCAGAGGCTGCGGGCCAGTAGAAAGTTGAACGGGCTGCAATCGGCCCCTAGTACAAACTTTGTACATGCCTGTGTTAGGGTATAGATAGAAGCCTTTAGCGATAGACTAGGAGCAAATAATCTAATGTGGTTCATAAAATACATGCACTGTATGTTGCAGTTTACATCATTTCCTCAATGTTGTTGATAGCCAATAGTATTTAGCTATAAAAATCTACATATTAGTCTTCTACATCACTTTGATCATAAATACATCCTTCTGTAAACTTAAGACAATGGTGACTTGACGAGTCCAAGTTACATCAACTGCAGGCATAGCTAAAAAATTGTATGTCATTGTGAGGACTGAGCTATGATTTACTAATTAGAGAATTTGAACAACAACAGCAGGAAGAAAATGACCAAACATTGGAAGTTAGTCACACATAGGGAAGTCTCAAGTAAAGCCCGAATCTCACTGAGAGGGGCAGCTTTGCATGTGTGCGTGCATGTAGTGAATGTTGATTTTTCATCAGGTTTCATTCAAAGTCACATACAATCGCAAAGATCTTTGCCAGCAGTTTCAACGGTTCCAAAGCTTTTCTTGTCGCAACAGAATTACCAATATGTTCAAAGTTTCCTGGCGTCAAGAAAAGCAAGTTTAAAACTGTTGCCGCATGTCTGGTGAACCTCTTCACGACCGTTTGCAACGTTGAACAAACCCTGATGAAAAAAATCAACATTCGGGCATGTGTAAACACTTGCCACCCGCACCACTCAATAAGATATGGGCTTAAGTTTCAAGGCATAACCCTCAAGTCTCACGCAGGTCAGTCCCAGGTCATGTTTGTCTTGGGGAAGTTGTGTTTAATTGCTTTCGTCTTCTACTTGTATAGTGTGTAAATGAGTGCAATGTAGCAACAATAAATTGACTCTAGTAATCTAGTCTAATCCAATGTCAATCTCTTGTGTCCCCATTTTTGGATAGAACAGGAATGTCCAACTCTGCCATTATTAAGCTTCTTCAGAGCTGATGAACTGAATCAGGTGTGTTGCAGCAGGGAGACATGGGACACAGGCACGACAGCGGCTCTTGAGGGCCGCGTTTAGACACCCCTGGGCTAGAAGTTAATATTCAGAGACATGAAGTCAGCAAAGTACAGACAAGAGTTGCAAATACACCGTTTTTTATAGAGGCCATGTTTGGGAAACAGGAAAGGAAAGCAATGTGACAGATGTCCATGTGCATACCTTTAACTTTGTTCACATTCTATCATGGTATCCATGAATGGCTTTGGGGGAAAGGTGTTGCTGTGCCTCGGAGGCTCAAAGGTGCACCACGGCTCGGCCCCTGGTCTAATGTGGACGGCCAGGACATTTTGCCAGGCTATCACGTTCTGAAGGGGTCCGTCACATTTCTTAATTCATGATCAAGTTATGGTGTGTTTATTCACGTCAAAAAAAGTTTATGTTGGGCAGCTTTGGAGAACGGTTATGGCCTCAGAAGACTACTTTGATTAAGGTCCCCTGCCGGGTTCGGCCTTATACCAGACTGCGCATGCCAGATCATAGCAGAACCAAGTTTTGTTATGCCTCCTATGCATTGTTACATTTTGTTGTGTTTGACGACGGCCGACTAGGTTTCCCATCTACACGGTGACTGCCATGGCATTTTATTTTTTTTGACAGTTCAAAAATTCTGGCCAGGCTTGTCATATTTGCAAATCCCATTCTGACACATTATCCCTCGACCTTTTAATCAACAGTGGCTTAAATGATGATTGCCATGGCTGCTGGGAACATAGTGTAATTGTAGCATTAGCAGCACAAAGGCCAGACAGAAGAAGAGGTTACAGCAAGACTGATCAATACGATTCACTTTTTAGCTGCCCTACCAAGTCAAGGCCAAGTCAGGGCATCAAAACATGTGGGAACTGATATATGACAACAAAATAGCTACAATGGATCATTATTGGGGACTTAACAAGAATGGAGAATGTGGCAGCTTTCAAATGACTCAGATTTAAGTTGTGATGGGTAACACGTGTTTGACTAGTACAAAATGACGCTATTAACACCAAAGAGACTGGAGATGCTTTGTTCCATGACAAGGTCAGTCTTTTCAACATTCTCAGATGCTACACCAATGTAATCTCAACATCTTTGATGCTCATCACAGAGGGGTCCATGCCAAATAAGCAGATGCCACATTTTAACAGCACTTAAAACCAATATTGTATTGTAATTTGTTCTCATCTGCATATGAGCTGCCCTGAGGACTGAAGCCTCCGTACTTTCACCTCTCCCACGTGGTGAGATACATCTGCCACTCATCATTATTTTTTCGTTTAAAAAAAAATGTATATTTAATACTTTTTGTAGTTCATCACTGGGCTATATTTTGGCTGAAAGTTATCCTAAATTTCTTTTCCATCTACAATGAGCGATCATTTTGAAATGACCCATCATAATCAGTAACAATGAAGCACAAGTCAGATATGAACTATTATATTATATTTAATTTAACAATCAACTAATTTTAATTATTACATTTGAATACTATTTGTTGCTGACTCTGATTCAAGGCACATGATTAAATGATTGCTGAGCAGTGGTACTGGGTGTTTTGTTTGGCAATTTAGTAAAGTGGGGGCACATGTCAGTCAAGTCCAGGTCAAATACGATGATCAAAACAAACACGATCTGGTTTCCTCACTGGGGAGTCCAAGCTCACCCCTAACCCCTCTAAATTTGAGCTCTAAAACCCTAGACTTGAACACAGAATGCCCAAAAGTGCCCTCGGCCTCGGCCTGTACAAAAACATATTCCTGTAATCTAATTTATAAGAAGTCTGGCAATGTTTTACTCCCAGGAAGAACTTTGTGTTTTAGTGCTGAGTTGCTTTGTGTCCATGTTTCAGATAGAACTGTAGCAACGACCCCTGTAGACTCTTAGAAAAAACTAAAGCAAAGGGAAGGAAACTATACTGAAAAGGAGGGAATGGTTGCGAAAGTACACTATTGACATTTATGTACCCTTAAGCCAAGTAGACAGCCTCCATTACTGGTTTTATTTTACAAAACCATGATCTTCTTCCTTAGGGAAAAGGAGATAATTTTCATTTCGACCCCTTAAATACTCCCAAGCTTATGACTTCAGGCAAGGGGACTCCAGTGAGTCTCAATGCCAACCTCACACATAGAAAAAAGGGTCAGGCATTGGAATCTAATTCTGTTAAGAAGAAGTACTTGGAGCATCCATATCTGAAAATAATCCCCCCTCAGCACGCCTGGCCTGAAATTAATGCATTGATAAACACTAACATATGATATTGTACGGAGTACTTCAAGCCATTTGGAGCAACTCCACTTTTAGCTTGGGTTACAATTGATTTTTCAGGGAAACTGAAATGATCATGCGGTCTTTTCTTTAACGACTCAGATGTGAGGTGGAAAGATTTTCAGAGTTACTTCCAAATACTCAAAACAATCTCCTAAAGTGCTTGTGACGGGTTCTTATGGGACAAATAATAAATAGGACTGAAGAATCTACTTAAAGAGTAATATTTTCAAAGGACAAGCTCTTGTGGAAGACATAATTGCTGTAAATAAATGTTAGATTTCAAACATGGATGAAAAGGCCAAATTCGCCCATTTTGAAATCTTTTGCATACTTGTAAATAAATCGAGTATCGAGTATTTTACTGGACCATGAACCAGCCGTAGCCCTAGAAATACCAGGGTTTAAGATGCTTGCTTAGGACTCTCTGTGCTTGCTTCAATCCTCTTTTCCAGTAATCCCCCTCTCACATCAGAGACATTCACCTTCAAAAGTTTGAAGATAACCAGTTCCGTGTTTGCTTAAGTATGCAAATTGCCCGGTGTTCTGCTTGAAAAAAATCCTTTCTACATGGCATTATCTGGTACCGCACATCTCAGCAATGATAATGAGTATCGGACTGAAACCGATAAACAGTTGACTACCCTAATTACTGTCATCTGGATCTCAGACCACCAGATACAAACTTTGAAAACCCCTTTCGTGCAGAAACAAGCATTTCTATTATAAGTATATATAACCTTTAAAATGCATGCAGCTCTCTAACATGTGACAATAATTCGAGATTTGAAAGAAAAATGTACATATATAGCAAATGTGGCTCCAACCCTTTTGAAGGGTCCAGTGAACTGTAGACAGCAGGCTTGAAAACAATACCCATATCTTGCTATTACAGTAATCAGTAAATAGATGGGTGCCACTTTTCTCAAGGGTTCATCAAGACAAAACCAGCCCCCTGGAGTATCATTTTACGTCAATCTTTCTATGGTCTGTAAAACTTCTCTTTACCTCTGTTACCACAAGGTTTTTAAAAGCCTTTGTAAGAAACTTAAAAAGAAACTAAGTATCCCGGCTTGAAACGGGACAATTTGAGGAAAATGATTGAAGACCATTAAAGGTAATATATTGAAGGTCCTGGTAAATATTTTTGGAACCATCTACCTTACCAGGCCTCCTTGTTGGATGAATAAGGTCAATCAATGAAAGTGCATTTATACTACCAATGAAGGTGTACTTGTTTTTTTTTTAAGTTACATG
This sequence comes from Syngnathus typhle, assembly GCF_033458585.1. Classification (NCBI taxonomy): domain Eukaryota; kingdom Metazoa; phylum Chordata; class Actinopteri; order Syngnathiformes; family Syngnathidae; genus Syngnathus; species Syngnathus typhle. The sequence continues at coordinate 9,461,348 of NC_083747.1, read as the reverse complement.
GTAGAAAAGATTGTTGGGGTATACAACTCTTTCTATAGAGTATGTGCCATCATTTTAACCGCTTTGATACCTTTTTGTAAGTTCTCTCCTTATATATATATATATATATTAATGTCAGTGCCTCCCCAGTCATGAACCTCACCTGCACGTACTTGTATTCTTATATTGTGAATGTGCAATTATTACAATAATTCTAAATAAGGAATGACCGATTTGAATTTAAATTTGTTTAACCCTAATCCTAATTTAAAAAAAAAAAGTAGAATTAAATCCCCTGAAAAAATTACCTTAAAAAATCTAAATAAACCTACCAAACTAAATTCAATCGGACGCAATGATAGGTATAGCAACCAGGGGGTGCCCGAGGGTGACCGGACGACGTGGCGGCCATTTTGGAAGAATCATGGCACCGTGAGTGTAATGGACACCCAAAATAAGGACCTTCAGGTAAGAGTGGCTACAAAGAAAAGACATTGTGGAAGTCGCAGTGATTCTAAGAGATCACAGCAAATGGGACACCCTGCCAATGATCCCCATATGTCAAAACTAAAGTCCAATAGTAAAATTCAATGTGATAGTTACATGTTTGAATTAAAAGTACGTACAATACCAATAAATTGTGATTGACAAAATAAAATTGACAGCTAAACATTAAAACCTTAAAGACCAAAAATGTAGGGGATAAAAAAAGAAGCAAGACAGTGAAAGGTATGAACTTTACGCAACAATTACGCAACTTTTGTGCTCAACAGGTACAAAGAACCCAGCCATAATTGAAGACACACTACTCAGGGTTGAGAATATTAAAATAGGTTTTGACTAATTATCGGAAATCCAATAAAGCCACGCTCAGGGCCGCTCAAAAGTACATCCAAATTACCTGGAGTAACTGCTGGAGAATGAGAGGTAGTACACAAGGTATGCACAAGAGGGAGCAACCAGGGATTTGAATAAATGGGAACCGTGAGTGTAGGAACCTTCTGAAATAGTGACCCTCTGGCGACAACAACGACAACAGGTTGGTCTTCCCTGGGGCCTTGCGGTGTATGAAGCACAGGGAAATGGAAGGAATTAAATCCAGCATTAAATCCTTAGGTCGTGCGTTGTAATGAGACAAAGAAGATTGCTCAAGAAGATAGGAGCATACTTTTATAGGATGGATCTCACTCTGATCAGGGTGGATTGAACCTGAGCTCTTCTACCTTGAGTGGCTTGAGCTGGATACCTAGCGGTGTTAACGAAGGATCAAGGTGACTCAGGGTGTAAGTGCTCAGGGGCTCCAGTGCTCTTGGACCCTGATCGGAGGAGAAAGGCAGTGGTTCACCGCGGCTGGCCTACTCTGATCGGGGAAGATTGATCCCCAGCTCTTCTGCCCTGGGTGGCTTGACCTAGATACCTAGCGGTGTTAACGAAGGGTCAATGCGACTCAGGGGGTACGTATCCGGCCCCCCTGAGTTCCGACTCTAGGAACAATGCACGCAGGGTGTGGTGGTCCAGAGCGGAAGGACCTTAATCGAGGCTCAGTCTTCTGAGGGTTAGCCTCGCTCATGCAACAGCACATTGCACCACACGCGTTAATATTGTACTCTAAATGGTGACCTGGAACAGGTTCCCAATTCTTTCCCCTGATATTCACGTCCCCTAGTCCACCTTAGGTGACTAGGCCGAGGATGCACCGGGACCTAGGCGATGTAGAGTAGGGTTTCTTTTTCAGCTATTCCCTCCACAGGTATTGGAATACAGGTGAGTTCCCTCTAGGTACTTTGACTTCCCTGGAGCCTCGCGATGGAGGAAGCACAGCAAAGTTGGAGGAATGGATCCAGCATCTCCTTAGGTCATGCGTTGACATGGGACAAAGAAGATTGCTCAAGAAGAAAGAAGCCTTTTTTTGTAGGTACAACCGAGAGGAGAGCACTGGGGAGGCACTGCTTAGTCAAGGCTGGCTCCAGTGCTCTTGGACCCTGATCAGAGGAGAAACGCAGCGGTTCACCGCGGCTGGTTCTCACTCTGATTGAGGAGGATCGATCCCCAGCTCTTCTGCCCTAAGTGGCTTGACCTGGATACCTAGCGGTGTTAACGAAGGGTCAATGCGACTTAGGGGGTACGTATCCGGCCCCCCTGAGTTCCAACTCTAGGAACAATGCACGCAGGGTGTGGTGGTCCAGAGCGGAAGGACCTTAATCGAGGCTCAGTCTTCTATGAGGGTTAGCCTCGCTCATGCAACAGCACATTGCACCACACACGTTAATATTGGACTCTAAATGGTGACCTGGAACAGGTTCCACATTCTTCCCCCTAATATTCACGTCCCCTAGTCCAGCTTAGGTGACTAGGCCGAGGATGCACCGGGACCTAGGCGAAGTAGAAGAGCTTTTCTTTTTCCCTCATTCCCTCAACAATTACTGCAATACAGGTGAGTTCCCTCTAGGTACTTTGTTGGCAGGTTTGCCTTCCCTGGACCCTAGCGATGTACGACGCACAGCGAAGTGGAAGGAATGAATCCAGTATCTCCTTAGGTAGTGCGTTGGCATGGGACAAAGAAGATTGCTCAATAAGAAAGAACCTTTTTTTTTTGTAGGTACAACTGAGAGGAAAGCACTGGAGAGGCACTGCTTAGTCAGGGCTAACTCCAGTGCTCTTGGACCCTGATTGGAGGAGAAAAGCAGCTTTTCATATATATTGGTGGGCCAAATTTTTATAACAAAACTCCCTATTTCCAATATTCCCCTATGACTCACTGTTTTTCTTTAAGTGTTAAGATTAAACAGTGTTTGAAAGATGATAGTTTGTGCAAAGTTATCATACTAGTGATAATTGCCTTCATTTTCATTCATTACTTTAAACAACTACACACAATTCTGTTATCCAAGTGCAATTAGCCTGAAATTTGAACGACTGTTAACAAGTTGCAAGGCAGTGAGAATAATTATTGAAGATGGCTACTGTTTCTTATCTTTGCAACAGACAAAACAAACAAAACTCATTACTCAGGTAATGAAACACAGGTTGGGAAAGCCTCTGAAGTTCAACAGGGCAATCACTGTAGAGAACATAGGATTACACTCAAAGATCCCATGGGAAACTTACCATGATAATACCAGATTCCAGGTGCAGTGACATGAGTCAAGCAGGGAGTAGAAGAGTTGGTGACTGTTGAGTGACCCATGGATGTTAACCCCACGCCCCCATAGCCCATGAGACACCAATTTAAGTTGACTGTGAAACAGCCTATGTGTAAGGAACCACATACACAAAAGAACAGCTTTTCATTATAAACCCATACACAAATTAGTAAAATTACTCATTCATTTTTTTAAGACATCCAGTCCACTACCAGCCACTACACATTCAACTGCTTTCTTTTAGTCATATTTCAAGTCTCTGCTTGCTGCATTGAGGTGACCCCCAGGTCTTTACAACAACTTTCTACAGATACACAATGTGGCTTTCAGTGATGGCCACGCTAGAAAAGTTTCAATACCTAGGCTTTAACAGCAGTTACCTTAAGTTTCCATTAGTTTGTGAAATGGGCACATTTTCGCTGACTGATCAGCAACAATAAATTTACTGTGCTCAGGATCCGTTGGGATACTCAATCTTTATTCTTAACATCCAATCCCTGCATTAGGTGACGATATAAATAAGTAGCTCCTTTCGTCCTTGGCCATACTGTAACAAGACCTGTGGCATGGATTTTCATTCCTTCGTTTAATTGACTGGGTTTCCCACGTTGAATAAAGCCTCACCTCTCCCATGCAGGAGGGTGACACGGACAAGGGGCCTGTAAGGATGGGACCACCAAAGTAAAATGTACAGATTCTCACGAATGAAATATTTTTTGCCCATTTCATGTTACTTTATAAAAGGCTCTTACATTGAAAAAAGTAAGGAACAAATCTGATTACAGAGGCTGATTTGGCTCCAGCTTCAAATGATCACAATTTTCAACAAATGAAAACAAATCTGAGACGAACAACATGATGATTACAGCAACTCTGATTCATTCAGATTGTGTTTCGAACTCATGAATATTATTTGATAGAACAGTCGGCTCTCCTTGTGTCATGAATTCGAAGAGTGTGGAAAGCTTGACAAACAATGTTTAGGTCTTATATTGCTGGTTTAGAACTGTGTAAATGCATCAAATGTAATATGCACCTCTTGGTGCAAGAATTGTGTGGGTTGAAGAAAAAACAGTTCAGTATCAAATGTATAAGATAATTTGCATCTTCTTTGTAAAATTTCTTTTTTTCTACTTATTTATCCATTCAGGAGATTAAATGCTCCTCGGGAGTTTGTCCATTAATTCAAAAATGACCGTCAGTACTACTCCCAACTGTTTCTGAAAATTAAATGCTGAATTTAAGGCAAGGTGACAAATTTGAACACGTTTGACTCATGAGGTTGCATTCATGCGACTGATCGTTATGTGTGTGGATATCGTCCATTCCTTCAATTGGCAATAATAAAACAAAAACAAAATAAAGTTATTGTTTGTTTAATTTGATTTTAATTGCACACTAACACCTGTTTTTCAGTTTAGGGCAAAATTAAAAATATAAAATAAAAAAATGGGCCAGAAAACTGCCAGCTGGTGTCCACCAACAGGTTTAGGGATTGACAGATATTTTCCAGAATTAATACCTGGAGATGACAATTCATTTGAGTGGACAAATAAAAGTAAACAACTTGGATAATGTGACTGTAAAAGTAAGCACACCCTATTTGCCAAGAGGATGCGTTGAGAATGATTCAGTGACACATTGATCTTTTTTTAAGTCATTCTTTTTTGCACGATAACACTGTGCAGACTGGGATTGTAGACTGACTAAAAAAATATATACAGGTTATTGGAGTAAAAGCAGACCATTGGAGGGAAGGTCAGAAGTCGAACATCAAGATAAATATAGAAAATTGAGCATTCTTGCGGCTCTGTCTACGGGCCCCCAAATGCGTGTTTATTCTTAACAATTCACCACAGAATGTAAATGTCCACAGAATTTGTGCAAAACACTCAAATCCTGAAAATGAGTTGAGGGTTTGGGGAAGTAATTCCGACATTTCTGTGTGGCTATAAAACAACCGCGGGGTTAAACAAGAGCCATGGGAAATGCAGTAAAGAAGTAACAAGTCAGCAACCCAGGCCAACTTAAATTGTGATTTTTCTTTTGGCCAATAATCAAACAGTCTCTGTCCAATTATGGAAAAGGCATGACAGTTGAAGAGTTGTAGAGGCAAGTGAATCCATCAATTGATGTCATGAAGGATGATGCATATACAAACAAATGTTAAACGGGTAACAAACATCAGAGTAAAGGTGGATGGGGCCCTGCAATTCACTCATGTACTTTGCCATTGCCATGGAGAAGGGCATTAAAATTGTAATCCTATGAAATATTGTCACGTTTTAAAAATAAATTATATTTGTAATTTGATTGTTTATTTTCTGCAACTGTAGGAATATAGTTACCTTTTACATTTTTATATAGATATATTATATGAATAATATATAAATACTATGTAGATAATCTCACATAAAACCATTACATGTACTCCATTACTTCCCAAGTATGAACATGACAGTGTAGATCTGTTTGACTTGCGCTACCCACCACTGAAAATTTTAATAAGTTCACGACAGCTCACCACAATACAGTATATCTCAAAAAATGTATATCAAAAATGAATACAAAAGACAAGATTTTTTTTTTTCATTAAGATTCAATTACAAGTCTTATTTTGTTTGTTTGTTTTTACATTATTATTGCAGGGTCTTTGAATTCAAGCCAACCCAGATGTTCAATAACTAAAATTAAATTAAACAAGATCTTATTCAATACCAATTTTAATTCCATGCCGACTGTTTGAAAGACCGTGGCATTAAGCCGAATAAAATGTCTGTCATTAGTGGGTATGACAGCTGAAAAGACCGAGACATTGAGCTTGACAGGCACAGTTTGAATTTGGCCAACACCACACCAACTCATAGTAGTGGTAGCTCATTGGGATTGTTTGTGTCTGTTTTTGTTGTTGTTTTTTTTCGCTGGAGGGCGGGGGGTTTTCCCTTTACAGATTATTAATGACACTTTAAATAGATTGAATACAGATACTTTTTGGTTTCAAAATGGTAGCATGCCCGACAGCCCTATTCGTGAGTGATTCATCCACCATGAAATCCCCCATGAGCATAACATGGAGAACTGTAACATGGGAAAGGGTGCAGCCCAAACCCTGTGAACAGACTGGTACATCTTGACCTCCTTGCATAAATACCGATAATGTGGTTATTTTTTAACCCATTCACCCTTTGTAAAGAAAGTCATCAAAAGCGCTAATTATTAGTTGACTCTAAAAATGATCCTGACTGAATATATTGCAGTGTAGGATCAAAGTCAAAGTCTGCCTTTTGTCAATTCCTTCACATGTCAAGCAAGATATACTAAGAGATCAAAATCACGTTTCCTAATATCCCACGGTGGAGACAAGACATACTAAACCCAATTAGTCCACAGACAAACAAAACATTCAAGTAAACAATACAAAAAGTAAAAATAAGAATGCACATACAATTAATAAATACTACTTTAAAAAAAAAAAAAAAAATTATACTTTTGGTAACTGGTAGAAACTGATTGTTACGTGATGGATGAGTGGATGGGAGATAATGGATGAGTGGATGGACGAACGGATGGATGGCTGGCTGGACGGATGCACGGATGCGTTGGTGGTTGAGTTGATGAACAGCAATTATCCTGTGCTGTTGTAGTTATGAGACGTTTACCCCGTGCCTGGTACATTTTGTGCGGTGTGTGAAGTAATTGCCATCTCGAGTACACCACACGTTGCTCAGTATTGCTTAATACATAGTAATTTTATTTTTGAAAAATATGCCATGACATTACTAGTACTGGTATTTACAGAATGCAGCTCTACCAATTATACATAACGACTCCTCAAGAATAGATCTTGAACTTTCTCACAGTAATCATCATATTGTGGTGTATTTTAACATAATCTATTAGTGAGGTTTCCAAACAAAGTAATGGGTTCTGACCACTTATTTGTTCCCACCCTGTTTGCCACCCCTCTACAATGCCGTTTGAATTCTTCACATTTTTCCTCACAGACTGTGGGTAGTCATTGTGATGTGATAACTTAGTGTCTTTGCCTCAACTATGTTATTGAGGGACGGAATCATCATAATGTGGATGGATGTTAGGATCTTAAGAATGGTGGTTAGCACTATTGTCTCACAGCAAATAAGTTCCTAGAGACTAGGCCAAATCTGCCCGTTCTATGGCGTTTGCATATTCTCCCTGTAAGAAGGTTCTCCCCAGTGGTTACTAAATATGCAGTACATAACGTTATGTTGGACTGAATAAATTTCACATTAGTGTGTGCCCAACATCTATAGCTTTCTGGTTATGTGCATCAGCCTTTGACAAGGGCTAAGACCAGATCAGCCACTGTCATTGGCCAAGGACAGGGCCAGTGCAAGGTGATGCCATTTGAGCTTTCCATTCCCCCAGCCACCTTCAATTGGTGAAGGGTCCTGGCCAAATTTCCACGAGAACACTACCTGGATGACTTCCTATTCCATGCTACCGGCATCCATACTACCAACACTTTGTGAAGGACTTTGCCAGTGACTGACTGAAAAAAATCCAGCTCTTCAAATGAACAGAAGAATGTAAGCATGCTTTCTGCTTGCTCCAGTTGGCACAAATACAGGCTCCAGTGCTGGCCTACCACAACATCTAGCGGCTTTTCATCGTGGATATAGGCATCAGTAATGTAGGCCCTTGGAGCTGTTCCATCCAAGAGGGAGAACTTGGGTCAGGTCTTTGCATACAACAACTGCACACTCGGCCAACAAGGAGAGGATTGCTGTGCTACCTGTACCTCTGTACACCGATGCACAACTCCATCCCTCATCTGGCTTCATGGGAACCTGAACGATGGCCCAGCAGGCCCAGGCGTCAAAATGCCAATGCAGACATCCTGTTGCAATGAGCCTGTGAGAATTGAAGACACTGCCGGCGTCTGGAGGACCGATAAGCGTTGATTCCAATGTTATCGGGCCTTCAGCACATTTAAAAGCTGTTGTTTATTTGCTTTGTCATAAGTGTGTATGAGATGTCTCTGATATGGAATGGCAAAGGAACAGAGAATCAAGGGATTAAAGGAACATTGCAGATGAAAGAATAGGAGTTGCATATACTGTTACAGACCAACTGTATGGTCTTTTAGTATTATAATGCCACCTTCTAAGAGTACTAAACTCAAATAATTAAAAATAGAGATACAGTATGTACTGTAAATACACTATGCAAAGTGTGACATACATTTAGCAGGTCTGATGGAAGTGAGATTGACCTGATCTTTTTCATTGATGGAGAAGCTAAGTAACACTAAACTTAGCGTTTTTCCTGCTTTTCTGTTAGTAGTTACTGAGCCAAACTACACAGTTAGGAACCTAGGTGAAGAACCAGGGTACTAGTGCATAAGGATCCTTGCTCAGTAATTTCTCCATGTACTCTATATAAACATGTCATATTGTCCAGTTTCAGTGCATGTGTAAAATCGTTATGTGAATGACTAGTTATTATTCAATTTGTCATGTTTAACATAATGTGAAATTAAATTGTAATGAATATTGATCATGTACTTGCCGAAATAAACAAACAAAATGGATTTTCAAGTAGAATGGATGGGAAATAATTCACTGGTACAGGCGGAGCCTGCAAGTACTCTGACGAAGACAGCAAAAGAAATCTACAATGTAAAAAATATTTGAGTCACTTTTGGAGCTGCTCCTCTTCTCCTTATATTTGCAACCCCTAGGTTCTCTCCTGTGAAAGAATGGCTTTTCCTTTCACTGTTATGATGACAGATTTTATAACCCTTTAAAAAAAGAATAATGGTTTGTCAGCTCAACCCCTTCTATCATGTCCTCAATGACTGTACAAGTTTGTCCCCTTAAAAAAATGATTTAGTGCTCGAGACAATTCCATCTCGCGTTATCAATTTTATTAGCTATTATGAAATTTAGTCTAAATTTTAGTCCAGTTTCAATTACCTTTGGTAGTGGTTAGCACGTTGATTGATACGTGGTTCAGAAGCTGATTGAATGAATGAATATTAATCTCGTTTTTATTTTGTCAAGCTTTAGTTTTTAAGTCAAGTGTTTGTCTTTATTTTAGTCAAAGAAACCATAACATATTTTTTAAGAATGAAACTTTAGTCATTCCAAATATTTTAATGACTATGGAGGAGGTAAGTGAAGCTAATACAAAAACAAAATTCATGTGCTAGTACTCCACCAAAGCAATCTTCTACTGATGACCAATGTGGCGCTACCCTGACATGGATCTGAATATTGTTCTTGGCACCAAAGCAAGAGAATAAAGAGCAAGACAGTAAGGAAGGCCAACAACGATGTTCCATCAGTTCTTGTTCAGGGCCTCTCGCTTGGAATTTTGGAGAGGTCAAAGGTGCACGAGACGGAGTCTGTAAGCGTGCTGAAGTCATCTGTACAAAGTTATTCGCAGTGAGGTGAAAGCAACTTGGTTAGACAGCGGACCAATCAGATTCCAACGTAAACATCGTGGCGCTGGCTCCAGAGGGCTTAGTCCAAACATGGTTGCTAATTGCATTCGTCTTCATTTTCCGCAACTCACTGTAAAACACCAATGAAAATGAAATCTAGATGGAACAGGAACTGTTTCAAAACCACAGAAAGCACCTCAGCCTTACCTCAATTTTTACTCTATAACCGTTCATTTTAGAGATGGCCAACTCTGATTGCTTCTGTCAGAAATCAAAATAAAATGCCTGTGAAGTGATTCCACTGGAATATATTTTCATACACACGGACTGCAAAGCAAAATATACAATACTCTACACTTGTCCTGTGTGTGTGTGTGATAGGTGTGGAAACCTTCATAATTACTATTCAAGCGGGACAATTTGTGTTTTCAGAGGGCTCCAACAACAGAACTGTGAAAAAGTATTTGCGCTCCTCAAATTTTCACTTTTTTTTGCCTCGTCTCTTCCTTACTGTGGAGTCATCAACACTGCCCTTCACTGAGGTGAGGGAGCACTGCCGTTTATTAGCTGTTTTCCTTGGCGAGTCGCTGTGGTCTTGGGGTAATTTTAAATACCCGTAGGTGTGAGTGTGAATGGTTGTTTGTTTATGTGTACCCTGTGATTGCCTGGCAACCGGTTCAGGGTGTCCCCCACCAACTGCCCGAAGTCATGGAATAAGCCCCAGCGCACCCGCAATCCTCATGAAGATAAGCGATTCACGTAATGGATAGATGGATGGATGTAACCTTCCATTTTGTGACATTTCTTTAGCTCCAATAAACACAGGCCCCTTATGTCATGAGTCTTTTAATCTTACTTCACTACGCCCAGTTTGATCTTAAAACTAATAGAAAACCTGTTCACAGAGCACTTTAACATGGGAGATTTGCGGTGTAGTGTGTTACACAATATTATTTATCGGGGCTTTCGTTTTCATAGAGACGCTCCTTGGCATCTTCCAGTTTTAAGGTCAGTGTATAATAATTTTAGCATAATGACTTCGTATTTGGTGTTGCCAGATGAATTCGAAAGCATATAAATGCACTTGCACTACTCCATCTACTGTTAAATTACAAAGACACAAATTCCTGAAACTATGACTCATTTAAATAAAGATCATATTCAGTCTTAGTGTTTTGCACTTGCACTTGGCCATTACTGTTTATGCTCAGATACTTAACACCATCCACTGCCAGGAGAAAGATCTCCATCTCGCTCTCCCTTCATAGAGCATTGTGCCTATGCATAGGATATGAAACAAGAGCCCTGAAATGTATCTGTAAGCAAGTTTATGCTGGAATCCACATCAATATGTAATGTGGTCAGCAGTAGATGAGAACGTCAGAAGAAAATCACAATCCAATGATTGATACTTGGATAACAATTGTTATGTTTCTCTACATCATGATCGTGGTGGTAGAGTGATACAACTGACAAATCTGCCTCACAGTTTTGAGGTCATGGGTAAAACCCGGCCTGGCCTCTGAGGCTTTGGTAGAGATTGGAGTCTTGAATAAAAAAAGAAAGACTAGCAACACCTGTTGATTTGAGAGTATTATTATTTGTTGTATAGTTCCAAATACACTCTCTTTGCGACCAAAAACACCTCATTGGGAGTTTTTACAGTTTTAAAGCATGTTTTTCAATTTTAGTATTTCATAGACTATACGTATTTATGTTTGACAAGGTCAACCAGATTCAAAGTTCAACCCGAAAAGCCAGTTGTATTTATACTTAGACTTTGTCATTCCGGTGTGAACAAGTGTTTATAGAATAACATTTTGTTGCATTTGGCTTAGCACAGTGTCCATGTGTCCATCCAGGGTTAGTAGCGGTGGCTTCTCACCCTATTTCTAAGAGAGAGAGCCCTACGGAGGGAAATCATTTCCCACTTGCATGTGGGCTCTTGTTCTCTCAGTTGCAACCCACAGCTCCTGACTGTAAGTGAGGGTAGAAAAGTACATTGATTGGTATATTGAGAGCTTCACCTTTCCACCCAGCTCCTTCTTCACCACAACAGACCAATACAGAGTCTACATCACTGCAGACATTAGGATGAGCTGCCAATACCTCACTCCATTCTTTCCACACTCATCAACAAGATGATGGCTGGAGTCAGTTGTCACATACTGTACCCACAATCCATCATGTTTATTTATTCATTTGAATTATATTTATATAGGAACCATTTAACTTGATGCAGATTGTAGACTGAGTGCTTTCACTGTATCCCCTCAAGTGTCGGGACTCTGCAGTAGCATTTAACACTGAAGTCTCTCCTGCGAATGGCTGGTGATTCGTTCAGGGTGTACGACTACTGCCGGAAGTCACCTGATATAGGTTTCACAATGTTTGTGATCATAGTGAGGATTAGCGGTTCAGGAAATTAATGATCGAATGAATGTTTATTTTTAGAGATTCGTACCACAAGTGGGTGACCTGGACAAACATCCTTGTGGATGTTTACAACTCCCTATGGAAGGCATGTCAAACTAATTTTTGTTGCGGGTCGCATCGTCGTCATAGTTTCCTTGGGAGGGCCATTATGACTGTCAACCCAAATAAATGTATTAATACCTCATATTATATAAAGTATAGACTACACAACAAATTGATGAATAATCAAATCTGGTCCCCGGGCCTTGAGTTAGACACATAGCCCTATGACAATGAGTGTGGACAAAGATAAATAGCACTGACGAAGCTAGGTTAAATTATTTATTAAAATACTTATGTACAATAATTTGAACCATGCCACTTTTCTAGATCAAATATTGTATTCATCATTGGCGAATGTTATAATAATGACACGCCCACTAGCAGTCACATGACTTACACACGGGGGCTGTTGTAAAGAAAAGATGGCGTCGGTTTCAGAAATGTACGATGTAGGCTGGGAAGGTAAGACAAGGCGTAATTCTCACTGAATAATTATTTGATGGCACAGTATATAGGCATTGGGATGCTCTTTGTGTGAGGTCGTATTTTTTATGCTCCAAAGTGACAGCATGTCATACTGGGAAGTAGATCGCCGCTAGTAATAACAATGCTACGCTGTTAGCTTTAGCTTTGTAATCGCTAAGACTTATTCAAGGTGATCGACTGTCAATTTCCCTTGGATCTTATTGATGATTGATCATAACAGGATGGTTACATATTGTAATAGACAAAATGACTTTAGTTCTGTTCGCGTATGGTTTGTTGCACGTCAATCTAATTTCAAGCGTAGGTTGTTTATGTTGATGCATAGCTGCAAGCTTGTGACTGATACCCATTATTGCAAATATAAAATGCAAATAATATATTAGGAATATGCTGTAATTGCGGTGTTTGCGAAGTTCCCCTGCTAAAATACAGAGCAGCACACTGCTATGGTTTGCTCGCATATGGCTGTTTTTCACTATTGCATATCGTACCAAATTCCTGCACAACACACGAACGAAGTTTGTTTACCAATATACGCCGCTATTTGGAGTGGTACGATTTATTTTATGTACTCTTATCTACAGAGATGCGAGACAAGTTGCGCAAATGGAGAGAGGATAACTGCAGAAACAGTGAACAAATAGTGGATGTTGGTGAAGAGCTCATCGGTGACCATTCATCAAAACTGGGGGATGACAGTAAGTGCAGTATTAAAAACTAATTGTTCATTGAAAGTGGACTACAGCTCTAGGGTGAGAATACTCAATTTGAGTAATTGTATGAGATAGTGTGTACATATTGTTTTATGCATGGGGTAGTAGAATGGTGCAAAGCATGTGTAGACATCGGCAAGAACCACCATACAGTATTTCTCAAAAATGTGGCTTCTGACTTAATACGTTAAAGTGGCCTCTACATTTAATGAGTTGGCATCATCCTCCTGTTTCTCTGCAAATGGACACGCCATGTTTTCCTCGGGAAAAATAACAAGTGGTGAATGTTTTTCAAATTTTATTTGCTGTCACCACATTTCTAAATTGTACAGTTCTGCTTCAGTCACACTGATCTGACAATTTCTCCACTTAAAATGTGACGGTGAACAACAGAAGGCTACCTTAATTGTACTGTTGAATAAAAATGTTTGAATTGAATGAAAACAAAATCATGTATTTTTTTTGTTTGTTTACTTTCCATGTTTAATTTTATTTATTTATTTTTATTAATATGCAGTTGATTTCAAACTGGCTCTTTGAAAGCAACGTAAAGTCAATTTTTTTTTTTTTTTTTAAACCCCCAATCCCTGTCGGCAAATGGTTGCTGGTCTTGTCTAAACCTGTTTATGATGTGTTGATTTTTTTTAAGGTGACCCTCGTGTTATGTTGCAAAATAGACAGTGAACAACTGTTAATGTGGCTGCCTTGACTATACTGGCATTCCACTAACTGTTGCATTCTTTTTGAGACAGTCCACAGGAGGTCCGCCTACCAAACGGTTATTTTCGTGTCGGAGTTTGATGATCCGACAATGTGCCTTTAAATGACAGTGGTCCGTGGTGGGGAGAGAAAAAAAAAAAAAAAAAAACAGACATAAGAATGCTGTTCTAGAAAACTGTGCTACGATAGCTTGATTACAATGTTGCACCAAGAAAGTAACTGCAAAGTATTTTGACACAGCCTCTTTTGTTTGTCTCTCTTCTGCCCAGTATGGATTATTTATGAACAGGTGATGATTGCAGCGTTGGACTGCAGTCGGGATGACTTAGCTCTGGTAAGATTTTATGATTCTCAGTTACCCAACCAAAAGCTTCAGAATCAGTCATTCTTGCTCTCATTTTGGCCAAATGCAAAACACACATAAAATGCTTAATTAGCTCAGAATCTTAGTCGCCATTGCAATATCTCCACTTTCCCCATTTGTGGACTATAGTCACTCCACAAAATCATGTGTCTAAATTGTGGATCCCCTGAAAATCCTTTTAGAATTGAGTTAGGAATCCTCTTGACAGCATGTGCTTTGTTCTTACCAAATCTGCCCTATTGACCTCATTTTGACCATCACATGCTCCCCAGTCATTTTGATTGAAGGGTACATGACCTCTGAACCTTCTGATGTGAAGCCAAAGCTCCTTCAAATAAATGCATGTAGTTCTTAAATTTGGGTGTTAAACTATGTGACTTAAAACCAAATGATTTTAGAATGTACTGGTATGGTTAACTCTTTTTTTTGCAAAACATGGGCATAGATTCATTTTTTTTTCTCTCTGAACAGATTAACTGGCCGGTGACTTATTTCAGACAAGCATATCCTGCTTTTATGACTTTACAGCGCAATGATTTCTTTTTACTGTAGTTCAGACGTTACTTAACTTTAATACCACATACAATTGGAATGGATGTACTTTCATGTAATTTCTTGGCTGCATTCTTTGTTTTCATCTCATGCTGTAGCTCCTAAATCCTAAAATATTACTTGCAGATACCCTGTTTTTATTTTGTTGTTTTAGTTTTTATCTTATGATACAGTTCCTAAATTTAATTAAAAATAGTCTTCAAAAGTTGTCCTGCAGATACCCTGTTATGATTTAGTTTTAGTTTTTATGTCATGATACAACTTCTAAATTTCATTAAAAATGATCTTCAAAAATTTTCCTGCAGATACCACATTATTAGTTTTAGCTCCTAAATTTCATTAAAAATGATCTTCAAAAGTCTTCCTGCTGATACCCCCTTATGATTTTGATTGATTAAACAAACAGTTACAGTTGAGAGACAGCAAGCTAACTCAAGTGGTCAACCTGGGTATAAAAAATAAATAAATCCAAAGACATATTTTGGGTGGTTTGTGTTGGACAGTGTCTTGTGGAAGCAAAATGGGTCAACATCTCAAAATTGCACTTTTTTTCATTTGCGCGCGCAAATGGACCATAAAATAGTTTAGTAGATGCAGCCAAATATAATTGGTGTCTCTTGTCTGCCCACATCCTTGCAGACCTGTCTACAGGAACTGAGGAAGCAGTTTCCAGATAGCCACAGAGTGAAGCGATTATCGGGCATGAGGCTGGAAGCTTTGGAAAGGTAAGCATGGTGCAACAAAATCTGGAGCAGAAAAGTGGGCAAAAGCATCACTTTCGTGAATTGTATTCAAGAAGGCTTGAAATCAAAAACTATACTGATTTCCAAACAATAGTTTGGGACTGTATATATTCAGAAAAGTTTGAGGGTTGGGTGTGTTTATGTTGGATCACTCGGCATTCATTTACTGAATTTGGTAACATGGAGAATAGCTTTGACTTTGGATAGCCCTTGATTCGGACTTCGGGATTCCCGGGAAGGAAGTGGTCAGATTCCACTGTTATTCTCGGGGTCCCTCAATCTCTGTTTTTGTCTTTCCCGTCTGGTTTTGGTTCTGGTACAAATCAGTGTGTCTTGGCTCAGTAAGTGTTTACGTCACCTCGGGTGTTTCCCCTTCCCTCAGTTGTTTTTGTTGTATTTACCAAACTTAAAAAAATAAAATAAAACCGTTTTAGTCTTTTGTTCGATTAGGTGACCTGAACACATCAGTTAATTGGTAGAGGAAAAAAAATGGTGCACTTCTCACAATAATGACAAAGCATGCGCCCCCTCCCCTCCGAATCAGCAGCTTGCACCCTTGTGCCATCTGAAACATTCCAAAGTGTGGCTGAGTAATAAAGTGAGTTTGACAGAGGCAGTCATTCCTGACGTGGGGCTGTTCAGTGCTAATGGAAACCAGAGTTGCTTCAGTCTGCTGTAGCGTATGTGGTGCCTGATCACTGACTAGACACTGCTTTTTGACAGCTAAAATATCAGTGTTTTAGATTTGAAAACATCATTAATGCTCATTATGTGCCATCTGGAATACGACCGGTATAGTTTAAATGTTCATGCACACATTTTAAGTTAGCTTTTCTTCCTGTATTTCTCTACAGTATAATTTGATATCTAGAACTCTTAAACGTTTCTCTCAAGCAATCATGCTTACTTCAGCAACTAGTTTTGGGTGACCAAGTTCACATGTACTTTGGTGTTGTTGGTCAAGACACAGACAGCCAAATCAACAAATTGGCTGCAGATCTATGAACATTTTAATGTGGCAATATGATCTTGTTTAAAGGTGAATCAAACTGGGCACAATCAAACGAATAGAATATTCAAAACAGAGTGCTTTGTTTGCATCAATTTCATGACTCATTGTGAAATGTTACAGGCTTACAAAGTTGGCTGTGTAACAGCAACGTACTCTTAGCTGAGTGTTTATTTCATTCTTAGGATCACCACTGATTACTGTGTAGCATTTTTGTAATCATACACACATGCATGTTGTATGCAGAAACTTGATTCCCACTAACGTTTTTTATTTGCCGCACTGCCTAATTTTACAAAAGTATTGCGTGAAAACTGAGATTTTATTCTCTCGCACTCTCTCGCTCTCTCTCTCTCTCTCGCTCTCTCTCTCCCCCTCTCCATGAAGGTATGATGAGGCCAATAAGCACTATGATGCCATTCTTCAAGACGACCCTACAAATACGGTATGACACCGATTCCCAACCATGGTCCCGTGGTAGTTAACACAAAAAAACATCATTGTGCTGCAGGAAATTATACAATTTCACTTAATTTGTCAGAAAATTACTGTTTATATGGATGTCTTCATCTCTGTATGCCAGATAGTACGTAACAGAGAATAATCAAATGTGCCTTCATTAGATGACAGAAATTTAAATAAACCTCAGCCTGTTGCCATTTCTATAACAAATTAAAGGACGTTCTGTGACATATTTGTCGGGTAGTGTACAGTGAAATGTTTCTAATGTGAAGTGGGTGCCTTAAACCATTCATTGGCTTGGATATGTTGGATGGATTTTATTGTCCAAAGTACCCTAACCTAACCCAGTGTAAAATTTTGCGGGGTTAGGGTTAGGGTTAGGCCGCAATATCAAAAGTCATATTTTTAAATTATTTTTTATTCTTTTGTCCGGGTATTTAAGCCTCAGTCATTCAGTCAGTCGTTGTACAAACATTTGTCATAGCCAGCACACAAAAAAAGCAACAGACATCAAACAGAACAAGGAAAGTAAAACAAACAAACGATGACCGAAACCTCAGCAGCAGGTGTTAAGGTCAAGGACAAAAGTACAGATGCAACGCTACAAGAAGCAAACCACACACAGGAAATAGGAAGGCCAAGTTGGACATTGCCAAAAGTACTCCGACAAGCCTCAACAACAGTTATATTCACTTGATGTTCTGGTTGTACTGGAAAGGCAAGTGACGAGGTATTTGTAGGGTTTCCAGAAACATTTTCAAAAGGGAATGATAAACTATTTTGACACAAGTGAGCACTCAGTACTGGTCTTGGGATGGAGCAAATCAGACCATGGGCCCACTTTTTGGGTGTGTTAACCATAGACCATTTCCCACCATACTTTCTCTTTAAAATTAGGTGTAGTGATAAAGGGTGGTGCAGAGATGAGCTTCATCATTTTGTCAACTACTGTATCTTTGGGAAAGGACTATTGCAAGCAATTTCCCCTGCAGGTTCAGGAGTCAGCTGGGGATAGGCCCGAGAAATGACGGAAAATTGGTAACCACAAGGAAGACTTGCAAAGCATGCCAACATGCAAAGCAGAGATCGGAAAGTGAGCTGTTGTAATTACAGGCTGTGGAGTTGATGTGGTACCCATTAACCCAAACTGTGGAATCAAAAAAAAAAAAAAAAAAATCTAGTTTTTTTTTTTTTTCTTTTTTACAAGACTGCCCGATGACTTCTGGGTTAGGCTCCAGCACGCCCGCGACCCTCGTGGGGACAAGCGGTACAGATAATGGATGGATGGATCCAATTTTTTTTTTTTTATTCATATCCATTCCATTGCTTTTTATCTTTCATCCACCACATTAATATCCTGGCAAAAGTATGTACTGAATGTCCGGTGCATAATATGCACCCCCCAAAAAAAAAAAAAAATGTCGATAGTATTATACATGTGCGTTAATGACACCATGTTGGGGACCCGTTTCCCATAGCATATGCATTGCACATTATGAAGTTCAAAATATGACAACAGTGACCCTCCTGGACTGTTGTTTAACTCAAGTTTTACATCAAGCAAGACTGGGAACCAATTTGCCCGAGAAAGATTCGATATTTACTAGTATCCTCAGTTCCCAAATGCTTATTGAATGTTGTTGAAAGGAAGGGTGATGTATGTAACAGTGGCAAACATGCCCCTGTCAAAGATTTTTCATGTGTTGCAGGCATCAAATTCAAAATAGCTGAATAATTCTTTGTGAAAAATGTTATTCTTTTCAAAATGAAGTATCTTGCATTGTAGTGTATTCAATTAAATATAGATTGAAAAGGATTTGCAAATCATTGAATTCTGTTTTTATTTGTTTTACATACCATCCCAAGATCATTGAAATTGAGTTTTATATATAGCTGGTCAGTACTGCGGTGCCAGTGCAAATCCATGTTCACGCTTAATAAATGGATTCCTTCTGACATGACTCGTACATTGGTTCCAAACTCTTTGGCAGTAAGTCAAGCAGAGGAAGCCCCACTCAATCAAGTGCCATTCCATAAGTAACGTAAGCTGTGGCAAGGCAGTGCACTTCAAATGGAACAGCATCCTCTTAAGCCTTTCCACCCATTCCCATCAGTAAGAAAGTAAAATGGGTAAAACAGTGGAAAAATCAGAGCAGTGGAAGTAATAATTCATAATTCAAATTGATTAGAATTTAATCCACCTTTAGGTCAATTAAACATCAAAACGAAGCGGAAAGCATTTTTCAACCGATGTAAATTGGACAAGTGGACTAGATGCATGCTGTGCCAGCAGGAAGACAGGCATTTGGGTTCAGGGCAGTGTGCCATTTTCCCCAAATGGTTTCGTCATGACTCACTACTTTATCTTGTCTGCTCCGTGCCTGTGAGCTCATTTATCGGATACTGCCAGTATCTCCTCTAATGTCTTGCTTGGCTTCTTCATTTTGGGACTCCATTATTGGAGTAAATACACTTTATAATGTTAATCTATTGTTTCTGGCTTTTCCCATTATTCTTCATGACTGTAACACACCAACTTGATTCCTTTGAGATAAATACTGTAAGTTGCTGTGCAAACAAACTCTGAACTCATGCAATCTATCACAGTCATATTCTGTCAAACATTCTGGGCTAAATCCTGTTTACGTTCTATTTTTCAGTCTGCAAGAAAACGCAAGATCTCTATTTTGAAAGCCCAGGGAAAGAGCCCTGAAGCCATCCGGGAGCTCAATGAATATTTAGAGCAGTAAGTCCTCATGACTCATTATTGTATGTACTGTATCTATAGTGTGTGTGTGTGTGTCTGTATTTTTGTTTTATAGTTTTGTAGTTGTGTTTACAAATTGTGTATCCCTCTTGTTCTCTTTCTCTTTTTCACTCGTGCTCTCTCACACTCGCTCTCTCACTTTCCCTGATATTCGGAGTATATCGGTCCATGTGAGCAGCTCTTGTTAGCTGGATTAACTTTCACGTTTTATGCATTATTTATTCTGTGGTCATTTTGTGTTCACAGGTTTGTTGGGGACCAAGAAGCATGGCATGAGTTGTCAGAACTCTACATAAATGAGCATGAGTAAGTACATTTGCATTATACTGCAAAGGGTTATTTGGTATGCTTATTTTGTGTATCTATCTATCTGTGTGTATAGAATCAAGTATTGTTTCTAAAAAATCAAATCTGAAAACAGGGAAAGTCATTCAGAAATTTTTAGCATTGACCATTGCCAATACATCCATTTGGATTGTCCTGGAAAAGAAAATAATGTTGTACTGAACAAGTAATATCAGAACAGTTTGGCCAAGGATATCAATAGCAGTTGATGACAGAAACATTGTGGAAACAATGATAAAACACCCAAAGACAACAGTCAACAGTCATCACTGCCAACCTCCACATGGCAGGGGAGTGAAGGTATCATAATCCATTATTTGAAGAAGACCAAGTGACAAAGTATACAGGCCATTCCACAAGATGCAAACCACTCATCACCAAAAGGAATTGGAAGACCAGGTAGGATTTTGCAGAGAAGTATCGAGATGAGCCAAAAACTTGTGGAAGTTTCATGGACTGATTCAGACCAAGATGAAGTGATGATAGATCACAACTTGGAGAGCTCTTGCACCAAGCGGACTGACATGAATCATGGCTCCAACCCGAGAGATGTCAGCTGAAACAAAGTAGAGCATCATAAAACTTCTTAAAGGTACACAAATCATCGGGCAGTGTTGCAAAAGATGTTGGCCGTTCACAGTTGTCTAAAATCTGGACCAAGTGCAAGAAACATGCATGAGAAGGTTGTTGAAGGCAAGCATAGTGGTAAACCAAGGAAGACATCAAAGCATCAAGAAAGAAAACTTAAGACAACGTCTCCAAAACAAAGAAGGAACAAACGGAAGGAAACTGGAGTCAACGTCTGTGACTAAGCTTTAAGAAACCGCCTGAAGGAAATGGGCTTTACATGCAAAAAAGCTAAACCAAAGCCAACATCTAATGACATACGAAAACGACTGCTTGTCGAAAGCATGCACATTTTCACACACAAGTATGACAGGTTGCTGCATATTAGTAGATGGCACTGGGGCTAGCTGTCATTACATCTTCAATAAACGTTGACATTTTGCTCACTTGAAAGGAACCTTGGGTCTGATGTAATCATTTTCAAGTTGATAATCCAGCTAGCCTTCGAGCACAAACTGTGAAAACATTCCTTGAAGAACGACACTACGGTCAACGTCCAAGCCTGCAAATGATCTCAATCCAATTGAAAGTCTTCGGTGGAAGCAGAAGATAATCTGGCAAAGAGAAAGTTGGAGCCAGATTGATGAGGAGTACTGTTTATCACTCATAAATCCTTGCCTCTGACACTGAACTTTTATAAAAACCAGAGGTGGTGCACAAAGTACTCGTGGTGTGTTGAAGTTGTCTTTGTTGTCATTGTTTAATTTCCCCTCAGAATTCTGTAAATCCATATTTTTCCCCTCAGCTTGGTCAAAACGAGTACCGTTTTTTTCCATGTTCAATGCGCCCCCATGTATAATACGCACCCTAAAAATGGCATGTCGATGCTGGAAAAAAGCCTGTACCCATGTATAATACGCACCCAAATTTTGACTCCTACTTATGTAAGTCCGTAAACGTAAAATTATTTCAGAAAAAAGATCATCTTTGGGAACAACCGGTTGTTATTCTGCCGGTCAGTATCACTGCGCATGCGCTAGCAAACTCGGATTTCTGTAGGGTACATTGTGACAGACAGCAAACGAGCAGGTGATCGAGCAAGCGTCTGATACGAGAGCATTGTGTTCGTACGGAGCGTGTGAACAGCAGAGAAGAAAGGAACAAGGCAAAGTGTTGTGAAGTAAAACATTACCTGTAATACGCATTTAGGTAGAGAACTGAACTCTCGCTCTTTATATAGCTGACGTGTCCAAAAGAAATAAATATTGTACCCATGTATAATGCGCACCCCAGATTTTAGGACAATAAATTAGTTAAAGTTTGTGCATTATACATGAAAAAACGGTAACGTGTTTTCTTTTTCTTTCTTGATTTGACTGTTAAGGCCAAAAAGTTGCCATTTGAATTGACTTTAGTCTTCCTGTGTGCGCTTGCATGTGTTGGCTCAATGGAGTCATGGTTGCTCTGGTATGAAGGCAATGACAGAAGGAATGTTCAGCATGGTAAAATGCCTACTTATTGAAGAATTCAGGCTTTTGTATGGGAGGCTTTATGGCTGTAGCAACCAGAGGAAATCCAGGGGTGAGCAGATTATCTCCCAGTTTATTCAAACACTTCTAATTTCGCTCCCACCCCTTATCTTCAGGCGTGTCAATTTCTTTTTCATCGTTTTCTTTATTGAGCGTTTGAAAACTCCCCATTTCCCCTCCTCTTCCAGACAGCATGGCATTATCATCACTTTTTTTTCCCCAGAGAGAGACAGACAGACAAAAAGAGAAAACACTTGCTGTGAAATTCTCAGGAGAGGATAGTGGCACAAACTTTCCCCAGCCAGAAAAAAAACAAGGCTAATGGAGATGCAAGGATGAGAAATAAACTTTCATAATTAACTTCAAATTGATGAAATTTTACTATGCTTTTTTTACCGTTGAAATCCTCAACATAATTGAGTACATTCCAAACTTAGGTAGACAGATATTGGCATCTACTAATTATTTCCAACTTTGCAAAATTAATTGGATATTTTGTGTTTGGGAGTATTTTAAAGTGTAGTTTGACAGTTCGATAGATTTTCGAGCAAATCTTTTGAGGTGTACTCAGTTGATGATTAAAAAGGCAGATAAGAATTAACTTGTTAATCAAGCACTGTGCTGGAAGTACAATTAAGGGAGTCAATGGAGTTTGCACAGTTTGAGTTTGCCTAAGTATTGCAAAGAAAGCTGCATGAAACTGACGCTTAATTGGCTAGTCATGTAAAGTGACTTTTTTTTAAAACCTCAAAGTACTGTACAACATAAATATATTTTTAATGAATGAACATGAAAACAAGTGATTGTTTTATTAACTCTAAAATATTAAGGTAAACTACTGTTTACCGTAATTTCTGGACTATAAGCATCACCTGATTATAAATCGCACGAGCAAAAATTGGGAACATGTTTTTTTCATAAATAAGCCGCACCGTACTAAAAACCGCGTGTGCACGCGAGTTATTTACAAAGAAAGACGGGACACAAAGCCTTTTGAAAGTTTTAATAACATACCTTAACATGTATTTCTTAACACTTCCTGTGACGCGGCAGTAATGCCGCAGCAACACGGAAGTAAAACAGCACTAATAGGGCTGGATGAAAAAACATACCGGTAAAAGTCACTGACGCGCAAAGCTAACCCTAACTCAAAGCTTCCTTTCTTCAGTAATGTCCGTCTTGATCTCGTTCTGTCTCTTCTTTGTGTCAATTATATGGCACTTTTTGCCTGGCGGATGGACATGCGATCAACGCACCACTCTTCTCCCCAGCGACCGTGTTACATATCCCTTAGCAAAGCGGTGCGGCACAACAGCGGTCTACAGCCTTTTTACGAGTGTATAAGTGATCAAGTCATCACAAAAATCACGAAAAATCCATAAATAGGCCGCATTGGACGACAAGCCGCAGGGTTCAAAACTTTAGCAAAAAGTAGCGGCTTATAGTCCGGAAATGACGGTATATTGTGGACACTGACTTGCTCAAGAACTGTGGTATTGTGTGAGGTTCAGCGCAGCCTTGGAGGAGTAGCATGGTGATGGTGGGGTGAGATGGCTTAGAGAGAAATGGAGAGGTAAGAGTCTGGCCCTGTTACAAGATTCTTGTTTGGGCTAATGGAACAGACTCTGTTGCAAGCCATGGCCACTGCACGAGCACATCTGAAAGTCTTTATGGAGAGGAAGTGGTAATTGTAAGCAGCCCCCAACTTTCTGAGCCCTCTGATCTCCCTTTTTGTGAAACCCCCTCCCCCTGTTTATTTCTTTCATTCTCTGTTCCCACCTTCCTTTCCCCTCCTATGCTGTTAATCTTTCAGCCAGTTACTATGGCCGTCTTTAAATAGCTGCTGTGGCAGTTCAATCTGGATGGTATAACCTATAACTTTTATTTACCCCATAATGTGAACATAATGGATGTGTCTCATATTTTGATGCTTTTTTTTCTCATTTTTATTTATATTATGCTCATTGATGATCATATCACCTATCATCATATTGAGCCATCTGAATGGTGGATAAGTGGCAAATTCATCCGGTTCCTAACTTGGTTTAGTGACCTCTCAAACATCTCAACAGCCCTTCTTTTCTATAAAACATGAACAAAAATAATAGAAATGTGTTTTTAATGGCAAAAACATTTATTTACACATTTGATAAGGTGCGCAAACAACAACATTTTCACATTTGACTGCTTATGTACAAATTTTGGGCTATTTACAGAGTTGTTTGTGTGTGTGTGTGTTCACATGGGTGTGCGTGTTTTGCCATGTACAAGGTATGAATTTCTGCACAGCTAAATCAGTTTTACCGTGTTCTTTGTCTTTCACAGTTATGGAAAGGCTGCATTTTGTCTTGAGGAGCTGATGATGACCAATCCCCACAATCACTTGTATTGTGAGCAGTATGCTGAGGTAGGTAACCCTCTGGACATCTGTCATGAAGCATGAAGAGGAAGTTTGGAATAAACGTGAAGCTGCTATGAGTATAGCCTCCACTCAAACACCAAATAGACAGACACACTCTTCGTGTCATTTCAGAGAATAGTGGCTCATGAGTGTTTACTCTGACATATTGCTATTACGATACTACAACGATGTACAGCTTATTCACTGTTGTCCCTCACAGGTGAAGTACACCCAGGGAGGCTTGGAAAACCTGGAGCTGTCTAGAAAGTATTTTGCCCAGGCTCTGAGGCTGAACAACAGAAACATGAGAGCATTGTTTGGTCTGTATATGGTGAGTACTGCTTTGCATGTGGAGACATTGGGATAAAAAACAGGACAGAAGAAACAAAAATAGACATTTTTTGTAGCCCTGTGGTTTGTCAGTGTTGAGGCTGCCCACTAGGTGTGCCAAGTGCCACGCAAGTGAATGTGTCCACTGGTGTATGTGTGAATGTCTTTTTCGAGGGGCTCTCAGACAGGTCACCTCATTGCTGACTCAGATGGTGAACGCAAGCATTGGAAAGTCTTCCCCACTGGAACTCTTTAAGTAATAATACTCCCTTGTCAGGAACTTTTTTATGATGATGACTTAAATAAATAAAGTAGTCCGGGCTTGAAAGAGAGAGCAGGAATCTCTGGAAAAGTGTTCAAACAAGGTGCCACTTTGATTGCAGTTTGGGCCCAACAGCCCACTTGTAATTTCATTTGTTTAAACCGGATGTTGTTTGCCATAGCCAATGTATTATCTGAAAGTGAGACCTGACATAAGAACACAAACGAAGGGGTGCTTGGAATTAAAGGTGAATAGGAGAAGCTGGTCTAACATAGAAAGCCCCTCTGTTTTTCTTGTGCGGCACTGGCATTCTTCATATAATCCAAACAATTTAAAACAGCATACTTTTGAAACTCAGAAGGATCAGCAACAAGAATGAGGAACAGAGTTGGGCTAAATGGAGACATTTGCTTCCTCTAACATTTATATTTGCCTGGAGACTGAGCAGACCTCATGATTTCCTGACAAGTCATCCGGCAACACTTAGTTCTTAACTGAGTACTTTTAGTGAGATTTTGTACTTTATCATCTGTAGATTGATGAGTGTTTTTTTTTCTTCAGCAAGTCTTGCTGTTCCGAATCTTTACAGGTGCAAGGTCACCGAAAGTGCAGGGAACTTTCACCAGCTTGCACCAACTTTGGCAAATCCACCGACAAACTGGTAGCAGTGACCACAGTTAGGTTGCGGCTAAGTTATTTACAACACGTGTGGGGATTCCCCACTAAAATAGTGCACTTTGTCATGCAGGGGATAGCCTGTTTGATTTGACATCATCTAAATCAAGGCGTTTGTTGACTTAAAACACGCACACAGCGGAATAAGGAAGTACAGAAGCCAAAACCATTTTATAAAACCATGTAGATTGCTACGGAGTTCCGATTTTAGCATCCTGGTTGCCAGGGCTTTAAACTGCAGACATGGTGAGACGTTTTGGTGTACTGTGTGGAGATGATGGCAGGAACCTGAGAAATACATGGCATTTGTGGTTTGAAGGGGAATTAAGAATGTGATTCACATGCCACCTGATGTATTAAGTGCCAAGGTATTGTGCGTACCACATTTTTAATTGCTCTGAAGAGCTGGTGCTGGAGAAGTTTGACTCCTATAGATCGACATTGTGCAAAGGTAGCATGTAAAGACTCACACCATTTCCTTGCCAAGAACAACTTTGCCCATCTCAGGCAAAGCTATTCTGATTAGTGAGGTTGAAACAGAAATTGAGAAACCATTGTACAAAGTATGGTGCTTCTATTTATTAACCAAGTTTTGATAAAGACCGCATCTTTTGAACTCTTGTGTGCTTTTTCCCCTATATAGTCTGCAAGTCACATTGCTGCCAGTCCAAAGGTTAGTGCCAAGGTGAAAAAGGACAACATCAAGTATTCTGCTTGGGCTGCCAATCAAATAAATAGAGCCTATAAGGTGAGTGACATTATTATTCACTGCTTTTATCTTTTCAAGATATTTTCATTTCTGCTGTCTGGTCCTGAAAGCATTGTTTTATTTGTTGCAGGATCTGCATTAATCATGTGTACAGTATTGTTTGTTGTTGCTATTACAGGTTTCCCGCAGATTCTTTAAAAATCACAAAACCAATGATTTTTTTCAAAATCAATTCCCTGATTGGCATTAAAATGTAAAACGTTTTTTTTCCCAAAGTCACAATATTAATAGGAATTTATGATTGTAAATAGTCATATCTTAAAATAGATTAAGATTCTTTAAAACTCTTTACAAAAATAACTTGACCAACATTTTCTAGTAGTATCATCATCACTACAGCTCAACCAACAAAACAATGTGTTAGTTGGAATTCTAATCAGATTAGAACTCTAATAAAATTAGTGGGTGGGAAGGGGGATTGGAAAACTGAAGCTTGTGATTTCCGATCATGAATCTTTGTCAGCAACCAATCCCATTGACGAATATTTTCCGAGGTGCAATAGTTTCCCCTGCACTGCCCCCCATTGACCAGTGTTTTGCAGTCGTGAAAAAGTCATTCAGCACCACCCTCACCCGGTTGATGATTGGTTTCTAATTTAGGAAACTTTGTCCGCAACTCCTTCGTCCACAACCCCCCCATGGGTGACATGATCAATGAGTTCTGCAATGGACCACGGCAAACACAAAAATATTCTCTCTTTTTGCAAGGCTCATGCTTACGTTTTTCTTTCCAAAGTTACGAAGAGACAGCTGATGTATTATTAGGACCAATGACGGAATGTGCAAACAGTGGATAAATTGCGACCGAATCCGGTGCAACATGACAGGTTTTAACAACACAAATCAGAAAGTCAATTGGTTCACTGAATTACAAAGAGTTTCTAACCATTGTAGTAACAATTATTACGTTTTAAATTAATTTTACGGTATATTGAACTTGCAAAGTTATATACAGTAGCTACAAGTACGGTATGTAGAAAGAGTCCAAAGTTGAAAAATCAGCACTGTCTTCATCCACTAACAGTCAGTGGAGGCATCTCTCTTATATTCTACAAATACATATATACTTTTGATTTCACCCCAACCTCATTTTTGCTGAAGGACTGCAATGCAATTTTC
The DNA here is from genome assembly GCF_033458585.1 of Syngnathus typhle. NCBI lineage: Eukaryota > Metazoa > Chordata > Actinopteri > Syngnathiformes > Syngnathidae > Syngnathus > Syngnathus typhle. The sequence goes on along the minus strand of NC_083747.1, from coordinate 9,433,508 downwards.
AATTGAATAATTATAGTTGAGGGAGATTTCCTTCTGGGTAATTGATTGCAGATGAACACAATTAGAATAGTTTATTTGGATCGCCAAATATGCTTGGATGCCTGTAGTTTTACAACCATCCAAAAACAGAATAGAGCTTGCCTGTTGAAATAAATATCACAAAATGATGGATTGTAATTGTCTTTTTCCCCCTCGTTGGATTCCCTCATACTTGAGTTCTTCTGGTTAAAGTCGGAAATATTTTAACCTCTCTTGAAAGCCAGTGGTCCCACTGTTAAAACATGCGTTTTGTGTTGAAGCAAAAAAATAATAATAATAATGTTCTGTCTCTGCTTCCGTCTTTCCTTACAAGAATTTTTTGATGACTTTTCCTTTGTATTACTAGGTGTCAGTAAACCTTGCTATTTGCTATTTTAACCAATTTAAGTGACAAAGTGTAAGTGTTGGCTTTATTTTGCTCCTCACCTCCTATATAAGGACTGCAAAGCGCTTTTAAAGGCGTCACTGTGTGGGCCCTCTCTGTTAGACAGCTGCAGGCTGCTGTGGGTTTGTGCATGCTGATTGATGACTCCTTTAAAGAGTTTTTTAAGTCAGTCGTCTATATTTATGAGCCTTGGTACCTGGTGATTGTCATACCTCAGTGAGAAAAAGGTAGGCAGGTGAGTGCACTTGGGAGCAGACGTCAGGAAGGGGTCAACTTGGCAGGGCCCCATTTATTAAAAGGGGAAAAAAATAACAGAAGTCATTAGCGATGGGGTCAATTGACATGTTAAAGACCCGGAGATGGGAGCTGTTGGTGCGGAAGCATTAAAACATGGCCTTTTCCTCTTACTCATCCAAAACTTTTTCTTATTAGGTCTTGTGTCACAGACCATGAACTTCTGCTGTGTCATAATTCTTTAATTAGATGCTCTATATAAATGCAGAGCTGTCTTTTCTATTCTGACTGTTTGAAAATAGTGGTCACACCTCCGGCTGAGGAGCTAATTGACTCACATCCGGGGTAATGCCACATATGCATCAAGGCGATGAAATGCAATGATTACAGCACACCCTAAATCCAGCTGAATGAGTCACTCTTGGAAATTTATGGAGCCAATTGTACACCTTAGCCAACTGCTCTGTTTATGATGAAGTTTTGCAAAAGAGGAAAAAAACCTCAGGCCATGGAAATTGTTAGTTTAGTGACAGTTCCTGTTTTCTAATGCTTGAGCACAACTGAAGGATTAAATACAAACCCAATTCCAATGATGGAACGTTGCGTTTGACAAATCAAAACATAATGTGATGTTTTGTAATTTAATACACTACAAAGACAATATAGTTAATATTGAAACTAGTAAGCTTTGTTGTTTATAGAAAACAATAATTAACTCGGAATTTTGTGGCTGCAACACATTCCAGAATAACTCTGACAGGGTCATGATTACCACATTGTTACATCACCTTTTCTTTTAACAACAAACATTTGGGAACTGTGGACATTAATTGTTGAAGCTTTGAATTCTTTCCAGCTTGATGAACAGCTTCAGCTATTCAACAGTCCAGAGTCTCCGTTGTCGTATAGTACACTTCATAATGCGCCACACATTTTTAATGGGAGACAGGTTCGGGCTGCAGGCAGGCCATTCTGGTACTCGCATCCTTTTACTCCGAAGCCTCCCATTGTCTTGTAAGTTGAGGCGTCCATAAAATTGCTTGTGTTGTACTATTTGACCTCTTAGCTTAATAGTCAGTTAGTTGTTAGTGTAGTTCTCGCCAGCCTAACTGGTGATTCTGCCTCATCTACTGTTCCTATACGTCAATACAGTCGACTCAAGCAAACCTGTATTATAACAAATACACGGGGCAGGTGGGGCGTGCGGCCGTCAATGACGGACTGAGTGGTCGGTCGATATTTGAGGCGGTAGGCACTAATTACACTGATGGACAAAAGTCCACTTCCATCAGTGCTTCATCTGTCATTTTATTTAAATGTCGCCGTCAATCGACTGTCGTTTGCAAAATAGGCATCCGTCAGTCAGTCACTGACGGACTTTCCATCAGTCTGGAGGAATGACCACCTCTGCCTATACTGATGACCAAATAAAAGTGTTTTTCCCTCATGAAGTATTATAATGGGATCACAAAAGATAAAACGTTTGCCAAAAAAACACATGGAATGAAAAATTCATCACATTGCAGCCTTTGGACAATGAGCAAATTTTGTTTAATTGGCCTGACCCTCTTATTCTGTCCCTGAGTTAAGGATGGCCTAAGGTTGAGGATGTTGATTTAATCTTTTGCCATTCTTTGAGGACATGCCCCAATCAGCAGGACATGTTTAATTGGATTGAAAAAGTGTGCTCATATATAGTTCATTTATGGATGAGTGAATATGTATGTATTTTGGATTTTATTCTGTGAGCACTTCCTGTGAAGCCCTTCAGCAACAGTGCAGAAATTTGTTTCGTGTGCTAATACCGGAGGCCTCGGAAACAGACAGATCCTGCCTGTCAGCTCACACGCAGACTAAAAATAAAATAACGTTATACAACAGTTTCCGATCAGACTATTTGTATTATTTCACAAGATTGCTCATCAAGTTGATGGTGACATACTGCTGTTTCTAATCTTTGTTTTAGTAAGTCTTGTCATTAATTTACCTCGTAGCGAGATTTGAACTTAAATCTTCTTCCCCTACCTTCTTACAATTGAGCTTCTTTTGCACCTTCTTCTGGCATTTGCAGCTGGCCGGACGTGGGTCGAAAGAGAACAAGTGCTCTGTCAAGGCAGTGGAGGAGATGCTGGAAACCATGTCCTAGATGTCCTTCCATCTTTAGATGACCACATGCTCTTGGAGCCATATGGCAGCTCAAATAGCCCTATGACTTGAAGTGAAACTTAATCTAACATTGGTTTGTTTTTGTTTTGTGCCCTTTCAAGTTTTGGTCTGGTAATTGGCTGAAATTGATATGGACAATGGCAGCGTGTTGCATCCTTTCAAATGAAAACATTTGTCCTTCCATCTGGTATGTTGCAACACAATTCCCAAGTAGTCTAACTTGTTTTAATGTTTGACATTCAGTTGTCTTGACCTAACAGGCTACAACAATGTGGACAAGACAGAGAAAATGATTTTCAGTAAATGCTATTCATGGAGACGGTGCATTGATAAAGAAAACTTGCCTTTCAGTCAAATCTAGCAAAATGTCTTAATAAAAGTTGAGCTGATTGACATTTTCTTTGGCTATTTGAGTTATTGTGTTTTCTGGTACATTTCCATTTATGGCAGTGCTTTACAAGGGAGCGGCTCATTGATACTGAACCTATCCTCTTATCCTGGAGCAGAATTAGGAACATTGTGTGAATCGACTGTTCCAAATTTTTTCCTTTCAGCAGCTGCATCAACTTGAGCACACTGTATAACGTCTTTCTCATTTTATTTGGAATACCGCAGAGAACAGTCTGCATTGAATTGGAAAGCAGAACTAATACATTCTCAGAACATTTGCGGTGTTTTTAGCTGCAGCCTTTTTATACCCAGTCGTCTCTCGAAATGGAATCATATGACCTAAAGTCTTTGATTGGCACTCATCCGTACAAGTTCTGATGTAATGTGAAGCTTAAGTACTCTCTGGTCTTTGAGACGTTTAATAATATTCTATCGACCACCCATCAAATTTCTATACCGGTTATCCTCTCTAGGTTTGCAGCTGATCTTGAGTCTATTCCAGATGATATTTGGCAAGAGGCAGGGTATGCCCTGGATTCAACCATTCACACTCGCATTTACACCAAAAGACAATGTTAATTCTTAAATAAACCCTACATACTGCTCATAGAATGTGGGCTGACGTTGGAGTATCCAGAATAACATTGAGCTGAGAGAAAGTGCAACCTCCCCATAGGAAGGCCAGAACCCAAATTCAAACCCAAAACCAAAACTACTTACACGCCTGTCCATCCTGTATACGTTTTCACATTGAACATGCAGTTTATCGTCATCAACTTTAGAATGATGACTACATGTTGATGCTTTACCTTGAAGCTATTCAATTTTGGTAATGGACCACCTGAATGACGGTACCATTACAAACATACTGAGGCAATAGTGCCATCTGTAGTCTGATATAAAGAAAAATGATTTCAGGTGAAACGTTCCAAAATTGCATTCACCTGGAAGTGGATTATTGCTGTCTTTGTTTAAAATTTTGGGTGTACAGAATCCAGTTTGTCTTCAACTCTGACTCAGTGAACAGAAATAGTGGGTTCCACATAATTTATCAATAAACTCCAAGCCATCATTCCTTGGCTTTCCTATGTGCCGTCCAAACATAGTTTTCTCTTCGAGTAAAGGGAAACATTTATGGTTCTGCAGTTGGGAGATTATCGAGTCTGACCGAGGCATTGTATAGTCTGTATTGTAGTCTGCACTGAGTTGACTGCGGACACCCAAAGGTCAGAGTTGAAGTCTACTTCAGCAGATTCTTACTTCAAGTTGCACGGGCGGTGGATTCATGCTACTATGAGGCTGACATGTGACATAGCGACATGTGACACTTATAAACTCCAAATTGTCACGTGTAGTTTAACAACTTAAAAATGTGCAATCCACTGTTGTAAATGTGCTGTATTTGACTCCATTATGGTATAGAAATTCATATTTTCCAGAGGATTCAGCTCTCAGACTTGGTGGTAACGTCTACAAAAGCAAGAATATTATGTTTAAAACACGGGCAACTACTGGATAATTTACTTAGGATCTTGATACTCTCATTCATCATCCTGTAAGGATAGCTTGTGAAAGCTTGAGTGGTTCGACTTTTCATCTGTTGCCATCATTAATTCATGAGAGTACCATTTCCAAATTTAGGGTCAGTATTTTTTTTGTATCACCAACTAAAATGTTGTGAACTCCTTAAATCAACGTAAGGCCGACGAATTACAAGTTATTTTATCGTGTTCATTGTCCTCCTAAGGCATTGTATTCGTATTTTGTATATTTGGTTCCCAGGCGCATCACAGTTATAATTTGTTACTTAAGTTTGGAAAATCCTTCATTACTTAAGTGGAAGAAGTTTGGAAAATCCTTTATTAGTTCAACTATGCAAGTACATTACATTCTGGTGAGTATAAACATTTTACTTACAGTATGATGATTAACATCACAACGGGATCTATTGTTCGATTTTGTTGGCCACTTACCCTCATTAGGATCGCATATTTTCTGGACGGAGCCTTTCAGCAGACTACAGGTGTACAATATAAACACAAAAATAATCATGGTTGCTTTTGAATAATTCTGCCAGAGATTTAACAATGTGATCATTACTGTGCTTTGCCTTTAGAATGACTTGAAATTGTGCCATAATATCGATTTATTATGAGGTGTCCGAATTATAGTATGAACACTGTTCTCAACACTTTAAATGAATATGAATGCAAATCATTTGATATTTGGAATCCAATTTTCTCTTAAATCGATCACCTTAAAGTTTGATTATCAAAGGGAAAAATGCAAGAATGTCTTTGTCAGCTTGAACTTGGTGCAAGACTATTTCAACAATGTAAACACAATATAGAGTTTAAGCAACTGAGGATCTACGCCTGATAACGTTTTGTCCAGAAGCACCCCAGAAGGCAGTTTTAAGAAACCAGCCTGCCAGCAGAAATGCGAAATCTTTGTAGTTGTTGCTTTCTGACAGAAACCTTCTCCATGCACGTGTCTGTGTTCTGAGTTCTCATCTTGTCTGCGAACTTTGTCACTGTGTTAGGACATGATTCACATCTGAGAAAGGCAAGTTGCTGGCTCCAAAACACAGCTGTTCCTTCCAGCCAAGACTTTCCAAACCGCAAAAACCCATCTCCGAGGGTCTTCTCAGCCAAAATGCTCGGCCTTATCCCACACCGCCTGGAGCCTAATTATAAAAGGAGGGAAAAACCAGAATTGGCTACTGATTGAGCTTCCTGGGTGAATGTTAATGGCAACCACAAAGGGATATTTTATACCCTGTGAGGGTTTCGATTAAAGATGGGACAATGAGGACCTAGATGAGGTTTGGGGTTGTCTTGGCGACATCTCATATATTTACGCCTTTATCCTTCCATGTAATCATCTGATTGCAACTGGAAACAATGCAATAAGATTCTTTTACGGTGCATATTCACTGGTGTGTGAACACTTCCTTCTCAGGATTTTGATTAGCCACACACCACATTATCAGATGTGGATTACAGCCAAGACCATTCATCCAAATAGTGTGTAAGTGCTACTTGAAGTACTTATCTTGCTCCCCAGTTCATTGTTGCACACTACCCTTGCAAGTCACTCGACACAATGATTACTTTCTCTTAATTTGTCATTAGCTCACCCGTGAAAAAGCACCCACAATATACCAAGCCGCCTGGCTCTCCACTGTCTGGCTCTGCAAGCCTTCCATTTCTTCTGTTTACGCTCTTCAGCAACCACGTTGCACCAATAATGAAGATGTCACAACTGCCTGTGCAGTCCTCAACAGACCTGCTTTGGAGCTCTGAGCATCTTTGTCAACCACAGTGACATCCAGACTGTCTTGGAGCCACTAAACTCAAGTGCCACTTTTGTAGCCTCTGCTCATGTACGGCATTCTAGCTAATTGCAAACACTTCCACTTTTCAGTTTGAATGCAACAGGCTACAATAGTAATGTCAGCAATGACAATTCAGCATGGTAATTTAACAATATAACACAGAGCAGGGGTGTCAAACATATTTTTGTCACAGGCCACGGTGTATAATTATGTCATAGTTGATGTATCATATCCTGCAAGGTGCAGTAAAGTTTGCCTTCTCTGTGGGAATCAAAAACTTTGTGTGGTTCAGCTCAATATTTTCAATTGTCACTGTCTGTGCCTATTAAACTCTAACATTATGCATGGCAATGTGACACAGAGCTACAAAAGATCTGACAGTAGTACGATACACGGTATATCATACATTGTGCAGTTCAATTTTTAATTCTAGTCAGAAGTGACTTATTGACTGTGATGACTGAACATCTCATGAAAAGAAAGAAAAACTTACAATTACTTTTACAAATTCAATTTATGCCCTTTAAAGACATGCAAGTTTAGAATTATTCAAGTATCCAAGTAATACAATTATTTATTATTTTTAAGTTTATCATGCAACTGGATAGAGAGTTGACAAGAGGTAGTTGTTACATTATGCACACAATATGCAAATTGTTTTCAACAATAACACCACCTTATAGAATATTATAGACAAATTCATTTCAACACAAACTGCATGTTTAAATTGCTGCACTGGAACAAATACAGTATAAAGTCCACATTTTAAAGCCACACTGTGTAGAAATGTTTTTTTTCCCCCCCCAATTTCATCTGGCGGTGGAATGCAAGTTCGAAGCACGTGCATTTTGAAGCACACGCTCTACGGTGCCTCAGCGAGACCACACTTTGCAAAGTCACCACCAATTCCTTCAGCGAAGGTGCAAGCAAAATATCATCACAAACGAATTGTAGTGTTCCCTCAAGCGGCGAAGTAATTCATTCATAATTAATTGGAATTGTTACGCATGTATTCATTGATCTGGCAAAGTAGTAGCAGTAGCAGAAAGATGGTGACGAAGCATGTCAGCCTCCTGTGATGTGAGGCATGACCCATGTCATAATATTAGCTATGTCATACGATTAGCTATGCCTAGACTTATGATCATATTAAAAAAAATAATAATAATGTTCATGAAATAAAACATATTTTTCCCATACCAAATTTATAAAGGTTTTTAAAAATGAACATTAAATTGAAAAAAACAAATCTAAACACTGTCCCTTTAAAGACAGAAAAAAAAGTGCTGTTTGGTGGTGCATTGCTCTTAAATTGGCTTTGACAGACAGACATAAAAACTGCTGAGTTTGATACATTTCATTGCCAGAACCCCTGAAGGAGAGAGGGCAATGATCTAGACTGACGGGTTGGTACAGAGTCAAATAAGATGACTGATATTTTCTTGCCTTTTTCTTCTCATGAGTGAGACGAGATTAATGAGCCCAGCTCCGTCCAGCAGATGCAATCCCACAGACACTGCCATCATTCAAACTGTCAGTTCTATCAATGGCACTTTAGTTTTGTGTCGTTCAAATAAATAACACCCCTTGATGACACGCTCAATCTCATTACGTGAACAGTTTTACTTTACCACCGGTGATATCATAGTAGAAAAAGATCCTCTAGACACTCAAAGGCATTAGTTCAGTCCTATTTGGTGCACACTGCATGACCCATACTGAGGGCAATAGGCGGTGTGAAAGGTTCACAAGGCTAACTTTAATATGCACAGATTGCATAGCTAGTGCTTGATTTTTAAATTGCCCTAAGACTGACAACCAGTCCAAGGTAGAGTCTTTGGGCTCCATGTTGTCCGGAGTTTCAAAATGGTGGAAGCACATCAAACAGTATATGTACCATCATTGAATTAAAAAAGAAATAAAATGCACAATCAGCTCCCATTAGGAGCAGCTATACTTCTGATGGATTTGTATATAGCATTCCAACAGTAATAACATTATGCGGGGAACAAAAGCATTTCACCAAAATAAAACACCTCTCAAGTGTAACCTTTGTAGATGGAAACAAATGCAGGCAAAAAGGTTCGGTCATATTAAAAAAAAAATGTTTGCGTGTAAAGCAAATGCAAAATAAATCCACCTCATTTATAAGTAGAGCAGACTTTGGGGAATTCAGATTTGCCTCAAGACAGGAATTGTATTTTATGCTGGTTTGTTTACATCTACGACCCCAAGCCTTCCCGGGGACAATATGCTGTTTTGTTACTTACGCAGAATGGAATTTAATATTTAACACATTGCGTTATGGGTTCCCACTGTGAAACCAGTGTGTTTTATCTCCCAAGTCCTTGATTGACTGACAAAACCAAAAGTCTACTGTTAACCTCAAATGCTCTTGACTGGAATTACTTTCAACACTGAGACTTGACAGACAATTTGCAAATGTTTACAACACTGTGATCATGCTGGAGCTATGAGCAGATTGTTATTTCACCAATCATGTTTGAAATCCAAAGTTGAATTATGAGACTTATTGCTGTTATGGTTGGGTCAGCAAAGATAACCTTAAATCTACGTCCAACTGCAGTCCAACAAAAATTAAATTATTATGCTACTTTGAAGTCCAAATACCCCAAAGGTTGTGCATTTTGGAATCGGCTGTTTGTTTCTATGTGCCCTGCGATTGATTGGTGATTCGTCCAGGGTGTTCTCTGCCTTTTAGCTTAGTCTGTTTTGATATACTCCAACTCACCCTGATGCTGAGAACAAGCAGTATAGAAAATGGATGGATGATGATGGATATACAGACTGGGAAACATCATTTGATTAGATGAAACCCTTTCAAGGTCCTTGTCGTCTTCTCTCAAGTTGACAGGAAAACATTCCAAAGACACCTTGGTTGTGATCTTATACACCGCAGTACTTGAATACTGCCCAGAATTTATAACTAGATTGCAGATTGAGAACACATTGAATCTGAAACGAACTCTATGACATTACATGCTTGGTGTTGATAAGGGCTTGAGATGTTTGACTTTTTTTTTTTATTAACTGGCTCATCTGGACACACTCGGACTCAAAAAACAGAAGAGCGCTGAAGTGGTCTGGTCTGAGGGGCCTATTGAGCAGCAGGAGATCTATAGTAGGAAGTTGCGGTCTACAGAGGGTGGTCAGAGGTTTTGGGATGCGTAGGGAATGAACATGCTCTTTTGGTTAAAATGAAATAAGAAATTGATAATATATACAAAACTTGGATTTTTTGACATGAAACCCCCCAGAAGACATCGCTCTGTTTTCCACCAGCAACCTCACATAACAAACAATAATTACATCTCCTTGGTGTCATATGTAATTGTTATTGTTCTGCTGGAACAAAGTTTTTGTTCATCCAAATTCTGTATATTTTGCTCAATTACATTTATCATCAGCTCATTATGTCACTTAACAATTGGATTCTGTATATTTTGCTCAATTACATTTATCCTCAGCTCATTATGTCACTTACCAATTGGATTGACTCAGTGATTGATCCGTAGTGAAGACAATGGTGAGTCACCGTCGGTTTTATGTTGATTTTTACTCTTCTAAGAATGCCTTAGCTGGTATTGAATATCAGGACAAAAAACATTTCATCTTTGTTTGTAGTTATGTGAACTCATGACCATTGATCTTGGCTGAACACTGAGATGAGATTTATTTCAAAATAAAATTTCAATGTATTATGATTTTCAGGTTCCCATTCAAGCCATCTCCCGCAGTTATTATCCAAGTCAGCAGTCAACTTGAAGATGGAGTGATTTGTTAAAACAGTTTTTATTTAAAGCATTTAAATGAATAATTTGTTAGCACATGCATGGTGCTTAACTTTACTGGACTTGAGACAGTATCAAAAAATCACATCCTCAATGAATCACTGGGTGAAAATGAATAAGACAATGGAAGAAATCAAACAGTTGCCATTTTTTTTATGATTGTACAACCTCATTAGTCATCAGTTCTTAAATTGCCCATAGGTGTGAGTGCAAGTGCGGATGGTTGTTTGTCTCTGTGTGCTCTGTGATTGGCTGGCAACCAGTTCAGGGCGTCCCCCACCTACAGCCTGATGACGGCTCCAGCACACCCGTGACCCTCGTCGGGACAAGCGGCACAGAAAATGGATGGATGGATGGAAAAATAATGCTTATTTACCTTCAGAGTAATCATAATGCATCTTTGAAAGAAAGGAAATTTCATTTCAGTATCCACAGTGTGTGTGCATGTGTGTGTATTTGTCTTTGTTTTCTGTATCTGTCGATGCCAAAATCTCAATTTATTTATGGGTTAGAACTGCTCTGGGAGAACCTCGCGTAATTCGATTGCCTTACCCCTGCTTTTTATTGTTTGTGTGATGGTATAGTCCAAGGGTTAAGCCTCCTCTTGCAATACAGCTAAGATGCCCTGGAGCAAACCACAATAGCTGCATATGCACTTACCGTGGTGTTCCCTCTTATGGGTTAAAAAGTGTGTGATTCATGAAGGAAAAATAACAATCTGTAAATAACTCAGTTTTCCTGCATGGCCTCACAATCCCAGGTTATAGGATAATAAAATATAGCCTTGTTTCTTTAAGAGCTCCACCCTTGCTCATCTTTCTAACTATCCTAAAGGGAAATGAACATCTGCCGACAATCGATGTGAATGTGGGGGGGCTTTCTCAAACGATGTCTTGTTGAGGTCCAACTAATGGACCTATAAAGTACAATGGAGAGGGTCATACTAATGTGCTGGGTCTTGGCAGATGATTCTAGGTTATTGGACACAGCAGGGCTTTCTTTCTGAAGCTAACCGCATTTGTTGAGGATCATCTTCCCAACTGCCATGAGGCTGAATTCCACATGTGCATGTTTGTTTGTGTAATTTTGAGAGCAAGGGGTCAAGTGAAGTCTAAGAAACGAGGATGATATTCCTTCACTCCAGGAGACTGATCTATGGTGAGGGTAAGGCAATGGGGAAGGGGGGCGACCCCGACTTTTAGCTCAGCGGTTAGGCCTCTGCGCTTCCAAGTACGACCTCCTGCAGGTACGACCTCCACGTAGATGATGCTTTTATGTCAGGCACGGCATGCTCGGATTTTGCCCTCCCCGATTCTGACCCAAATAAGGGACATGAAGCGGTTGGCTTCATTGGCTGGCAGAAGTCTACTTTCATTCCACAAAGGTGTATAAAGGCACAAATATGATCGTTATGTCTAATTCTACCAGCGCAAGGTCTAGCAAAATGCCAAAAGAAAGAAAACGTGTGCACAGTTGGGCTGCGCTTGACTTGCGCCTGGAACAAAAATAAGGCCCTTTGGGTCTGATTTGCTAAAATCCCAAACAACGGGCACTAAATTATGTGTTCATCCAGTAACGTAGTACATACTGCATGTATTGTTGGCAACAACTGGAAAAGTGATGGAGACCCTAAGTGAGGGTTTTGCACTTTCGTTAGCTCTAAAACTTTTGACAATGGAACTTTTGGGAGAGGGCTTCAAGTGCAAAATGAAGTTTGAGTTATGGAGTGGGAAGTGTTAGATTAAGACAAAGAATAGTGAATTACAGAGAAGAAAAATATATTGCTACAATTATTTTTTTTTACAGGCCATGTTTGGTTTAATCTTTCTAGACTTTTCATCAATATATTCTGTTTTTCATTGTAATTTGGGGGGATTTTAAAAAGGAAAACACACACACACAAGGAACAGCAAGAGTTTAATCAACATGTTTTATTGTGTGCTTTAGTGTTTTGACTCATTACTCTTACAAACCATCTTGAAATCTTGCTTTGTCATATGTACAGTATTTATTGTGGATCCTTGGTTTACGATGGAATTCCATTCCATTCCACTGCAGCGATGAAACTGGAATGTTAAGTACGTAGTCTATCATCAAGCTACACTAAAACAGTACAACTGACACAATTACGGCAACTATTAGAGTGAATAACATCTTTAAGCCATAAACACAACAAATGAAAATCAGTGAGTACAACGCGAACTCAGTGTGCCTTCTTGTTTAGCGTGCTGTTCCTCAAAGTCCAAAATGTTATATGTTAGGCCGCCACAGGACACCCTGTACACACACGCACACATATAATTGCTTATCATCTGAGCTGTCTAATGTGTGATCTTCCGTACAATTTAAGAAGCGATTTCTTCATCTTATCCTATCTTTGCATAACAATTTGAATTTTCTATAAGAATTGTTATGAGTAATAAATATTATATGTTTTGTTTACAAGCTATGTCTCGTCTAAGTGATCATTTAGTACTCATCAATTATTACTGGCTTGTAATATTGTCTTTAAAATACCAGAGCTATTATGTAGTTTAATTCTCAGTGCTGGAGACTCATCTAAAGCTCAGTAAAAATCTGTTATTCCTGTAGCTTCGCCTTTAATATCCTGCTTTCAACACATTCAGATTAATGGCGGAGCCATTCGCAGATCCATGAGAGGTTTATGAACCCCAGTAAAATGTTATTCTGTTCAGTCTTCCAAATGGTCAGACCACAAACTCCCCAATTGTGGCACTAACCGTCAGTATTGACCTGTTTTTCTGCTGTGGCCTGCTCCCATGGCTTCCAGTCAAAACTCAGAAGACAAGCCTCCAGCACAAACCTTTGCTCATATGGGAGCGCAACCTCAGCCAAGCACTTTTTATTCCACAACAATATGGATATGGCCCATTGTCTTTTATTGGTTCAGGCCCTTTGAACTCTTGCCTTAAACACAGCATCTCATGTCCTTACCAAATACTTCATTCGGGCAGATATTTTTTTGGCATTCCAATGTGGTTTTTGCTTTTGAGTTTGTCAAGTGAACACGAATCTTGACAGACATCTTTACTATCCCTCTGACTTTTAATATTTGAACACTGAAAATAAGTTGAATGCAAAGAGAAATTTAGATAGATTACAATTTGGTTTGAATAATTTTTGTATTTGCCACCATTACTTGGGGGCAGCAACCTAACCTTAACTCTTCCCAGCTACTTTGTCCAGTTCTTCCGAGAGGATCCTGTGGCAGGCCAGCCTGGAGACAAGAGGCACTTGCACAGGCGGTTTCCACTTTCCTACGTCGTATGTGCATACGACTCGGTCATCAGTGTAGATCTTGGAGTTTACCTGTTCAAACATTCTGCACACTGGACTTTCAAGATGTCAAAACTGACAAGACAGTGGTGTCATTTGAACCCCACAGTACCGTAGCCTATAATTGTGTTTCCTCGAGGGCAGCCAAGTGATCGGTCCATGAAACCTTGCAGGGCTGACCTGATTAAACTTATATGAGACCAAAAGGAAAGGTTTTATTGTGGTCCTGGAGGCTCCCACCATATTATTATATATTGTGCAATATTTGTTATAAGTTTTTTTTCTTTCTTTGTTTTTTTTTTAATCTATAGTACTTTAGGGTTTCTGACTTTTTATTAAATAATATTTTACTGCCTTGTTGTCCCTCCCATTGGTTCACTATTTTCGTTGATTATACACATTTCAAAGAGCCTCCATCAACCTCGATGCAGCAAAAACAAGTGTGGCTCTCTGAACTATAAATATGTAGCCCATTGATTGCAAAAATGCACAAAAACTCACACGGCCCTTTCTCACCAGTAAAATGTAAAAATGTTTTGTGTTCTGAAATAACAGCAATAATCGTGGAGGCGCCAGACTGCATCCCTCACTGATCCGACCACACCAATTTCTTTTTGGGGGAAGCTTAATAAACTGATGACGCTTGCTCAATACATTGTAAGGCCATTCCGACCGAAGGTTCCTCTGTGGGTGGCCCACTGTAAGCCAACATCACCTGTCATTTTGTACCCGTGCACATCTATGAATTGTATCAAATAATATTTTGGTTTCTTTATAACTCCTCAATGTCCAGTCTAGTGCGGTGGTGTGGCCTCCAAAGAATGTAAGACTATCAAATTATTCACATATCAAATTCAAAGAGAAGGCATAAAAATACCTCTAGGCTGAACACATTTTTCTCAATTTACTCCACATTTCTTTCAATATACCAAACGTCTTTTCAATTCATAATCTATTTGGAAATAATTGTCATGTTAGTTGAATGAAACAAACAATAATCACACTTTGAAAAAAAAGAATTGATCAATTGATAACTGTCCAAAGGAAATTAAAAATGCAAAAGACAAGCTTTTTAAATGTGGGTTAAAGGTTGAAGGGTTAAAACACATTTGACTGAGATGGGGTGAGGCTCTTTTGAATCGTCCCACTTTACCTTTGTAATTTCCAAAAAGCTACATAATACATGCTAAGGTGACTTAAGCATAGAACCAGCTTTTCATGTTTTGAATATGAAAGTGGTGATACAGATGAAAGCAAGCGACACTGCATGTCGTCAAACATATTAGCATATTGACTATGCAATCAAACAAACTATATCAGTATGACGTTCAGACGTTGGCTTTTTCCAAAGAAAAGCCCCCCATGAAGTGAGCTCATTCCTCAAATTCCAATAAGGAGAATGAGTGGGTCTCGCCATTGGCTCATTTGGCATGACTGACATAATTTGCTACAATTAGCTGGCACTATGCAGTTGGCCTATGACCTCTGAGCAACCTTAAGTTGTGTGGTTTAATCTACATGGGAAAAAGGTTGAAGAACCTGTCTGCCTAGAGTACACGTGTCAAACTCAAGGCCCTGGGGCCAGATACGGCCCGCCACATCGTTTTATGTGGCCCGTGAAGACAAATTGTGCATCAAATTCGTGTGTCATTACTAGAACTGCAAATTGTTTTCACTTTTAATATCTTTTTTTTTTAAATATTTGACCAGTTTTTACTTGTCTGATTTGAAAACGAGTTATTTGTCAGTTTGTTTTGTAGCTTTTACTGTATATAATATGAGGTGCTCATACATTTATTTGGGTTAACAGTCATAATGGCCCTCCGAAAGAAGCTATGACTACAATGCGGCTTGTGAAAAAAAATGAGTTTGACACCCCTGTACTATATAGTAATTATTATGGAGTGTATTTCAGGCGCCAAACGCATCATCATTATGTCATTATGTACCTTGGGTTGTTGTCAAGGCGATGCAAGGTTAAAGTTTTGTGTTGAAAAGTAAAAAGAGGACTTGGACAGTGGTCATGTTTGGGCTTGGTTAAGAAGAGGCCCACCTGGAGGTGCTGGAAGTGAGCTATGTATATTCCTGTAAGTTTACATACATAGTGAACATTTTCTTTCTACCACATACTAACCACAGTCAACCTCTGTTTGAGTCCTACATAAAAACAAATATTAAGTCTCTTCTTCCCCTCTATTTCTTTTATGTTTATGATGACTGTGGCTGTGTGCTCGCTGGGATAGTCAAGTCATTTCATAACGTCTTCCTATTGGTTGGTTTTCTGTCTGCCATCAAAGCAGCAGGGGTAGGGAGACAGACCGTGAGATAGTTTCTCTCCAAATTTGCCTGCTGCCTTCTGACAGCCCGTCTCTAGTCGCAATTCTTTCATCTTTGCGCCTGACTCTCTCTGAGATATGAGCTTTGATTAAGCGCACCGTTCTTGAGCTATAATGGCTTGTGGCTTTTGTGCAACACGTATGCCAAAAGAGGCACCAGCAACAACAAAAGATGTTTAGAGAATAATAATGCGGGAAAAGAAGAAACAAAAACACGTACGGCTTATCTGACAACAGAAACAAGAAAAAGAAAGCTCAAACCAAAAGGTACAGTCCCATATACTGGTTTAGCATCTAATTGTATCTGGCCATGCGAAAGGGGATAATATCAACAGTTCCTGCAGAACAGTAAACCTCCAGACCTGAATTGCCCACAGAAGCAACAGAGGCCTTATCACAGACTGAAGCTAAGTAAGAACAAACACTTTCAAGGTTGCAATGCCAGAGTCCACCCAAGAACATCACTATGGGAAGTGAAAGATGTTGAAACAGATGTTTTTCATATTGACTTTGAGGCGTGAAGTTGATGGCTGCTCTGTTGCATTAACGCAGCATACTGTGCTGTTGGAGGAATTCAATTTCATCTGTCCCAAATTACTCACAATTTGCACCTCAACATCATTTCACATGACTCAAGAGCTGAGCTGCCAGGGGAGTCATCATCCCTCTCTTTTCCCTTTAATGGATCATATTAGCGGGTTTCAGTGTCCTCTGAAGGTCTTTTAAAATGAGGCTTCAACACCATCTTAATGTTAATTTACTTACGATGCTACAAAAGCAAAAAAATAAGGGATACACAATCCATGAGCACAAGTATTGGAAACATTGACAGATTTACCGTATTTTATGGACCATAAGTCACAGTTTTTTTCATAGATTGGTGTGATTTATACTCAGAAGCGACTTATATGTGAAATTATATACACATTACTATATCATTTCACGTTATTTTCGCACTAAACCGCATGTGGGCACTCTAGGCCTGTGAAATATTTGGAACTGCAACTGACAATGAGTCTGAGAATGAGCCTTGTAGAAGAGAAAGTGCTGCATCTCCTACCTCCGGGGTTAGCGAAGTTGTTTAAAAGTGACACCGAGGATGAAAATTTCATTGGCTTTAGTGATTTGGAGTGACATGTATGATTTTGTAAATTTGCTACCATGTTATTTAAAAGAGTCCAAAGTTGACTTCCTCAGTAATGCTTTGCCTCCCCTGTTTTCAATAATAAAATGGCATTTTTCCGAACTACAGTAGATCGCTGTATTCTTTGTTGTGCTGCTGAAAATGTGCACCCACATGCAACTTAATTAAAAAAATAAAACATTATGATAAAAATATCCAACAAACTTCATCTATAGTTTGCATCTTAGTCGTGAATTATACTCACAATCATTTCATATTAGCAACCTTGGTCAATTTAGCTCGTTTTCTTTTTCAGATGTGGTAAGGAATCAATTCAACTTCATGCAACTTATAAAGTGTCAAATGATGTTTCGATGCAACGAACTATAAGATTACGTAGGCATGGTGGGTGTGTCATCAATCTGGACGGGAGAATTGCCGTGCGTTTAAACAGCGCAAGCCAAGTGCATAATGAAATGACTTAAGCGTGAATGGGAGACTATGGCCCAAAATGACTCACAAGGTTAAAATACTGAATCACAAACATCAGACAATTAATAGAAAAGAGTATGGTTAGTAAACAGAAACTAATGACTTGGCAAACAAACAGTGTCTTTGGTTTTCCATGTGCTGCGGTCAGTGTGTTGTCATGTGGCACTTGTGGTTTGTTGTGACACATTCTGACTCGCTAAGACAATTTTCTTTTTTTTTTTTTACCAAGTCAAAGGAAAGCCGACCAGAAAACCAAAATTATTCACAGTAGAAGAGCGTGTCCTCGTATGGGGCCATATTCTCCCATTTGCACGTACTGCAAGTCCTTAGTGAAGCACCCAGACCTTAGCCCTTTTCATTTATGTCGTTCTCCCCTCCAGACGTCTGTCACAAGTTCTCACAACTACTATGCATAAACTTTAAATGAATGTGACCACACCAAACAAGTGTGATTCATTGACAACAGAAGCTGTCTGGACATCATGGAACATGGTGTTTTTCTAACATGTGAATATCATTGAACTCCATTAAAAAAAAAAAGAGGCACACTTTAAAATTGAAAACCTCTCAACAATAGCGGTCAACAATTTCTTTTTATGGACCAGTTTCATTTAGACATGTTTTTATGGACCAGTAGGCTACAAGAAACAAATAAAAACAAACAAGTAAATAAATATACATTTCTTTATTAGGTTGAATCAAGTTGCTGTAATTATTGGAAGAGCACATTTTAGGACAATAGAAACTCAGTCAGGATAATGTTATATAGTCTTTGAAAGTTGTAAATCGAAATGAAATTTCACGTCTGTCATTTTAAAAAAGTGAATATATGTAGACTAGTGATGTATGATGCTTTTCTTTGGCTTCGATAATGTAATACTTGTTTGCACTAAGGACATGCTTGTTTGTTGTTGAACTTGCTTTGCAAACGTAATGAAAAGAAAGATACCAAAATCCATAAGACATTTTTCCCAGAATGCATTTTGTTTGTTTGTTTGTTTGTTTGTTTGTTTGTTTGTTTCAAGTTAGATGGCTCCAGCATTTTGATGCAATGCTCTGCAGTGCATTTACATATCTAGAATAACTGCAGTATGTTGGAGTGACTCACCATTTTGACAAATCATCCTGAGCATACGTCGGAGCTCCCCTCTCTTTAACACCCTCACAGAAGGTTGTATTTCACGTGAGTGTAGTACGTCAGCAGCCCTCAAACCACACAAATGCTTCGTTTAACTACAGCTTCTCTATATCTCTTTTATGAGGTGTCTGCCAGAGCAGGTTGGCCTGTTGCATTTAGGAATGAAAAGATCACTGCTGCTGCCAAAAATAGTCCTGAGTTAAGAGACAATGGCAACTGGGTGACTATCCCAAATCCACAAAGCTAACTCCTTGTAATCCTCTATTCCTTCTGTTTTGGACATCAACTTGGCTCTTCTTCAATTGGTTGTCAGCTTTGGAACATTGAGACAACCCAACAAATATGGTTTTGCTTCTGGCCTAAGGGTGAGCAAACAAAACTGAAGCAATACTTACATTTTGTTTTGTCTACAGACAGTCACTGTGGATCCGTTTTGAGATTCTGCGTATTTTAAGACAGATGGCGTGAAGTTGCAAGGGGATCTAGCAGAGTGTGATTTGCCGCCCATCCATTTATGGTATCCGGTCCTGGCCCTGGTTATGTAAATGCTGAGCCTTGAATAATTGGCATTGACAGATGTAAGAGAATTCTACACATCCAAGTTACAAAGGGAAACAATTGATGATGACCGATCCAGTTAATACGAAGTCATTCAACAATGATGTGTGGAAAAAGGCCTACAACATTTTTCTAGTCTTAACTATTAAAACCTGATCAAATTTTGAAGAAAAATGAAATATGAGAAAACAATGATGAAATAAAGCCAGGACAAACTCACAATTTTAGAAGAAAAGCAACGGAATTCCTACGGGGATACAGTTACAATTTCAAAGGTTATGTGCCAAACATGATAGGCTACAGATCTTGGGAAGTGTCAAGAAATATTGCTACTGCCTTGAAAGTCCGATTAAGCACAGTGGCCTTCATTGTTCGGATTGGAAGATGTTCAGAATCACTTGGTCACGTCCAAGAGTTGGCTGCTCATTTAAACTGAACAATCTGAGCGGAAGGTCATCCGCATATAGGCGTTTCTAGCGACCCTTCCTTGTTTTTATTGGGTTTTTTTGGTGCTTCAGAAACCCTAAAATGACTCCCATTTTATGGTTTCCAGTCATCTTGCGCTGTGACTCAACATTTAAACAAACTTTTATCAGATTTGACACATTGATCATAGATTTTCCCAAAAGTGTTGTGCTTTCCTTTCAGAAACGTGGGAATGGATTTTTTTTCTAATCTTTCTCTCTAAATTTATCTTGGCTGGGCCAGCACAGTGGCTGACTGGTTAGCACATCCACCTCACAGTGCAGAGGTAGAGTTCAGATCTGGGCTCTGGCTTTCCTGTGTGGAGTTTGCATGTTCCCTCCTTGCCTCCATGGGTTTTCTCTCTGTACTTCGGTTTTCTCCCAAACATGCATGTTAGGTAAATTAAAGACTCCAATTGTGTCCTGCAACTCCCTCACAAAGTACTAGCACAGAACAACCGGATATATCTGACACACCACCATATGCTATCACATTTTTATCGGCAGAAATTCCTTTTCAACCAGAAAGCGTCCATATAGCTTGTAACACATTGGAAGTGGAAAATGTTCTGCATGTGTGTATATATATTCCTCTGAGTGCGGCCTTCATGCTCTCATGAAAAAATATCAGCTATGTTAGTGAGCTGATCCGGGCAGATTTATTCAAATGCTTTAGTAATTTCTAACAATTGTCAAAGAAATCTGTTTGAGTCCATAGCTTTAGGCTACCATTGAAAGCTGTTAAAGGGATTACAGCTGCGGTTTTTGTCCACATTTCAACTGTTGGCAAGGCTTTCATTCACTTTTCCATTTTGACAGAAAATATTTAAATAAAGCACAAAACTGTAACATCACATGCCGACACGTTCATACACTTCTACAAAGCAAAGGGAATACCACTTCTTTGAGTCTGTTTATTGGAAGGGACAGGTGGGGAAAGCAAGATTAATGGCTTCAGCGTTATTCCACCAAATCAGTTTCCAATAAAACTCAAAGAGATATTAGAATCCGAATAGCATGAGCATTAATGTGAGTGATTTGACTGATGAGTGGTTCCAAAAGCCTGCAGGTGATTCTTTTACAGCACTGATATCCAATTCAAACTGTTTTATTAGCGTACAATTGTTGCTTCAAGTGCCAAAACCTCTCAAGTACTACTCTTGTGGAAAACGCTCTGGTTTAGCATTCAAGCTTCTGCTGGATTATATCCACCTCCTTTTTTAACAGCACAGTATAATTCTATTTTACATGATGGTCATGGTCAATGTGAAGTTGTTAACTTGACGGTGACTTGGCCCTGTGTTATAGTTTGTTCGTTCAGCTTCTCTGTAGGCCACAGTATCGTTTGGCAAGATGCTTTTTTACCAGGTAATTTTGAGAGAAAATGTTTAGTCATCGATTTGTGACCTCAAGCTGCAGATCATAGGGGCTTCTGCATATGATGGGAATCACATCAGCAGCTCAACTTCTGAATAGCTAGAAAAAAAAAATCCAGTCCAGACTTGATTGTAATTAATATATTGTGGCCTAACCATTAAAAGGTTGTTGTTCATGCTCGAATACCCTCCAGTGTTGTAGACTTAAATCAATGCTGCAAGGAAGAGTGGGCCAAAATATATTTTAACACCATTACATTTGAAATTTCCATGCATGTGAACTTGTGTCGGTTACCTTAGGCAACCTTTTCTGAGAAGTAAATCTATCTTTTATGGTAAGCC
Organism: Syngnathus typhle; assembly: GCF_033458585.1. NCBI lineage: Eukaryota > Metazoa > Chordata > Actinopteri > Syngnathiformes > Syngnathidae > Syngnathus > Syngnathus typhle. Next base: position 9,412,019 of record NC_083747.1, on the reverse strand, counting down.
CAAAAGTATCCCTCCACAGAGAGCGTGATCCCGACACCATGACTTTACCATTAATCCATTGTTTGAATGGGCTGATAATGTCAGCATACTTGAAGTACCTCAACCCACAAAAAGTTTAAGCAAATAAAGATTTTATCCAATATTCCACTTTATGCGCCTTCAGCAGTGCAGTGACCAAAAGAGAACTGAAACTAGTCATTTTTTATTTGACCAAATCATCATAGATAGACATTTCACACAAAAAAAAAAAAACACAGATGTGAGATTTTGATTCTTAGATGATTTGACCTCAACAAAGAAAATATATCATCTCACTACATTGTTTGTTTTACAATTCCTTAGGAGAGTAGTTTTGTCAGTTTCATTAAAAAATGCGGGGGGGGGGGGGGCTCATTTCCGTTGCTATTTTTTATTGCTGACAGTGTCTCATCTCATCTGTTTAATTTCTATTGTCCTTCCTTCATCAAGGTTGTCTGACGTGCTCTGCTCTCTACAGGGTCAGGTCCAGGTTAGTGTTCAACCTCCCTCACATCAGGATACCAAGATGTATTTGGGGTTCAGGAGAAGGGTAGCCAGTGATGGCAACCATCTTAGAAATACTGACAGGACATGTCAGCGGGAGCCATGACGGATGGAAACCATTAGAAATGTTGGGCCACTTCAGGATTGGGTCAAAGCTGAACAACAGAGACATTTGCCAGATAAATATGGAAGACTAGCGACCTGACAGGCAAGTATGAGAGCAGTTCTTAATAACCTGACACCTTGGATCATTTTGTAAACTTTGTGTAGCACAATACAATCATCCAATATGTCTCCAGTATGAACTATTTTTACATTTAAAAGCTTGGACTGCACTCCAGGGCTCCTCATTATCACCATTTGAGGAGCATGATGTGCCTTTTCGATACGAGGTGAAGGCCATTGTGGTGGCCTGTGGTTGGGTGCCAGTCAGCTCATCATTGGAGTGAAGGCCTTCCCTGTGAGAGAAGGTATCACCATAGCCTGTTGGCTGACAGCTTCTGGGCCCTTATTGAAAAATCAATGTCCATTTGTGCGTCCAGCTCACCTGGCCGCCTGCCAGCTCGGCTGAAGTCACCTAATGAAGCCTGATCCCGTTACCTAATTCCTCATTCACTGAGTCAAAGTGACTTTGTGGATGAAGTCATTCGCCCATCAGGGACCTCAGGGGCGAGTTCTAAACAAACCCTGCAACTTGTTGTTTTAGATTTAGTTTGCATGCTTCTGTGGAACGTATAATCCGGCATAGCATGCGGGCATGGTGAAAATCACTCTATGGCCGAGGCAATTTTGTTAAGACATGTTGGCCGCAAAATATATGACTTACTGGTGATGCGCAGGCCTAAAAATGTTACAAAGTTTATTCAGAATTACAAAAAGCCCCTTTAACATCTTCCAGTCATGTTTGAGCTTCTCAGCTTTCGTGTTAACGTTCATCTTGCAATTACAGTATTAAAAGAATCCATTATTGAGCGTGGAAGCGAGACAATGTGACAACCCAAATAACACGGATTTGTCATGTCAGCCAAAGTCTATGTGATTGAAACTCCAACGTAATGCGTCGGGCTACATCAATCTTTCCAGATCACAGCTTTTTAACCTCTCATGAGTCACTGTGCAAACATATAACCATCTTATGCCAGTCTCGGTCAGCGGTCTCTCATTACACTAACACTGACCAAAACCATGGCCAGTGATTCACCGAATTACAGTAAAATGATAAGTGTGAGTTTCCTTTTAAAACTAAAAGACTCAGGTGAACATTGTTTGAGGAAGTTAAATGTAAGAAAAAATGGATTTGGTCTATACTGATGCATTGAAAATGAAATGATGCCGCTGTCAAGGCACTGCCGTTTAAGCGGTGGAAAAGCTGCTCAACCCTTCTGTCTAATAGCGTACCACAAATGAGTCATCCCAGGATGGATACCTAAAACCAAAATGCTGTCTGGATCCTTGGCGAACTGCGGTCATCTTTTCAAGCCTCGTGGATAAACCTCCATGATATCACAGCTGGGACTGAGGCTTTTCTTCCAGTCACTGTGCTTGGTTTACCATTAAATGGATCGAAACGTCACAATGCCATTGTGTATTGTGATTTCTTTTTAGTCCATGGAAGGAGTGCGGTCTAATTGTGTCTGAGAAAACTTTGCTGTGTGTAAACACTCGGCCACTCTGACTGATCATTATGTTAAATGTCAGCTGGCTTTAAAGTTGTGGCCGAGGCAGCTGAGCAGTAAAGCCACCCTTCGTCAGTGGATTACAGCTCTCTGTGAACTTTCATCCGTCTATGGATGAACGGGCGGCAGCAACAGGAGGCTGTAATCCTTTGGGCCACAACAGCAGTTCCTGATCCAAGGTGGAATGAAACATCCAACAGTAAAACCCCAATCAGAACTGGACTGGAGCAGCAAGCTGCTCGTCATGTGGATGATGATTACTGCAGTACACGAGGATGTTATTCAATCGCTCTTCCTCAGGCTGGATGCTGTGCCTTGGGGGAGAAAATGACGTTTTGATGATGAGGGGTTAGGAGAGCATTCTTGATCTATCTTTGTGAAAGTGTGAGTCATTTTGGGTATTGGAGGAGGAATGGACAGGAGTGAGGTCGGAGAGTGAGGAGGATGGAATGATGAGGTGGAATCGCTTGAGGGAGGGAAGGAGGAATGGAAATTGAGAGTGCTTATCACAGACAATTCTGTCCGAGCACGATGACGTAGTCTGTCTGAACACCTTGTTCGTCCCTTGTCCGACCTAATTTCTACACTCAGCCTGCTTCCTGTTACTTAGATGTGAAACCAAGGTATGAGTAACCTCGAACATGCATGTGATATTTCGTTCTCAAATTTCTCTCGTTATCGGGAATGCCCACATCGGTGCTGCTGTCTTCCCGAGCGCATACCATCCCTGTCACTCCCTCTGCTCTGTAGTATGGTCGCTTCACAGAGAAGGCTATGTGTAATGCAATTTGGTTGATTAAAAGAAAACATTAAAGCTGTACCTTATTGAATTTGACGGCACGTACGGATTTGGATCTCACTGGCCACTCTGTTTTATTGGCTGGGATGAAGGCAATCACGTCATTCCCCATCGTCCGCTGCCCCCACCGCTTCCTACGATTCAGTACACCAACCTCCCCACCTTTGAGCTCCGCCTCTCCATCTCATCCTGCCCCAGAGAAACCTTGGCAGTAGATCATCCTGCATTTGTTTAGACCTCCTCTCTGTCTCTTTTCTGAATCCCCTCGCTAACCTTGACTGGGACAACAGAGAACAAGGCAAATTACTGAGGGATGAAAAGAGACTGACGGAAAGATCATTGGGATAACAAGAATGGACTCGTTTTGTGTGTGTCAATTAAAAGACTGATAGATCATTAATCTTCAAAACAAATGGCTTCGAGGTAGTCACCTACGTCCATGGCTGTTAAGATGACTCATACCTTGTCTTTTAGACTGTAGCATGACTTTGAGAAGGTTAGAGGACAGAACGGTTGGTGTGTGTGTTTCACCTTCAGAGAGTCTCAAACACCTGCCAGTCCCCTAAATCTAGGCCGATACTTTATCCATTTGCCATCGCCATTCCATTTATTAGAGATTAGTCATGTACAGAAGCAACAAAACAACTTCTGAGCACAAGTCCTGTATTTGGATGACATCATCATGAATGCTCCAGTTACGTATGCTGTCTGAAATGTAAATAGATCACCCGAGGGGTGATGTAATGCATCAGTATTTTCAGCCACTGAATTGCAGTTTTCAACCCACGTTGGCAAAGTGCATTGTTGAGTCATTTGATGAAACCTATTGCAAAGTGAAAAAGGCAAGACGATTAGCTGAATTTGATGCTGGCCTAGCTTTTTAAACATTGATCGATACATTAGTGAATAACGTCATTAGTATGCTGTCTGTAGACAACGTTTTTTTTTTTCATTACGGTGAGGGAAGGGAAATGCAGTCATTCCATTAGAGATTTTTTTGTTAACTTTTTTTAGCGTGAACTTGTTTTGCATTGTCACCAGGAGTCAGATGGGGAGGATTTGTCTTAATGGCATAATTTCTGTGTTCCTACTTTACATAGCAAGAGCGTGCAAAAGTGAAAAACATAAAGGTGAATTGCAGAACAGAAACTAAAACTTGACGATATGACTGAGGAGTATATGAATGTGGCTACTTAATTGTAGGTTCAGTAAGAACACCGCATCTTCATGTGGTAACATTATTGCATCCATGCTTTGTTAGATCCATGGTAAACTGAGACAACCCAAAACTCTTGAATTAACTTAACATATTTGTTTGACAGATTTATTGGCCATGTGGATGTTTTTACAAATACTGTTCATGTCTTTACATGCATGGTTTGAGTTTCATCCATGTCACAGTTGCAATCTAAGTTTCCTCTACATCCCTGCAAGGTGCATCACAAGATGAATATTAGAAAGAGGAAACATGAGCACAATGGAGATAAGAATTCCTGAAAGAGTCGGAAGAGGCAATGATGGGACAGCGAAGAGAAAGCATATTTGAAGGTTACGATGATCCGAATGCACCACCTTCCATCGGTACACGATGCAGCTCTGAAATATGAGATGTGAGCAGATAGAACTGTGTGCTAGAATTTCCCGCAAAGAACCCCATTCGTGACAGAGTATCGAAGGAGGCTAGGGGCAAGGAGGTTAGCAGAATATTTCCCTGCCAGGAAATCAAATCCGGTTTACAATCGGTGTGTCAGGTGACCGTTGTTAAAACAGACAAAACAATTGTGAGAAATTAATTATTTCATAAACAAAGAAGTAAAGGCTGCAGTGGTAATCGGAGGAGAAAAACAGATTGGAATCAAAGACCTTTGGAGGTACACATGCTTTAAAAAGCCCTCATCCTCGCAGACTCGTGAAGCTCTGAGAAGGCAAAGCACTAAATGAATTATTCAGGTCCTGGTTGGATGATCTCCTCTGGGGCACTCACTCTCCTTGTGCAATAGAGCACCACTTGACGGTAAATGCTCACTGGGACAAACGGGAGGTCCTTAAAAAAACGTGCACTTAACTTACACTACAACCCCCTTCACTAACCCCTTGTCCTGACCTCAGCCAAGATCAATACACAGCAGGAGCCATATGTTGCACAATACGACACACTATATGTGTTTGCATTTAAATTCTCTGGCCAACCAATCAATTCAGGTAAGCGTGCAAATGAAGAGTCCTGAGAGAGTGGCTGGCATTAACTTTTAGACATTTTTTTTTTGTAAAATATTTTTATTAAGAGGCACCAGTAAGCATCTAATCAGTCTTGGCTGAGAAACAGACAGTCATGCTGACAGAGCATGAACTGTAATACTTTAGTTTAGGCTGTTCTATTGTGTAATGCTGCCATCTTCAGGTTGTTTTTAGTTAGTGAAAAGAAATTGATTTAAAATGGCATCCATCATGGGCCGCACATTATGGCATGTGTTTAATGCAGTCTAACTCGCAAATGAAAGGTTCTGGGTTTGAATTTCTAACCGAACCTTTAGGTTTCTTCTTGCATATAAAAATAAATAAAAAAAGCTTTGTTAACAGAATGCTACAGTGTTCTTAACAGAGCATACTAATGATAACTGGTTGTGCAGGGTATAAATACTCGTAAGTGAAATTGTTTTAAACAAATGCAACTGTTCACAGATTTTTTCAGAAATGCACCTTTATAATAATTGCTGTGGGTTTGTTTCTAGTTGTGTAATAAGGAAACAATGCTCGTATTCGTCGATCTTCAATACAATGCAACGTATGTTTGCTAATGTAAATCGGATTTGTTTATTTCTTCCTATTAGAACTGGTTCTGACCGTTTACAATGACAGCACTTTGTGATAATGACATTCGTGACTTTGCAAATATCAGCGTAGAAATGGGCTACTTGGTGGTAATTTAGTCTGTGGCTGGATGGAATCGCTTGCATCTTTGCATGCATTCAAGGGTTGGCAAAAGGGTGGTGGTTTGTCAAGGAATTTGAGAATGTTTGCAACTATTCCCATGAAATTTGATGATGGATGGTCAGAGACTCCTATACGGCTGAGTTTTATAGCGTTGTCAGCTCCCTGACGTTTCTACAGTTTTATACTACTCAGCTACATAGCAGAACACCAGGTAAAGTCTTTTTTTGCGAAACAGAGATATCTCAGATTCATCAATTATCGTTTAATGTATTGTCTCGATGATTTTTCCTATCGCACCACATTATGTGGTTTCCCATTCTGTATAATACATTAAAATTGTCAGAGGACATGGGGTTAGTTAGTGACTAACTATGCTGAATGTCAATCTTCTTGACCTCTGTAGCACCATCCCTGGATGGTTGGGACATTTGTGATGTTGAAGATCCAGAATACAGATAGTTACTTGTTTATAGCAACAGAGGCAGACAATCATTATTTACTATAATTAGACGTGAATGCATTGGCATAATGAAGGGAAACAAGGCCTTGAATGATGAATAACTGCATTAGCAGTTTGATACAAATTAAATCAAAGGAGCCCTGTGATGGCTACGCAGTGAGGTGATCAAGAGGTGAAGTGAGCTTGTCATTTGTTTCTACATCTCAATTAAGCTAAGGCGACATTCTCCTAATTGAAAATACGATGCTAATGACACGCCTCTCTGTTACCGGGACTTGGGCAAAACCACAGCCCCAGCCATCACAAACAGCCCATTAAACATCCTCTGTGTGGACGATCAGAAAGGCTGTGGGAGATATAATCTACATGGCTTCCCTGCAATGGTTGAGTGGTTTTACTGTAAGATTGATCTAACCGATCACCTCATTTCCTTTTTCATCTACCATTGCTGCCAAAACACTGAGTCTGTCTGAGAAAGCAATGTAAAGACGCCAAGTACAACACAGGAAAAAGATCTGCAGACGTTGTTCTTTGGTCTGGTTTTGACAGGCTGTGTTTGCCTACTGAGAAATGGTGCAGGTAACTGGAATAACAGTAGAAAACTGGAAATGCCGACGTACAATAGAAAATATTCCGACTCTCAAGTCGCACAAAACTTCACCCGCTGTCGTGGGTGACGTCACACAAGGTGACAGTCTATCTTCATAGGCAATGTTCAAGATTCAGAAGTCAGTCTGCATTTCATCTGCTTCTTGCATTTTACAGACTCATTTATTGTTAATAACATGTCAGAACTGATCAGAGGCAGCATACAATATGAGGTTTTAGTATTATGCAAACAAAGAAACTTTTTGAGCAGAGTAACTAAACTAAGATTTCCCCACGGGCTAAATACTTGGCAAAATACTTCATGCCCAATAAGATTTACAATACAACCAGCTTTCCAACGATACAGGATGCTATCTGACTGAAAATATCCTGTTTGGATTAAGCAGTGGAGGGAGCAACCGAAAAATGAAGTCATGTCTCGGACTAGTTTGGCTTCAGTTCTTCCCCTCAAAGTAATCAATTGAAGTGGAAAAGTTTTTTGGCTGTGCCATCCGCTGATAAATGGAGCCGTAGTTCATTACAAATGGATGTTTGGTAAGCTGTCTTGAAAGGTTGGACCCTTCAGACTTGTTACTCATTCCTAATTTCCTACATTGTCTCATGTTTCACAAACACTCATGTAAGTCAAACGTTATTGGAATTGAAATGAAGGTAGGATAAAAGGGGAAAGATGAATGAATTATTGCTAAAACAAACCCCTGCCTTTAAATTGAATCCCTCAAGAGACATTAAACAATATTTTCCGGACTATAAGGCGCACCATTAATGCATCATGTCAGATTTTTAATCCAAATCAAATCATTCTCCATTTTATCTTTTTTATTTCAGCTTCAGACGCAACAAATTACTTTATAATCACAAAATAATGATCCGTAGTCTTTTTAATTCATGATTCGTAATCTTCAGCGGGCCACTTATGATTGATTTCATGACAGAATGTTTCGGGCCAGTTTAAATTTAGGAATTTGGTCCATATATAAGGTGCACCGGACTATAAGGGGCACTGTTGGCTTTTGAGAAGATTTTAGGTTTTTAGGTGCGCCTTATAGTCCGGAAAATACGCTACATAGTATACACTACGAGTCTGCTTCTATACATAACCTTGCCCTTTTCAAAAATTACAGTAGTCCTAGGCCTTGACTGTTTCTATGTGTGGTTCTTCACATGATAGGTATTTGAAAAGTATTATGTTTTGGTCCCACGCAAAAACATTGGAGATGAATTAACCTGTCATGCAGGTTGTGGTTATGTGGTCAAATTAGTTAACTGTTTCTTGGCGGGATGCACTGGCCTCCTGGAGTTTTGTCGCCAGTTGTCAGAGGACTTTGTTCTGTAAGTCTTTGTACTCAGCCAATAAACGCTTAGTCGCTCAATAACAATATACTTTCTTGTTTAGGTTTAGGTCTGCTGAAGTGATATCATGTTACTTAGAGGCAGCATGTCAACCACAGGCACTGTCAGGGGAACTCGGTTCTTTTCAACTTCACTGAAAACACATTTTAGTTCAAGAGCTAATATTTTGCTCATGCGCCCAAATAAGGTAGCCAAAACATTACAGTTTGATGTAGCGAGATTGAACACCACTGAAAATTACAACCACAATGTCAAACATATTTTTCAACCATTACTGGCTCTCCGTCACTATCAATTCAAATTGAGAATCATTTTGATGGGTTTCTTTGATATATTGTTACAATAGCGATAAAAGTCCATTTTAATTCCTATGTCAAACTAAATTTGAAACACAAATCCTTTTTTTCCGAGTCAGCAGCTCTTAAAGGTGACACCAGAACCAATGCAGACCTAAATATAAAAGAAACACACACCCTTGCACATACATACACAAACACCTAGCACCGTATTAGCACCTTTGAGAAATTTGCTGATGGCAGCTGCTGGGTGAAGGTTTTGCTTACCTGAACGGATTGGCTTACAGAGGAACCAAGCAAATATCAATAGGGCAACCATGCTTGTGCTCTGCTCAAGGATAAAGAGATTATACATTGAAACTACTGGAAATTCGATAGAGCTTGACATTTAAATGCTGTCGCTTTATGCAAATCGCTGTAGAAGTACTCTTAATATATTCAGTAGGTTGAATCAGAAAGGCTGCTTGTAATGGCTCAAAATCTACATCGGTGCCGTAAGGGATCTTAGTATGCCTTTAGACAACCATGAACATTTGACTGAAACAGTCTAGGTATTTAAACTGAATATTTAAAAAGGCAAGGGGATTTGTCCCATTTTATTTCTGCCAGTTACTTCATACTTATAAGCGGCTTGTATGTGGCACAGATGCCTTTCAGAGTTTAACCTTTTTTTTTTTTCAGGGAAAATGTGGCTGAAAGATACCATTGAAGAAATGGCTATTCAGAACATCTTATTTTTTAATAAATTCCCAGGAAATTAATATGTGCACTACGATAACTGTAAAATTGGTGCTGGATCAGACATATTGCATCACGTGGCTCATAGTTAATCTTTGACTTCTATCACCTTAACTCCTTTTTCAATAGAAATTCCCATTTAATGTTTGTTACTTTTCATTGATGCAAATGGCCTGACACACCCAGAAAGTTTTACATTTTTCTAAATTTAATGTTAGGGGGAAAAAAAACGTTTTACATATAGGGTACATATAGCCAATATAGGGTGGCGTGTGTAGAATTTTGAGGAAATTTTGATTTCATCAATTTGGGACTAAGGCTGAAACATGAAAAGTGGAAAAAAGATTTGATTTAAATTTGTTTCAGTTTTATATAGGCTATGGTTGTTTACATACTGTTAACAGGCTGAATCTCCTTAATAGAAGCCGAGCCATGTCATTTAGAATGAATGTCATGAAACGAGTTCTACACAATCTAGAAAATTATGCTACAGTAGTTTAGCAGTTGTAGCAGAATGCCACTCTTGGAATCCTAAGCACACATGACTCGAGGTTTGTCTTTGTATTGAATTAATGCAATTTAGAATTGATCTTATTGTGGATACATGATTTATGGAGCACATACTCATTCACACATGCACACTCATAGTCATCTTGTGGCATTCTTTATTTTCTGCTGGCACGCATGAATGCTACCATTTCAGCAGCATCCCAAGGAACAGAGAAAATGTGTGTACTGTGTAATTACAATTTCTTCATCTGAAAATGTCCTCAAATCAGTGAAATTACATGATTATTTAAATCTGAAAGGGTGGGTGAGTGAGTAACATGTTCCTCATCTGAACCAAAGTATTTGTTTTACTTGAAATCATGATCTTGTGATTGTGTTTTTACACAGAATATCACTGCCATCAACAACACTCAACAAATTATTCTGATATTTTTTATTTTACCAAATTGTATATGTAAGCTTACATATACTCAGCCATTCCTTAAGTCGATTTATATTGCCATTCTAGTGTGGACAAGTGAAAAGAAGACAGAGACAGATTCCGCTGAGGGAAAATGCTTATCAGCTTCAAATGATACTTAGCCTGTCATATCATCCAGCCTTGCAGTGATAAAGGGCTAAAGACAATGATGTATTATCCAGAAAGCATAAAACGCTCGATTATAAAGTGAAGCTCACAAGCTCAAGACAGAGGAATGTGCACCGTGCATGACATGACTGTCCATTGCAGTCAAATTGCTGAGTTCAGTCAAAGCGACTTGGAGCTTTGGCTCAGATGCACAAAGCTGGGCTTACTAGCTTACCTCTGCAGTGCACCACAGAGGGACTGTCACTAGATATTACCATGCACACCACTGAGCAGAAGGTTCCACAGAGTGAGTAGACCTCTTAGAAGCCCGACTCACCTCCACTCTAGGGACTCTGGCTACTTCCTGAAATATGTCTGCGTATGACTTTGCGGTTCAGAATCTTCACATTAAAAATGAATAGCCTTAATAGTAAATAGAAGCTCTCCCAGATTTCCAGTGGACCCAAAAAGGCATTCAAGTGTATGTTGATAAAGCTGTTAGCATGCTCCAATAATGTTGTAAGATAGGGTTCAGTGTGTGTTGTTGATGATCAATGTAATAGTACAGTTTTTGACCGTACACCATCAAAATGCAAGCATCTGCTCTATAAGACTGTGCCATCCACTTGAAATAACCAACGCCTCCTTTCTCTCCACTTATAAATACAAATATGTGGTAAAACAGTAGCTCTAATTATCTTTACTGTAACCTTGTTTGCATGGATTACACAATATTTGAACAAGTAAACCTCCATCTGGCTGCCATACAGTAAATAAATGGCCTCAACCACTTTGGAGGAAATGCAGTATTTAACTACTGTGAAGTGTTTATTTGGAACACGGCTGCTCAGTAAACTCTGTCCACTGTCAGAAATAAGGATATAATAGGAGTTCATGTCTAGCCCTTAAATTATTCATTTTCAATGTTCTCCATAAGGCTAAGTTGTTCGAGTCAAACTATAAAAGAAAGATTGGCAAAGAAAACAAGGATTGGTATTGCAGTACCATACTTGCAAGTCATTTTATCCCCCAATAAAGGCAGTACTTAATAATAGTATATTTATATATCATTTTTGGTCGAACATATAAAAAAGCTCTTCGATTACAAGCATGAAAATGGGAATATGCTGTGGGTGTCACTCTAAATCTGGCTCTCCACCATAGTGCCACATATGAACAGTAAATTAGACGTATAATTTTTAGCTTGAAAATTTAATAAACCAGAGCTGCACCTCTTTTAAAGTAATACTTTGTGGTTTGTAAATAGTTTTTGTGTGCCGTTAGATTCAGACGTATGTGAACAATGGCAACAATGTTTAAGACTTAATGTTTACACACCATCACAACAGATTTAAAATAAAAGCACCAAAATATTTTTAACGGTCTAATTGTTAGAACATCTGCATTGCTGTAGAAGGTAAATAGAAGGTACAACTCAGGCTGGCATCTATTATCCATAACCCTGAAATTTAATTATTAATAAATCTAATTCAGAATTTGGTTCAGTTTTTCCACCTTTTCTGGAAAAGCTAAAAAAAAAGACTTCTGCCTTTATTCTCGGAGGATGACAATATGTTCTGGAGGTGCTGATTTGGCATGTCATGTAGGCATTATTGTGAAGCATAACTCTTTTTAAACCCTTTATATGAAAATAATATGTAAATGAATGCCATTAATTTGGACTAAACCATTGCGATTGGCCAGACATGGGATGGACTCCAACTTCAGCTGGCATTGGCTCTCCAGCTCTGCTCACACCCGACATATGAGGAATAGAAGTGCCCTTTTTTCTGAAAGTGGACAGCGTAAACTAAAATAGTGCATACTTGGACATCCAATGTGCACAAGTGAAGAAGTGATGACAATTTGTGTGAAGCTCATCGTTTGACTCAAAACTGTATGTTGCTAGTTCAGACTTTCCACTATATCCTCCAGGGACAAGTGTGCAGAGGAGTGACTGGGACTGGATTTAGTTTTCAGGCTAATGGAGCCATACAGTTTGGCGGAACGTTTAGAATAAGCAATGACTTTCCTCCTGTACATCTCTCCTTTCCACATGGAGATCATAAGCAGAGTGGAAAGCACAACCCCTCCCAGAGTCAGCAAGCACAATCCTGCTATGACGCACCGGTCCAGGTGAGCTCCAATGCGTGCCCTTTCCAGTTCCATTCTCTCCATCTCCCTGGCCGAGACACTGTCCCTGTCCACGACCACATTCCGGGGCACAGCGTAGGAGATGATCACCAACGAGATGCCTGTCACCAAAAACGTGACTGCACTAATAAACCAGTAGTCCACTGAGGAGCCTGAGGCCTCCCCAAAGGAAAGCTCATCCTCAGACATGAAAGAAAATTCTGGTAGCGTCTCTGAGCATGGCTCGCAGTTGCGCCCGGTTCTATGAGAACTTTTACAGCTCGTCTCTGGGCTACCAATCGCCAGGTTGACATTCTCATCTATGTAGGTGAACGATGTCTCCAATTCCTCGTCGCAGCAGACGCGCACTTTCTCCTCCCCAAGAGGGCGCAGTTTGACCTCCGAGCGCCTCGCAGCTGAATGACACCGGTCATGGCAGCTCCGGGCCGGGTTACAGCCGGCGTCCCCGAGGGAGCCCCCTCCTGTTGATTCACTTTGCTTGCGGACGTGCAGCACAGCGGAGAGGCGCTCAAGGACGGTGGGGGGATGCGGTTGCTTCTCACCATCCCTTGTTAAAGACAACACCGGAGAAGCCATTTGCTCTCGCCGCCTGCCGGTTCCCTCTTCCTCCCTCTTCTGTAATGCTGCACAGCATCCCTAATGAGACAAGTCAAATGATGCATCTTAATCAAATAACAGTGATGAATAAATTAACGCGGGGTGTATTTTTGCGCAATTGGTGTGTGTTTTACAGGGGACAAGTGTGGAAAACGCACACACTTTAGTCGCAAAACTGGGTAAAAGCCACTTTAAAGTTGATTAGAGAAATCCGTAGCCTCATCTTGAAAGACGCTTACGTTGGATGTCATGAGCCAAATGCCTTTGTATCCAATTAGGAAAGGAATCTGTGTTCATCCTAAACCTAGATTAAACTATATTCAAATGATCTACTGCAAGTAGTAAACCGGATCTAAAACGTAAACGGATCATAATCTGTACTTTATCTACAAAGGACATCGAAATTGAAGAACACATCTCATTGGATTTCCAAATCCATCCATCAAGCATATCCTGCTTCCGAAAAGATACAGTTGAGGCTCTGCTGCATTTGCATGGAGCATTCGCGCACAATCGTTTTCTACAAAAATACATTCCCAAATCACATCTACCAATAAACCAACCGTGCTTCGTTAGGATCCCTTTGGCTGCCGCACGCCGAAACACGCCATCGCAAGTAACTCCACGCCACGGACGGCAGATTTAGCCATAACGGTTGAGTACGCCTCAGACGCCGTCTCTCTGCTTGGAGCTGTGACGTCAGAGGTTGAATTGATTGGAGCGCTTGCTTAGCCCCGCCCTCAGCAGAGCTTTTGCTGAGAGGAGCTGTCCAAATCAGCACCAGATCAGCAAAAGGCAGATTCACTCAGAGGAAACGGACCCGCAATTATATATTGAATTCAAAATCAATGTAAAAATAATGGATATGTGAATCTGAGTTTAAAGTGTGATGAGAACGCTTCTCCGATTTTAAAAAAAGAAACATAGAAACTTGGAATGCAGAATTAGAACAAAATAAATCAAATCAATAAAAAGACGTTCTGTAGACCTTTTCATAATGTCTGTAAGTTATAGTTATATTTTGTATGGCCGAAAAGTGAGTGAAAATATATACACCCCAAAAAAGATCATGTTAGTTAGTCAAGACCTTGATGTTGACAGAATTGGACCAGATGTTGACCGGTTCAACAAAGGTGTAGAAATCAAAGAGACTGGATCATAAGCAAGACATTTTTTTTTTTTTTTTTTTTACAGCTCTTATGTGATTATAGTGCCCCATCTTACATAATTTGATTAATATTCTATTCTATTAACATTCTACATTCTGGTCAACGAACTTGTCTCCGCACCTTATGTATGAAATGTATAATGTAACAAGCATACCTAATGAGTTTCCAAAGAGTGGAACTCTCTCAAGAAAGGTACCATGAGGCACCATTAATATGCCTATTAAAATCTCATACATTATTCGAATTAGAGATCAATAAAATTGACATTAAGTGCTTCAACCTCCAGAGATACACAACATTGAATGGAGTTACTTATTATCAAAATTGTGTTTACCCTCAGATGTGGTGACATAATAATTTGCACAGAGTTTTTACAAAATAATGTCATCATATTGGATAAAAACAACCAATAGTGTTATGCAAACAGCATTGTCAAAGTGTGTGTATCATAGACCATCATGCACCATCTGTTGTCCCATGCTCTTCGAAGATTAGTGACCATGTCATCCAGCCGTTTTTAATCTTGAGTTCTAATGGATCATGTGACCTGCAACTTCAAACAAACCTTTAGGAGATTCAACCTGTGTATTCGCCATGCTTAGAGCTCTTTACTCTGCTGTACATTTGAATGTAAAAAAAACCCATCTAAACAAATGTATGTTTTAATTAAAGTTACAATTTACATGTAACAATCAGTATTTCCATCCCACTTTTAAATGCTAACTATTCACTTGCTGAATATTTTACATTGAAATTTGGCTGACATTTTTCTCAAAATACTGAATAAGCAAATGAGGAAGAGAGAATTAAAGGAAATAGGAGCCTCCCTTTTCTTGGATATGCTCCACAGCCACATTGCCTGCTTAGTCATAATGGTTTACGGTTTGTTTGGTTACATTAAAATGGAAGAGGTGCTGAGTCAGCTCAATAAATATTTTGCAAATATTGGAGCAACTTTGGCAATAAAAATATCTATGACAGATCCCATACCTCGGGACTGAATCCATCAAAGTAACTACAAGCTCAATGTACCTATTGATGAGAAAGATGTAACAAATACAACACCAAAACTTGTGATTGGAACATTTATTGATTTAAAAACATTTGATACAGTAAATCATAAAATAATTACTAAACTAGAACAATATGGGAACGGATGGGTAGTTTTGAATTAGGTGATTAGCTATTTGGAGAGAAGCCAATAGTTTGTAATGATGGATGGGTTTAAGTCCCGATGCATGGACATTGATGTCCCACAGGGGTCAGTATTGGATCCAATGTTATTTGACCGGGTCCCCGGGCAACTAGTTGGTCAATGTGGAAATCTCCATGGTGGCTCCTCCGAGGAGGTGGTCCGCCTCAGATCTTGTACTGGTCAGTCGGTGCAGGATTCAGACAACGAACTCCAAATCAGTCATGATTGGAGGGTGCAGGACAGAGAGCAGAAGCGGCAGTCGGCTCGAACACCTGCAGACTATTATATCTTTGCAATATATCTAAAAATTTGTAATGAAACCTCAAAACGATATAACCCAAAACTCTAAAGCATAGAAATATAAAAAAGGAAGTGGATATTTGACTGCATGAACGATTATAGAGACCGCTATATCCGTCTGCAACATTGCACCACTTTTCCTGTTGACATGGACACCAGCTTCCAAGAGATGCTGTGCTTGCCGTGTAAGAAAGATAAGTGATAAGTGAGAGGCTGCCTCTTGCTGCCTCTTGCTGGCATTCAGTCTTGTACCGCTTCAGTCATTTAGAGACAAAAGGTTTCTAGTTCCAGTATCATCAGTATAGTCACCCCGACTCTCAATTTACTATGGCTATTAAAATCTCCACACAAGATGACTTTTCCCTGTTCACATGGTAATTTGTCGCTTTAACCACATGATGGCAATGTTGGCTAATACAGTAAATCCAGCATGTAGTGGATAACTCACCAGTAAGTCACAACATTTCTGAATGAATGACTAGACCATTTGTCGCATGAGGGAATAGGAATAGGAATAGGAATCTGCTGTAGAAATTAGCCGGAGAAGTCCGTTTGTTGCAACGTAGTGTGCATGCTTCAAAATGCATGCACTTCAAAATTAGGTCTTTGCATTCTATCATGCCAGTGAAAAATCAAAAAATGCACAGTCGCTTTAAAGATTGACAACTCTTGGGCTTTCATGAGATGGAACTATGTTCACTCATGCTCAACAGGGAAAGCCTTCCATCAGATTGATTGATGCACTACCTTTCTTCAGTAAAGTAATTGATTTATTGACAAGTAATTTATCGTCTTTTGATTCTTTTGATTGTTAAAATTTTATGACTTAGCCAGTTAACTACTATTTTTGGGAAGGTATTTTAATTGACAAATTATTTTCCTTTTCTACTCCTTATCTGCCACACACATTCCTCATCCTCAGTTCCCAGCCTATTAACTTTGTAATCTTTGCTGGAACAGCTCGAGGTACCTCAAGCCACAGCCAAGCAAAGAAGATGCAAGGAATCAGGGCAGCGCTTGGCGATCCACCAGACCTCCCAATCCTTTCCAAACTCCCACTTGTGTAGTGTTTGCATGTTCTCATGCTTGCTAATTTTGCGAATATTGTGAATTGAAACCGCTTATGACACAGATGCTTCTTGGTAAAACCGTTTGAGTTGGGTTCAAGGGAGAACCTTCTTAAATGGTTCTAACAGGAACCCAGATGGGTTCTTATACAAGCTGAAGAACCTCTAGTTTTTGTCAGCATCTTTACATATAAAAGTCTATTTTGAATATTTAATGATGAAAACAAATGGTACGTTTGGATTGGTCTGTTTTTCTTTTTCCTACTCTTATTCAGTCAAGAAATGTGGTGGCATCAATTGCTTTGTATTTATTAGTGTTAAAAGGGAGTGTGTGTGGGATCTTGCATCCATTTGGCTTTAAAACAAATCAGCTTATTAATTTACTATATTCATCATGTGTTTGAATAATTCAAAGAGAGGGATACAGCATTATTTTCGGAGAGACTGGTGTGCGTGACCGTGCATTAGTGTGTCTATTTGTGTTTGTATATCATTGATTGATCAATTGATTGATGACTGATTGCAATTGACTGCATATACATAGCTTTTAGGATGGAGGCTAGTTGTATCAAAAGGTTTCTTATTCATGATTCTTTCAGTTTCTCTATCGTATTTTGTGGATCATTTCCACATACGGAATAGTTTCCCTTTATCTTATCTGTATTCAAATTGATTTGTGATGTAACTGCTTGTCATGTCAAAGTTTATAGGTTGAGCCATATAGGTTATTTATCCATCTATATATTCCACCTATTTAAAAATGTGTCTCTTTTGAGACTTTATATTAGAAGCCATTATTTTGTGTCAGTATGAAATCTCTGCAGTTGTTATATTCTTTTGTTTTAGTGAATAGTGGATAGAAACATGGCATATTAATGAATGGTGTGTTTGTCATTTGGAGCGTTGACACAAGTAGACCTCGGCTATCCAAACGGCGATCTAACAACCGACTGCTGCAACAATGGTGCATATGTGATGTGTGTCAGAGCAAAGTATTTTTACAATCTAGCAGCAGTCCGACAGCTAGGAGATAAATGACCGAAGATCCAATACGCATACATATGGTATTTTTGACATGTAAGTAATAGACTGTGAAAGGAAGCATTGCTTTACCGCTGCTTGTCCAAACCTGAGATTTTGTTGTTTGTTTTTGCAATGAGAACAGCTTCTTTTGGACAATTGATTACAAAAGTCAACACATTTTTATTTATTTATTATTTTTTAATCAGAGATGCAAGTCTACATTAATGTTTCTAACTCATTTAGATTCTGCCTTCATTTATCTCTAGTTCATCAGGTTTTCATAATAACACAAATACTATTATATGTAATATGGTAATATATTTTGTGATATTTTTGAATTAAGTGCTGTCATGGCTCTAGATTACAACTGCATTATGCAAGCTTTTCAAGCATTATAACAAATAGGTAATGAAAATATCTCAAAAGCCTTATGTGCCTTTAAAATTATGTAAAATGTAAATATTTTATAAATCAGCATCACAAATCTGTTCAGTGACTCATCAAGTCATCTCTGACTGAAATTTGCTGTTATCCAGCATTATTGAATCCTCAAAACTCAAATGGTAAATTGTTGGAATAAATTGTCAGAATAGTAATCACATCACTGATATCTACCCACCATTCATTTATATCAAAGAGTGGCCTCAATGAGGCATTTTAACTCTTTGGCCCCAAAACAAGGGACTAGCTCAGCACTCACACACATATATAGATTGCTCCAGCCTTTTTCTCCTTTTGCCTTATTGACCGCATCTTTCATGCATTCAACACTCTTGTGAGGGATTTACTGGGACATTGAAGAAGCAAACAGCTATTACATGGCTTAATCATTCTTGCTACTATCCTTTCCTTTTTAGTAAAAATCTTGATTGGCTGAGGTGATAGAAACTTCGGTCGCCATGGTTTAATTTTCCTCTTGTCACTCTTGGTTTCTCGTGCTTTATTTGAGCCAGCCATGTTTACTTTGACTCACAGGACTCAATTGATGGACAATTATACGATACTGATGTGTTTTTAACCACAAATTCAACAAACCCCCATACAAATCTATTTGTAATTGGGCATAATTGTATTTTATGTTATTCTACTATTTAAATTACGTTAAGTTTAAACAGAGAGACTAGTAATACATTTACAAGAAATTGATAGTTTTAGCCCGACGAATCATTCAATCCCCAGACCATTGTTTCCCTATTGAGTATGTTTTGGGATCCTCTTTTGACACAAATATGAAAACGATTAAACATAGATCTTATATCTTTTATTGAGCCAAATATTTTAAAGTGATGCTGGTATTTAAGGGCCAAGAGCAACATGGTGAGGATGCAGAAACTTCACCAATCGAGCTATGATCATTTTGTGACCCTTCGCACTGACATACACTCAATAGTCCATGTGCAAGCGGCAGTATTGCTGCTGGGTGGTCAAGTCAAGTGTAAATGTTTTTGTTCACCTCCATTATTGCTTCTCTACTGGGGCTCTTGGTCTTGGCAGCCGATGCTGCATCCATATCAAATCAGAACATTGGCTTCTTTTATCTTCAAAAGTTGATTCACTTTTTATTTCAGTCCGACAATGATTTTTTTTTTTTACCTCTACTACTTTGTGTTGGCAGATAATTTACCAAGAAAATCTTGATGGTCAGGGTGTGTTTTATGAACCGGTGCTATGTTCAACACCCATTCACAGTCAATACTGATGCATCCATAATTTTGGATATGTCCGTCAGTCGAAGTCAAAATGCCGTTATGTTTTTTTGGACCAGTCCAGCCCTGAATGCATGCTAATCATTCTGATGTTCCAGATCTTCAGTTAAAGAACATTTACTGAACTGTACTTTCCTATCCCCAAGTTTAACAGTCACTCAACCGAAGTCTGTCTGGTTTGATAGGTTTTTATGTTACTCACAGTAAGTGCATGAGGATTGGTTATTTTATGATGACAGACTGCTCAGCAGAATCACATGTTGGATGACTTCAAATTGCATTTCTCAACCTATCCAATGCATGTCTTTTGTGTTATTGTGGCTCATAGCGAAGTGATAAGTGTAATTCATGACAGCATTTAGGATGAAGTGTTATTCAGCTTTCGTTGACAGTGGATCAGTGAAGAGAGGCGTCATTTGTTGTGAACGAAATAGCAGATCATATGAGGTGCTGTATGTGGAGTTTTGATTAAAAAAAAAAATCAATACACATTGAGGCACGGGCGGTAGGCCCCGAACGGCGTTAACTGGATGGGCGGGATGGCGTGTGGCTGTTCGATTGCCTTGTGACTTGTGAGCCTGAATCACAGTCATCCTGCAAGCTGATGTCTAGATCTAATATCTCATATTTGCTGTGAAGATTGTTTAGGCTTTCATGAGTTTTTTTTTCTTGAAATGTCGTGCTATGGTAATACACTGTTTTACAAGAAAACAAGCCTAATTTTGAGTGTCTAAACATGCATGAAATTTTGTACACACGATATGGAAAATTATCAATATTCCATCAGTTTATTTGGTAGTTTTAAAGCAGCAGCTCGGGAGTGCTACGTACACATTTTCAACAAAGCAGCCGTGGTTGTACGTTTTGCTGAAAAAAAACTTGCATGCCTAAAAGTTGGACGTAACATCCCAAGACCTACAAAAATGTTTCTTGGTTCCAGATGTCAAACCTAACGGAAACCCTGCCTTTTCTTTCAAAATTTTAATACTTTTTTTTTATAGATAAATTGTATCTGATTGTGATTGAGGGAGTTCAAGATGACAAATATGACCAAAGGTTTTTATGTTGTCAAATACTGTTGCCATACAAAAGAATTATGCTAATTTTCAAATTTTGTAACACTTTTGTTTTTTTACATTGTATAGATTCTTATGAGCTACGTTTTATTCTCATGTACTTCATTTAAAAAGAATGAAGGCACTTTATAAACTGCTTCAGGTCTATAGTCTCTCTTCATATTCTACTCAGTCCAGCCCTATTGCAGTTTATATCATTTCATGTCATGAAATATCAGTTGATAAAAGCCTTAACTCACAATTTGTCCAGAAATATAATTCTGTAGTTAGCAGTCATGTATTGGGTGCATCCCATTCCATTCGTGTCACTTGCCCGCAGATTGTCCGTGGTGTTACCAGGGTGCACAGTCAGAGGCTGTCTTTACCTCCCCTTTCACTCACGGGTGTGAGCGGACGAAACAGACGCTCGCCACTCTTGACTTCAGTCTACACGCGAGGCTGACTCTTTTTGCAACCACAAGGGAATATAAAAGAAATAGATAATGGAAAAGATAGGACGTTTGAATTGTTTGAAGGTAGTATTAATTTTCGGGACAATTACGAGTGCATTATTTTTTTAAGTTGGATTTAAACATTTGCAAATTATTCCACTGCAGGTTTAGAGTTTTTTTTTTTTTTATGATTAGTGCATTTTTTATTTTTGTTTTTTGCGAAGAAGCCCATGATGGACAACTTGACCACAGACAACGTGACAGCGGGGAATGACACGTCTTCGTCGCAGCACAATCAAACCTTGGGTGTGTGGTGCGACTACGCGCTTGAATACAAGGCAGTCAGTGTGTTTTTGGTGTCCCTTATTTGCGGAGTAGGCATGGTGGGCAACATAATGGTCATCCTGGTGGTGCTGACCACTAAACACATGCGAACTCCCACTAACTGCTATCTGGTGAGTCTGGCTGCAGCCGACTTAATGGTGCTTATTGCTGCCGGGCTGCCAAACATCACCGACGCTCTGCACGGACATTGGGTGTATGGATACGTGGGCTGCCTGGGGATCACTTATTTCCAATATTTGGGAATTAACGCGTCCTCTTGTTCCATCACAGCATTCACGGTGGAGCGATACATCGCGATCTGTCATCCCATTAAAGCGCAGTTCCTATGTACTTTATCCCGAGCTAAGAAGATCATCATTCTGGTGTGGGCGCTCACGTCAATGTATTGCATAATGTGGCTCTTTTTGTCAGACACCCAAACTTTGGTATATGACAACGTTGAGCTCATCAGCTGCGCGTACAAAGTATCCAGGAGTCAATATCTGCCCATTTACTTCATAGACTTTGCAGTGTTTTACGTGCTGCCCCTAATGCTGGCCACAGTTCTGTATGGACTTATCGCCAGGATACTTTTTCTAAACCCGTTGCCTGCGGATGCTAAGGACATCACCAGCAAGTGGAGGAGAGGAACTAGTAAAGGGGAAAGAAGGATCATCAGTGCATGCTCCTCCAGCAGCAGCACTGCTGCATCTCGCAGACAGGTGAAGAAAAAAAAAAAAGTATATATATATATATATATATATATATATGCACACACACATTCATACATGCATACATACGTATGTATGTAGATTTTAGATATATTATAGATATAAGTAAATACTGTACATACTTACAGCAAATGAATGTATGGTATGAATGCACATTTTCCTCATGGTGAGATAGCCTTCTTCTGCACAGAAAAGCTCAACTAATTAAATAAAGGAGAGCAAACACACAAGGGTGAATGCACCACCAGCTCCTCTAAGCTTCATAAGCCCCATGACAACTTCACAAATATTGAACATTTCCTCAGAATTATACTAGGATTGTTTTCTGTTCATGAAAAAACATCCATCCATCTGTGTATATTTGCTTCAGATTGTGCTAAAATAAAAACACTGAAGGCATAGCTGCAACACGCATGTTTGACATGCATTTTGCAATATGTTTGTTCATCAGATGGAGGGAAGAAGTCTTCCTGTAATAACAAAATGGGTGTGGTAGCTTAGGATGTCCTTGCCTTATTGACCAATTTAATCGCTTAACACCAACACAAACATGATTTCACTCCACAATTGGTGTGGTTGGTGGATATTGTTTGACAAATGCACAGCAAAAACTGCACAAGCTTATGTGTTTGGGTTGGTCAGCATTAACCAAAGCACTGGGAGGAAAAGGAGGAAATTATGGATATTTCGCTGGATTAGCAAAAGGTCAAGAAAGGATATGGGAGTAGGTATTGTTCACCGATGAAAATATCACAATGCACTTCATGCAGATGTTATCAGTCCGTCACCTTGGAGATTAATCATCTGAATAATGATTTGCTTATGAGCAGCAGCTTGTTTGCCAGTTATGGATGGTGAAAACGTAGATCTCATTGCAAATAACATACAATATTAACTATGTATTATCTGACCAGTTCGTTCGAATGAAAAGCAAGGATAAAGAATCATAGTGCCAGAGTGCCACACATTTTGATCTAGCCAAGAGCAGCTAGCTCAGAGTAGTGATAACCATGAGCACTATTAACGTTGTTAAGGATTGGTATCAAGCCTATATTAATTATGTTGTATGTTTATTGCTTTGACCCCCCTTAATGATAGCAAAACAGTTTAATTTATGTCATTTCTGGGTGTGAATGTTATTATGCAAATAATGTTTGGCTCGTCAGTCCTAATAGGCTCATAATGAGGTCATTATTCTGTAGCTCATACTCATCGTGGGTGTCCAATCCAGCCTCAGCTCTTTCTTAGGTGCACCTGTTGATCATGCTGCAATCGTATTGGAAAATCCACAAAATAGGATTCATTATAGTAATAGAACCATATAGTAATGCAATTCCAGCACACCACAGGGAAATGAAAATAAAAAGGAAAGTATTATAGACTCTCCAAACCCAATTTTCTCTGATGGCAGAACTCTTGGGAATGTAAATGCAACCACTTGCAGCTGATGTTTTCCCCAACTTGCTTCAGTCCTTTGCAATCAATGCAAGAACAAGAAGACATCTTCCATTGTAACAACTAACAGTCTGTTTATTATTCAGAGTAATATACTCATAAACTGTCATTAAAAACCTTTCACACAGAGGAAAATTGAAAACAAAATCAAAAATGCTTAATGTATACTATACTATGTGTTGTTGTTTTTAATAGGTAACCAAAATGCTGGCTGTGGTAGTGATCCTGTTCGCCTTACTTTGGATGCCCTATCGTACCTTAGTAGTGGTCAACTCCTTCTTGGACAAGGCCTACCTGGACAATTGGTTCTTGCTCTTCTGTCGCCTCTGCATCTACTTGAACAGTGCCATCAACCCGATCATCTACAACGTCATGTCTCAGAAGTTCCGCACAGCCTTTAAAAAGCTGTGTCACTGCAGGCCTCAGCACAAGGAGAAACCTAATTCATGCAGCGTGGCGCTCACCTACAGTGTCATCAAGGATACATCTAATGGAGAAAGTCCTGACCACTTCACTACAGAAATGGAAGAACTAAACACACCAAGTGACCACTTAGTGCCCATTGGACGCCCGCCAATTGCCAATCAGATGTTGTTTGAGGAGCACTCCCTACTGGAGAAAGGTGCTCAAACCTAGAAATCGACAAATTGGCAACAAACACAGTTGGCAAATTAATTTATAATCGTATGTGATTTCATTGCATTAATATGTAAGTGTCCACTGTTTGATTTAAAATAACAAGATGCACAAACAAGTTCATTATCATTATTTTTAATAATTTATATCACTTTATTACAGATACAAAATGTTATTTTTTCGGCACACACAACAATGTAGATCAACGCAACTGCTTCCATTATTTTCTTTTTGACTGACTGACCCATGCTAAGGTAATTACCCCCAAAACATCACTACAGTGAACCCACACTATTTTCAATGGAAAGGGATCAAGCCTTGCAGCTCATTTCAACTTGGCCTAAGACGCCACAAGATGACAACAAAACAATATTTTGCATGAGACGAGGCTTTGGCCTGAACACAAAAACAGCAAATGAATGCTAATTTTCTGTGAATAAAAAAGGATAGTTTCCTGAAAAAAAAAGTGCTAACAGGGTAATGTGAAATGTGTGTGTGTGTTTCCAAGTGTGTCTTTAAAAATAGACAAATATGAATATGTAAAAAATATATATATAAACAACTACTGTTATGACAGATGTTTCTTGAAGGTGTAAATAATGGAGTATAAAAATCCCCAATATGAAAAAACATTACTAAACATTCTAGAACTTCATAAATATACATCATAAATATATATGAGTGGTACATGGGCCACCAAAACGGAACTCTGGCTAACACTCAAAAAAGCTTATCGTCAGACCCTGCATTGGCATCCTCTCTGTCCTCAAACTGTTTAAGCAAACTGTGGAAAATATCAGACTGTGTAAATATTAGACTCAGCAAAAAGTAACATGATGATTGGTCTACCATCATGAAATCACTTTGCTTACTTTGAGTGACCCCCAGACAAAGCCTTAATTCAAATGAAAGCAATTGTGCAGCACTATTTTTTTTGTCTCACTTGAACCAAATAAAATAAAATGCATTGTAGTGAAACATAACTTTTGTGTAGGAAGCACCTGTAAAAAATGGACAAGAATGTCATACAAAAAGCACAACATAAAGCATAAACATATATTTCATGTTACTTAAGAATGATTTTAAAAAAAAAAAACAGAAGGCATTCTCATTGTTCTGGTGTTTCCTTTCTTTAGATACATTGTTTTGATTGTGTCAGTGGAAATATTTGCATGTCGTAAAATAGGAACTTAGGGTTCAACTTTACATAGAAATTCCGACTATCCTTTTGTAACAACATGGTAAAGGTAGTAAATGAAAATGAGAGAAAATAGTTATGTCACCCTTTGGTGCAGACAGAGCTGCTGTCACATGATACACTGAGATAACAGTTGTGGGAGTATTTCAAACACATTGCAGAGGCCAGCACTTCTCCGTGATATACATGCTCAGCAAACCAAGGACTGGATATGTAAATAGATCTTGACAAAGTGCCACACTAAAGTAAACCGGTCGCAGCCTTTACTAGATCTATACTGCATAGTTTGCTGTGCTCCATCAGAAGGCACAAAAGCACTCAAGACAGAATGAATGCTGTGTGTTTTGAATATAAAGTGATGTTTTGTTCTTAGTGCATACTGTAAAGGTACTTAAAATTTAGTTGTGAGGTATAATGTGGAATTAATTCAGTGTTGTGTTCTTCAAACATGAGCTACTGAGTGCATTTTGGGGAAAATAATAGCTTGAGCCATTCTGCTAGTGTGTCTGCCGTTGTTTCATGCCAGTCGGTGGAAGGCTAAAACTGCATTGTTGGAGCCTTCGGTATAAAGTAACTCTCAATTTCTGCACTTGTAGTCATGTTTCCCTGTTTTCTGTCGAATCTGCTCTTTTGGATATGTCTTGTGATGCACCTTTTTCAGCATGAGCCTATTTTGATTTTGGTCTCAAAATAGCTTCTTGTGCTCTTGCTAATTGATTAAATGTCTTTATTGTTTCTTGTATTGTTGAAAATGTAATAAACAAAGACAACGACCGTTATACCTTGTGAGAATTGATCTACAATTGGGTTCCCAAAAAATTGCACCTCTCCAATTCTTCTTTCGCGAGCAAATGCTGAATGGCGCTTCATCCTCGATCAGGGGTCGGCAACCCGCGGCTCTGTAGCACGCCCCTAGCGGCTCCCTAGAGTTTTTGCAAAAATGCGTGAAAATGGAAAAATATGTTTTTTTAGGTTGTTGTATTTTTTAAATATGGTTTTAGATGGTTATCATGATACACGAATTCTTATACATTAAAAATGTACGTAGTTGTAAATACCGTTTTTTTCCATGTATAATGCGCCCCCATGTATAATACGCACCCTAAAAATGGCATGTCGATGCTGGAAAAAAGCCTGTACCCAGTGGCGTAGCCAAGCCGGGGCAGCGCCCGGTTAGGACTCCCTGCACCCCGGTTGAAAAAAAATCGAGCTATTTCGATTCTTCATTTTCATGCCATTTTTTTCTTTCGTTCTTGCGCGAATGTGCTTGCGCTATTCTATGTGCGCGATGTTATCCATTCACCGTTTGCCTCCCGGACCCGGATGTTGTTTTAGCGATCAGCGAACGGCGTGGGTGATGTTCGATTTTTTTTCCTGTGGGCGCGCGCCCCTTCTGGAAAAATTCCTGGCTACGCCACTGCCTGTATCCATGTATAATACGCACCCAAATTTTGACTCCTACTTAAGTCCATGAACGTAAAATTATTTCAGAAAAAAAGATCAGCTTTGGGAACAACCGGATGTTATTCTGCCGGTCAGTATCACTGCGCATGCGCTATCAAACTCGATAGCGGAGAAATGTTTCAGATTTGTGTGGGGTACATTGTGACAGCAAACGAGCAGGTGATCGAGCAAGCGTCTGATACGAGAGCATTGTGTTCGTATGGAGCGTGTTTGAAGTGAACAGCAGAGACAAAAGTAACACGGGAAAGTGTTGTGAAATAAAATATTACCTGTAATACGCATTTAGGTAGGGTTAGAACTGAACTCTCGCTCTTTAGTATATAGCTGACGTGTCTTGCGCATCCGTTCTGCGCATCTGTAATGGCGGCCTCCGTATGATATCCGGTTTGCGATGGAGATTAAAAAACAAACAATATTTGACAATAACACACCATCCAGGATTGCACCATCGCATCAAACGATGTGTCGTCATTATGAATTTTACTGACTGTGTGTTGAGCAGGATGGCTGAATGCGATGCGCTATTGACAACAAACAAGAAGAAAGGTGATTTCAGGTTTTATTTCGAGGGAGATTTTCTTAAAAAAAAAAAAGAAAATAATTGTACCCATGTAAAATGCGCACCCCAGGTTTTAGGACAATAAATTGGTTACATTTTGCGCATTATACATGGAGAAAAACGGTATATTAAAAATACCGAATTTAAGAATGACGCCAAATAGCAAAATTGCGTCATAGCCTGTGACAGCACAGGTGAGTTGTAAACAGGTGTGTGAGTGATGGGACATGGATCCAAAAGGAAAAAGAGAAAGATTGCTGCCGAGAACAGAGGGTTTAAGAAAGAATGGACTGAACTATTTGCTTTCATTGCCAATGCTGAAGCATTGCCTGCATGTTTGATTTGCAATGAGAAGTTGTCAAATAGCAAGAAGAGGAATTTGGAGCGACATTTTCAGCTAAAGCACGCTAAATTTGCTGCCGATCATCCAGTTGCAACTGAGAGGAAAGGTGCAATTTGAGGACCGAAAAAAATGTTTCAAGAAGTGGATTGCATCTCCAAACTCTACTACTGCTGCAAGTTTTGTTGCAGCCCCGGAGATAAAGCGGAAAACCATTCACCGATGGCGAGTCCATGAAGCATTCATTCATTAAAATACCAGCGTGCCTATTTTCGGACTTCAAAAACAAAACTGGGATCATTCAGAAAATTAAAGACATGCCTCTCCGCACAAACAATATCACCGATCAGCAAATCAAGGACATCAATTCAGCTCCAGCTTTTTCGCAATTGCCTGTGATGGATGAGTCGTGTGACGTGACCGATATTGAACAGCCGGCTCTGCTATGCAGGTACGTGAACTCTAATGGGCCGCAACAAGAAATGATCAAATTAATACCACTGTATATTTTTTTAAATTATTTTAATAGTAGGCATGCAATTTATGTATTGACAGTCTGTTGCATTATAAAAGGCTTTTAAATTTCTGCGGCTCCAGACAAGTATGTTTTTTTGTATTTTGGGGCCAATATGGCTCTTTGAACATTTTGGGTCGCCGAGCCGAAAAAAAGAGTTTAACACCCCTGGTCTAGATTTTTTAACTCTATGCATGTCTATAGGGCTGGTATGTTGCATCCGGTGATGGAACTGAGACACAATAACCATAATAATAATAGTAACATCAAGTCAACCATCCTTGTCTGTTTGGTCAGGTTTGTGCACACAGTAGTCAATGTCTGTTATAGACCAAATTTGTGGTTAAAAGACACATCCATATTGTATGATTGTCCATCTAGTGAGTCAAAGTAAACCTGGATGACGCGTGAAAGCATCAGATGAAGCACGAGAAACCCTGAGTGACAAGAGGAAAATTAAACCATGGCGACTAATGTTTCCATTACCTCAGCCAATCGAGAATTGTACTGAAAGGGAAAGTAGCATGAAAGAAGCCATGTAATCGCAGTTTGTTTCTTCAGTGGCCCAGCAAATCTCTCACAGGAGTATTGGATGCATGAACAATGCCTGTGGTCAATAAGGCAAAAGGAGAAAAATCCTGGAGCAATCTTTATAAATGTGTGAGTGCTGTGGTAGTCATTTGTTTTGTTGGCCAGAGAGGTAAAATGCTTAATTTTATTATCTTCAATATAAAGTAATGATGGCACATATCAGCGATATGATTGCTATTCTGACATTCTTAGTGTTGTGGGGGGTACAATAATGCTGGTTAACAGCAAATTATAATCAGAGATGGCCTTGTGATTTTTGCCGCTGATTTAAAAAAAATAAAATAAAAAAATCTCTAGCATAGAATTAGGTTTATACCATTAGGTTTATAAGATTGTTACATTTGACCTATTGAAAACTTGCACAATGCAAATTTGACCATGTGTTATTATCATTCTGAAAACCTGATGTGCCGGCTAAAAAATAATTGATTCTAAATCAGTGCAAAAACAAAATCATCACAAAACCTTTACTTGGATCTCTGATTTAAAAAAAAAAACCAAAAACCTTTAACTTCATTGAAAAGAAAAGCTGTTTTCAGTGCAAAAAATGTGTTGACTATGGACAAGCAAGGATAAAGCAGTGCTACCATTCATGGTCTATTCCTTAGATGTGAAAAGTATCATATACATGTGTATTGGATCTCAGGTCATTGATCTCCTGGCTGTCAGACTGCTGCTAGATTGTAAAAGTCAAGCACCAAATACCTGCACCTCATAAGTGTGACATTGTTGCTACAGTAATCTGCTAGCTAGTGGTTGGATTGTCCAATTCCATTTTTAGAGGTGTCAAATGCAGGTTCAGAAAGTAAAAATTCTACCACATTTTGGTGCTTCAAATCATTCGGTTTGTTCACCTGTCGGTTGCTTGGAAGCTCATGTGGCAGGGTTTCAACTTTCTACTCTTTTTTAGTATGTACTGCCTCCGCTTCAGTGCAATTCAGTCCACATCCATATCAAATGTCACAAAAGTAATGATAAGCAATTTTACATTGATACAGAAATAAAGGTAAAATTCCACATCTTCATTAAAATGAACTAAAGTGAGCTCGTCTGAGCCATCAAACTCCAGGTGGAAAAACAAATTAGGAGAAAAAGCATCTAGCATCAAAACTAATGTAATGGAAAGCACAAACATTGTTGCTTTTAGAACAGCTAAACAAATTCACTGCTGCTGCATAGATCACTTAAAAATATTTTTGCAGTGTTTGAAGACTAGTTTCTACAAAAAAAGCAAAGGACACAATTCTTCCTTGATCGAAGCATTCGGGCGAAACCTCACAAATAAATGAATTCCCAAGCTTACATTTTAGAGGTGAAATAAGACAAGAATACGACAATTATTGCAATTCAAGGGCTCAACCATCGCATCATTGCTCTGTTTCTGATTTTAGATTCCCTCGGGAGTTGCCTATCAGCTGTGAAGGATTTTTTTTTTCACCATTGGGAGCAGCACTTGCAAGCAAAAACAGCTAATTGGCTTTTATGATACAAAGGGTATTCGATGCCATAGCAACCAAAACTTTTAAATTAACTGCACTCTCAAACAGAAAACTTCACAGTGACGTCGACTAGTCGAACCATCTAGTAGTTGGTCTATCCTAGCCTATCCCAGCAGTTATCGGGCAGTTGGCTGGAGACACCTTGAACTGGTCGCCAGCCAATTGCAGGGCACACATATAAGGATCTCTAAATCAGTTTGGTTGCATCTTTCTTTTAAGTGGCAGATAAAATGTTGCTGAGGATGTTCAACAGAGGGAAATGATACTTATACGCATGACATGATGGCATGTTTGGTACATCCTTTCTATCTAAAAGCTTTAATGTTCTCATCCCTGAAGGAATAATTATTATTTGTTCCATCATTTCACAAAAATGTTGACAAGCATTTATCTTTGGGGGCTCATCTCTATTGTTTTGAGCAAACACTAGTCTGACCTTCATATTGTTTTTGGCAATGCGCCTTCTGGTGAGGCCTCTGTCCCCATCTTTAGATCCCTGACAATGTTTCTAACTTCTGCAATTGTTTACGTTGATCTCCAGGCTTGAATAGGAAATTGCAAACCTTCATCCAGCATGTGAAAGCAAATATTTCAAAAGCTTTTTCACATTCTACTGCCATTACTGCATGTCACATCCATTGGGAAATGAGCATCAGTATATTTACTAAAGGTTTTCACAAGACATTTGATATTCACAATTCATATGACAGATAATACAGGCACATCTACTCATGATTATATTTGCTCTTTCATTTGTACCAATGCTTTCACATTAACATGTTTTGCCATTTGTGTGGTGGATAAACGTCCAGGCTTGAGCAAAAGGGGACTAAATACAATGCGTGACAGAATACATGAATGGAGGGATGGTCATGCTTAGAGGCTCTCTTGTTGCTCAGAAGCAAGCCATATTCAGCCTGAGCTGTCATAGTACAGGCGATCGTGTATACCGACCTTTCTTTTTTTTTTTCACGGCATCTGTCAAGGCGTATGAGAGCAAGTCCATCTGAAAAAAGAAATACATTTTGTTGTTATTTTTATTTTATTATCATTCTGCATGTATTCAAAACGTATATTATGAAATTGATGACGATTTATCATGAAAAAAAGTGTATTTAATGTTTCACCTGACAGATGTGAAGACAACTCGTTTGAAAAGCAGAAGGTTTCTGAAAAATTGACACTCGCTAACGAGTGTCCACTCATAAATGTATACATGCATAAATTGAAATTGAAATCAATGAGTGGAGAGCATTTGAAGAGCTGTTGGACAGCTGCTACACCTCGACAAGTGGTTCTATGTTTGAAAAATAGCCTGCAAAAGAGCTGTCACACAAGCTTATTTCACTGTGACTTTTTTTCTCTCGCCGTAAAATAGAAGATGGCATAAGGCTATGGTGAGGAGGAGCTGCCAAAAGGATGGACTGTGCATGTTAGTAGCAGATGAGTGAAAGGAAGTGTGGCAGCATTTGCTCAAGGAGCAAATTATACTGGATTGGGTTTGTTCCATATTCCTTTCAGAGTATCGAATCACATGGTGCCATTTTCAGAGAAGCTGTTTTCACCAAGATGTCACAGATGTGTTTACTGCTTTGGGTGAGAACACAAAACAATCAAGAGATCGTTGAAGCTTTGTGCAAGTGAAGCCACTGATAATTCTGCATGCTGCAGTGCCTTCTTGTGTATCAAGATAGGGAAAAAATATTAGGACTATGCCCAATTTTATTCAGCAGAAATCAAACACAGATCGAAAACCTATTTGGAGAAGGATCAAAATTACTTGGAAATCCATGAGGAATGTCACTCACCAGAATTAATCACCAGCAGTACGATAAATGTCAGTGTAAAATACAGCAAAAAAATACATATGTAAGACCAATAGCATAGAGTTTTTCTCGCTGTTTGAACTTGATATTGAGATCCACTTTGCATCATAAACTGGCTGACAGGTTATAAAATGAATGAATGAAAACTTCATTTTGCACTAAGAGGGCCTTGATGGGTGTTCAGCCACCCGCAACAACAGGCATGGAAATGTAATCATTTCAAATTATAATAAGGATTACTCAATACTTGCAAGCAAGTGTAATGTTAGACTCTTTTATTCATGCATGCAAACAGACAATCCTATATACAATCACACATCAGACACTCAAATAAACTCCAGACATCCAGACCAACGTTAGTCTCGCTTCAGTACAGATGAGCATTAGGCTCCAGCATAAATTGCTCTCTTTAATAGTTTAGCATATTCACAAGCCTCTTAAAGCATCTGTGATCCAGTCTGAATAAACAAAGGACAGATGGCCACTTGGAGGAACAAGTGTCTATCAACTCAGTTGGCAAGAAAAAGTAAATCCGTACAAAATGATGTGCTCTTGACTGAACGTTACACATGCATGCAGAGAAATACACATCCTCAGCAAGGCCAAATAGGAAACTCGGAGTAAAAGTAGATCTTTTTGGTAACGCAT
Organism: Syngnathus typhle; assembly: GCF_033458585.1. Lineage (NCBI taxonomy): Eukaryota > Metazoa > Chordata > Actinopteri > Syngnathiformes > Syngnathidae > Syngnathus > Syngnathus typhle. The sequence continues at coordinate 9,379,051 of NC_083747.1, read as the reverse complement.
AAACACGTGTCTCTACTTTGCGTGTCATTCCTGTATTTGCAGCATTTGGCCATCGTGAACAGCGTGTTTGCTAACTGTATTAATATTCAACTTCAGATACTATTTTGGTTGAAAGATTGTTGTGAATCTGTAGCAAACTGAATATAAAAAAACTCAAAAAAAATTAAACATTGGAGCTAAATGTAACAAAATGTTAACATTATTTTCATCGTGTGCCGCTTTGCCCAATGTGTATTAACACAACAATGGTTTCAGTCGTGTTGTGATTTTTTAATTGTGCTTTTACTTTCTCTGAAATTTGAAGTTTTTTTTGTTTACTATTATTGGTATAAGACAAGTGTAGCACAACAACAAAAGGCGTTCCGAAAAAATGACACAAAATGATCTGATGTGTGTCCATTTATTTGGTCCATTATGGTACTGTCCTTAAATAAGGCCTACAATATTTTTTTTGTTCATGACTGTTTTATTTGAAACGCAATCGCTCATTGACGATAGAAAGCTGGCAATGGCAGACTTGAAAGGGAGTCCATTAAAACCTCCTCGGGTATACAGGATAATGATACAGTCACTGACCCTTTTCTCAGGGGTTATTGAATGTATTATACAAAACAACATAGAGCTTCACTGTTTCTATGGCAACCTCATAGAAAGTGCAAAGAGAAATTTGGTGTTATTTTGTAGACATGTGACCCAAATTAAAAAAATGGCATAATCAAAAAGGGAATTATATCAGCTTTGCAATGAGATATTGTGCTTAATTTCACCTCAAATCTATGATTTGAATTTGGGTTGTGTCACCATCTCAAATTTTCAGAATTAGGAGGAAAATAAAACTTGACAATGAGGTTGGGGTCACATTGCAGACAAATGCGACCCAACAGATTTTTTGCTCGCATGCTACCTGTATCAGATTTTTTTTTATGACACAAATCTCTTCTATTGGTCAGATCATGTGTATGGCCTAATTTTACCAATTACTGATAAAACTGCACTCACATTAAACCTTCCAAACATTTACAAATATTATAGAGATTACTTGTGCGAGTTCCTTCACAAAAATGGCTCCATTATGCCACTTACAATTATTTAATAAAACATTCTTCGTTCCTTATAGAGGTCATATTTTAACCAACGCCGAGAGTTTTTATCCAATCGTTTTCAAACTTTGGTTGTTTCATTTAAATATATTTAGGAAAGGTTTTGGAAGATTTTTTTTAATCACTTTTATTTTCATTAGTTGCTGTTGCTGTGGTCAATTATGCTGTTGTAAATTATGCTGTTTTTGAGGGACTCATGAAACTTTGCAAACACATCAGGCCAGGCATCACAATTAAGATTTTAGAGAGGTATTGTCCTATTTGCAAGTACCCCAACATGTTAGTACTCTGTAGCCAGGGTTACAAGGGCCTTTTATGGTTGCGCGCAGCTCTAGTTTTGTTATTGTCATTTCATTGGCAAGTGTTTCTGAAAAAAAAATCTTTTGCAAAGAAACAATGTCATTCAGATTTATTTTCAAATCAAACATGCGTCAATGATGTTTGGCACTGGACTCAGCTTGTGATGATCAATGTGTCTTTTGTGGGGTCATTTACAGCGTCTCCAGCTCCAGCACGTACTTAATAACCAACACAGTGACAACTGCATACGTCTCATCACAACAGCTCTTGGGATGAAAGTGTTTTAAAAAATAAAAAAAGCATTGTGTCTGTAGTGTGTGAGCATGTGTGAACCCGTGAGCTTGTTGAAGTGGTTTGTGTTCTCCCATGAGTCATAGTTGGTGATACGCTGTGAGCAAGTTGACAATCCACAAAGTGGACCATATATCAAGAAAACCTTGGACCGATTAATGAACCAAGGGAGGCAGGGAACACTCTCAATATGACCAAAGAGTAAAGCATAGGCACACACAGAGCATGATTGAGTCCTTAGCATCATAACATGCAGATGTGAAGCAGCAGCTTTGCCAAACACAGGAACACTTGCGACAGATCTAACTACAGATCTAACTCTGTTGTTTTTCTAAGCTCAGTAATGATGGAAGATAAACACAGCTTTTCATCATGACTCATATATTGTAGACAGAGGTTTGCTGAGAATTTTTGTTTCTAGAATGAAGCCAGGGGAAAATATTGCCCAAATTATTTTGGGAAGAAAAACACACCATGGAATGATGTGAACAGATTTTACTATGTTTTTTTAATGAGAGCAATCAAAAACAAGCAAAAACCGTGAAAGCAATTTTCACCAAATTTGGAGTGTTTGGGGTGACGAAGAACCCTCAATAATGGGTGCAGATACAGTTAAAGGCAGCGTGGGAAATCGTATTTCAGCTGTACTATTACTCCATTCTGCTTGCTTTTAAGTTAAACAATATATTCAACAGATTATTTTTGTTTAGTTTGTAGCATATTTAGGGCATCCCAGGCAATGCCTTACATACTCAGTACATGATAATATAAGATGCCAAAAGATTGAAGCAGAATCTTAGAGATTCCTGCATCTCCACACATCATGCAGTACAGCACGGGTGCCAGTTGTTTTTTCCCCCATTGAGAACTGTATGTCAACATGAAAAACAAAAACACCAACATGCAGCGGAACTAAAAGTACAAAGACAAGTTTGTCATCACTGCAGGTGGGAGGTGGACAAGCTGAAGTGTCTAACTGGGCTGTCCTAGTCTATTAGCCATGCAACATCGCCGCCGTGTGGTAAGAATAAAGATAGGCACTTGAATTTCAGGGTGCGTTGTAGGTGTGTTATTCCAATAAGATTCTCTGCATGTTACTATATATGAGGTGGCAAATTTAAGCAATGACTTGCTCATTTGAACCAAATCCATGTTTGAATTTTATTGCTGTCGATGAACTTCATTTGTGTCATGTCAAGACTATATAAATTGAACTCTTGGTGGATTATATCTTTGTTGTGTATTGTCCATGTATATTCCGATAAGCATAATGTTGTTTTGCTGACGAGTCTCTAAAGTTACTCGTTTACAATGCTCAGATACAGCGGAACCTCTAATTTCAAATTCACCGAAGGTCTTGCATTCTGTTTTTTTATTGACTCAAGCTTGTGTCATCAGCCCAAAATGTGCCACACCACTGTTGTCCCCCACGCACGCTCCTTTCTTGACTCACATTAAACCCCACACATAGGGGAAACGTAATTTCGATTTCTTTGTGTGTCTTGGCATGAAGGAATTGACAATAAAGCTGACTCTGACTCTCTCTCTGACTCTGAAGCTTACTGGCTAGAATTACCTATGATGCAATATGTGATCATACAGATTTTCATTTATTTTCTTACTCTCCTTCACTCAAAAACTGCAAGGTTACTGAGGATCTATACAGAAAGCAGATGGCTCTTGACTCTATAATAAAACTGAGAGTTGAAGAGGAAATAAAGTGAACACATCTGAACTAGGAGAAGACTTTGCTATGGCCAAATCCTCCTAATTTTGTTCTACACTTAGCTGTGCATTTTTCTGCCTGAATGTTGTCTTTATGTTGCGTTGTCAATAAGATACATTAGTGACAGGAAGTTTGCATGAAAAGTTTGAGAAATTCATTCAAAGTGGAAAATCACACTCATGGACAGCAGCTTTTTCTGAATTGACAACAAAATGTAATGGGTTCTTTGTGTGCTTGGCTCTGCAACTAAACTCCCAGATGCTTCCTGATGCTTTGTTATCATCGTGTGACTTTCTATGATATCACATACCACCACCATTAATCATTGTTGTTTGAAATTATAAAGGTTTGAGTGTTTTTATGCCTCCACTTGTTATTAGAGAACATTGCATTGTTGTCTATTTGTACTTCTTCCAAGTAAAAAGTCCAAGTCAAAATCTGTGTGGTATGGGGACAATAACTGCAAATTCTGTCACGTGTCCTCTCGTCTGAGATGTGTCATCTGAGTGTGGAAGCCAGACATATTCAGCTACTCATTATCCCTCATTCTGCCCAAATGTCACGGCAGGTAATGACATTTGAAAAGAAAAAGCCAACATAAAATGTGTGTCACTATGTGGCTCTGTGTCTGTGTTGGCAGGTGTGTGTAAACATATTCACCACGCCAGCATTGGATCATTTTAGCATGATAGCAGCTGTGTCAATAGCAAATGGAGCCAAAGTAGTGTGGTGCTCTGAGGTCCTCTCTCTAGTGAGACTGGAAATATCGAAAAAATCATAAACAGCTTCCTCACGGTATAAATATCTGAATAGAAGGCACTGAAGGATGACAACAGATGGAGGGATAAACACATAATCATTTTATGCCACTCTTCTATATTTGGGAAAACTGTGCACCTGCTTGACAGTATACCAGTTGAAATAATGAAATATAGAATGTAAAGCCCTTTTCGTCTATCAGTAGATAAATCTGCTGATGTTTACAACCATAAATCTGACATTCTCAATTTATAGGACTTGCATACAGGCAGTGAGTCCCATAAATCTTTTCAAATCGTTTTTTATGTACATAATGGAAAGGTCAAATACATTGCATAAGTAGCCAGAGGGTCAAAGAGGCTGTTCCAGACCGAAAAAAGGGCCCATATGCCTTAAATTCCCTCGATCTGGTGTGCAGTTGGATTGCTTTACTGTCAACATGTGTGAACGCCATGCTCGATAAATTTCTCTTTAAATTCCAACTCTAGAGTTTACGAGACGTGCGACAGGGGGTTGCAAATCTATAGAAGCGTATACACTTGCAGCACTTAAATGCTATTACATTGTCATTTTGTGGCAAAAAGTGAGAAATGTTGGCAAACTGAAGTGAGGAGAATTTTCAATGGATTTACACAATGTTGTGTCTCCCGGGAAACATTTTCCTCACCCTAATGAGCCGCGGAACAAGTTTGGTTCTGTTATTACTGGCACCTCCCCACCAGTCACAGGCGTACAACTCACACTCACTTTTTTTCCAGTGCTTTTCCCCTCTCAGTAGCCCAGTGCAAATAATAAATAAAAGGAAATACATCATCTCCTTTTTAAGCTCAGCGCCAAGATCAGGTCTGCCAAAGTTAACACGAGACAATCTGAGGTAATGATCAGCAAACGTGTATAGCGTTTCATAGAGCATGACTTCACATAATTCTTATTTAGATCATGTTGGCCAGCTAACTTTCAACTGCATATCTTGTGTAGTGGAAACCACACATTCACACATATATTTTGACTCATTCTTCAGGCTTGTTTCGATCATGCTTCAACAAGACACCTTTGTTTTCAAAGTGATTCGATACAATGTGTCACGGGAGTCCGTTATCAACCATAAAGTGTGGAAATTTAAGAAAACATTTTGCATCTGGCGGAATCCTCGTATCTCTCTATCAGCATTATTCAGAAAACTTAAAAAATGGCAGGTTTGGTCAACATTGGCCATTGGATCATGAAAAAGAGCAAGCCGTTTCAAAAAAATTGGAATAGTAAAACCCACACGCTTGGACTGTCCTAAAGTATAGAATTTCTAAAGAGAAATTATGAAATTCACCGTAATGTGGCTTGTGAGGCGTTGGCTATGTGCTAATTTGCATCGTCAGATTTTCAAATCATCTGTGTCACCAATGTGAAACATTTCATGTTCGCTCTCAGCTCGTGAAAATGAAGGTAAGGAAAGGAAATCAGTCAAAAGAAGAACTGGGGGGTCCCTGCGCTACAACGTGGAGGAAAGACGTGTAACACAATCCAGACATTGTTTACCCTGTTTCTTATGTAAAGGCCACTTACTGTTGTGTCCAATGGCTAACCCTCAATTTGCTGCCTGAGCCTTTGATGTTCACGCATATTTATGTTTCCTGACACTACCTTTCCTCTTACTCGCTCTCTTTTTCAAATTCCACCGGTTGATATTGCAATTGGATAGGCCATGTTTCCATGTAGGGGCTCTTTTAAGCTTGCTCTCATGATAGAAAACACAAGTGGGAAAGGAGAAAGCAGTGGTGAACACACACATCCACAGAGAGGCCCTGGCCCCAGCCCAGACAACGCTGCAGGGGATTAGAGCACACCCTGGCAGCAGAATGGTTTCACTTAAGAATTTCAGTAATCACTTTTAGGAGTGTAATATATAGCTGACCTTCGGCAGCGCCACACGACCCCCCGCTCCCCCGACCATTTGATCAAAGGAAGCGGCAATGGCTGTGCAAACAGGCGCTATCAGTGGACTCCAATGGATTTACTGCCTGCTTCTTCTCTCTTGTCTCCCCTGAGTCGTGTGTTCATACACATAGAAACCCAGTTTCATCTTACAGAACCCATTTTTCTCCCCGTTTTAATTTACGGGCTAGATCATGACTTGGAGGAAGGAGGGAGGTGGGGGGCTAAGGAGGCCTCGGGGAAGGGGAGAAGAGCGCTCGTCAGAGCAGCCTGGGGCCCTTATACACTCCCTGCTGACTGGGACAAGCAGAACTGTTCTCATCATGGGAAAAGCCCGGTAGGGTCTCAACTGAAACTGCCACACTGTGGGCTGTGCTCCACAACAATAGAAGCTACCAGAAAAAGAAGGGGGGGGGGGGGGCTGTCCTGATTGAGTTTATATAGTGCCCTAAATACCTGCAGGCTCAGACAAAGACCTGAAAGGAGAGGATGTGGGTATCATAGCAACCATTCATAATTCGATGCCTGTGACGATGACGACGAGTTTAATTAATGTTTTCCTCATCTTTAATTAACATCATACTCACTTGTATTTCTTTATCGCAACGGCAATTTTACTAGCATTGTTTAAGAAATTGCCGTAACATATCAGATCTATCAGTTAAGAACAGGCAATTTCTCTGAGGGAACATGTTGACCTTAATGCTTTTAAAAGAAAATGACTTTCAGCTGCTCCAAATCCATGGTCATTTGTAATCTAAGATAATGTTATGCTCTTTTTTAAAGTGTTTCTCGCTGTACGGTACACATCGTCTTCATGCCAATAATCATATTAATTTAGCTTTATTTGATTTAAGGGGAAACACTAAAACAGTCTGTTTCTTTGTTACATTTCCATACGAGTGAAGGCTCAAGTTGCAGAAGACCAGCAAATACTACTAGAAGCCAGATGAGGGCATCACACCACAAATCTTTGAGAGCGAGCCACTCAGTAGATAGTTTGAATAATGACGCCTCTCGTCCAGTAGAATCACTGTAAAAATTAGATCTGTAATTTTGATTGTGCAATCACCCAATTTCTCTTTCACTCAATCATGACTCAGACATGGGTGTTAATGTGTCTCAGTTCAACTGCTTAAAGCATATTTTGTTTTGTTTTTTAGCTCCTGGACCCAAATCAAGGGAGGCTTTTATTTGTAACACATTTGTGACGGTGAAGAGGTTGGTCTCGAATAATTCCACAATCAGTGAATACAATTTAAATGAAGAATAAATCAGAGGAAAGGTGTGTAATTCAATTGCTTTGTGGCTTTCCTTGAGTCAATATTGCCTTGTCTTTGGGAAGACTGATATGTCTGTTACTAGTGTGCGTGCGTGCGTGTTATTCCCGTATGTGTGTGCGTGCGTATTGCAAGCTATTATCGTAAATCAGTGAGCATATTTTGATGCTGATTGGTGTTGAGTGGGTTAAAGAAAGCAATATGGAGCTCTTGGAGAAGACAGTAATAATGCACCTGCCTCATTAGTTTGAAGGCTAACGCCAGCAACATTAACATGTGGCCAACGTGAGCTACATTAACATATGGCCAACACTTGCTTTTGGGAAAACTGAGAGAACTCCGTTGACCTTCATGATTATTTCCTTGCAAGTTTTGCAAAGGACTCTGCAGCGTCCTGGGTGGGCGAATAAGTTATCTAAGCTATTGGGCTTAAAGATGATTAACAACATGTCCTTTTCTGTTAATGTCATCTTCAAAGCTATTATTTCTGTTCCATGTGGCTATGTGCTCTATGATCATTATTGTTAAAGATTTTTCTCACACGCATGCCATTTTGTCTCTCATCGTACAGTAGTTTTGATTCAACAAGCAGTTTCAGCTCCATGTGTACGTGGCATTGTGTGTGCCAGCTGAGTTTCATGTGCCTGCCCTGGCTTTGCACCCTGCGACCCAGTGGGTCTCAGCCTTCAGCTGCAGAGCACCCACCACACATTCCTACTTTATCCCCAAAGTCGCCTCTCTCATCTACACCGTCAGGACAAAATGTATACCAGCTGGAACATCATTAAATAAATGGGATCCTTACACTGTTTTTTTTAGGCATCCAGTGGAAAAGTTAGTCATATCAATAGTGTCAAAGCCTGCGGATGTGCACACGGGCACACTGATATTCACACTCACAGTTTACATTTTCTGTCAAGTGCAGTGCTTTGACTGTCATGACATTTTGTATGGACATTCTTTATCCCCAGAAAAAGGAGCTCAAAGCCCTCTCCAGCCACTTAGCCGTTGACAGTGTACAGATGGAAGCGGTCAATTTTGGCATCAGACTTTCACATGTCTAAGCCGAAGATGAAAAATAATTTAATCATTCCCACCAACGGTCCAAAACATACATGCAGCCCTGATCCCAATCAAGAGTCTCCTGGATCACAAAGAACGATCTTGCACCGAACCCAAAAAACCTTTAATGTCAATAATTCACCATTTTGTTTGGTGTTGTGTAAGCTGCATGCACCACATCCACAAATCTGCACACTACTTGACAAGTGTAATTACATTGCTTGAAGTGATACCACGACAAGTGAAAATAGAATACATAATTTCCACTCCACTTATTCGTAACGCTGCTCTCCAATCACGTCACTTTCTCTCATGCTGGAGTTAACTATGTTCCATGTGCAGTCTTGCATACCATACATGTTACTTGGTATTAAATGGTGATTCACTGTTAATGTTCACAACAGCTATGCTTTGCTTGGCAAAGGACGACATACAAAGTTACCGTGATTCCAGATATAGTATATGGGTTTAAAAGTTTCTATATCAATCAAATCAATATCATCTTTTTAATAGCTCCCTGATGGTTTAACCCCCTGGGACGTACACACGCCAATATTATGAATAGGCTGCACACCAAAGAGTCTACATCCTCCACAAACCATCAGAAACGTACAGCCAGACACACACACCCTTCCCTCTAGACTGCCGTCACGGCGCTCCAAGCACAGCTGTCAAAACGTAAAAAAGGCAAACATTTCGAACACAAGCGTGCGATAGGCTGGGAGGGCCGGAGAAAGACGGATACAGGAGGGAACAGAAGTTGAATTGACACCTCCAGACACTGAAATTCTCTGGATTAGGTCAGTACAGAAAAATATCGAAAGTCCATGCCTCGTTATTTTTCCCCCCCGCTCTGTCATTCGTGTCATTATCCACTTCCAGCTCCCCTTCAGAAACCACGGCCTGTCTTTCACTTCAGGCACGGTCCACTTGTCTCACATCAACTCTCATAAAAGCTTTGGGAAGGTCTGCCTCGACCTCATGCCTCGCATGTGAGTCCATACGTCCAGGAGGAGTAATAACATTGAAATCCTCCAAATCAGGTCATGTCAAATTAAGAGAGGTATTTCAAGAGCCCACCCAAGTCTCTGAAAGGGTCAGCTGAGAGTTGCTGGATACCATATTTGCATGTCCAAATACACTCTGCAAGGTGTCTATGTTTCATAATGTCTGAGGTGATGTAGATTGGTCATCAGGTGTGGACGTGGGTGAGAGGTCTTGTTTCTGTAGCGAGGCTTAACATTTGCCTTAATTGCAGCAATCGTGTGCTCCTCGGTTGAACTGGCTGCCATAATATTTTTTTAGTATTTCAAACCCAGGTCTCGAAATGCTTGGACTAATTTCTACTGACACACAAGTTGCTTCATGGTGTTGCTTGTAACGAATATGCACGACTGTAGCAATTGTGCAGGCCAAGATTGCCAACTTAATAGACCTCCAGTCAACCGCTATTATGAGAAATATCATCAAGGAGAATCTAGGCTAAAGAGATCCCTTTTATCTCAACTTCATCCCTGATAACGCAGATGTGTTCAACACTGATAATGTTTGGACCTTGCTTGGGCTTATGAGCAATCTTCCAGCTCATACAAGCATTCCAGGGAAGTTCACGCTATGCGGTGATTTATTGCCAGGATGTGGCTGTATAGTGAGAGTGTATAGGCTCGAGGCTGGAGTAGCTGTTGGCACAGCAGGTCACTGAGATAGGCGATAGCAGGCTGGGATCCATTCAGGAAGCTCCCGCAGGGATGCTGACTGGAAGGAGGTGGTAAACTCCTATTTTGGGGACTTGTTTTTGCTGAGAATGTGTCACAACTCATAAGGGAATTCAAGTCAATCTAACATCTCATAGTGTGCCATTAAATAGACTTAAAAGTTAGTAAAACTAAAAGGAACTTGGATGCATTTATGTTCTCTTAAGCAATGCCTCAATGGTAATAATTTCTTTTAATCGGTTAGTTCTGGACATGAGGATGATTTATTCTGTTGAGCGTACACTGAAAATATTATTTTGCGCAATCACTTCAAAACGAAATCAGTTGAGCAAATTCGACCCACTTTTTTCAGTGTACATGGAGATCATATCAACCTGACCTGGATCCAGGTCAAGAATAAAATACTGCCGTGCTTTGAAGCACTATTCCACTCTTCGTCTTTCCGCACGTCTTTCATCATCGTTATACGTAGTATACATTTTACCATATTGTCTGTATATTTTCTGTATACTGCATGTGGAGTATGAGATTTAATTTCATTCATAAATTATTTTTTTGTTTCTGAGAATGAACAATGGTGGGGTCCATGGGGTAGAATGTTGTCCTTGGAGGCAACGCGGCATATATTTCATTTAACCAGGTAGCCCAAGTCAGTGCATTTCTAGCATGAATATCTTTTTGACCACTAGAGGGCAAAACAGCATTTTGCAAATACATTAGTGACATTCTAAAACAAGTGAGGGTCCCAATTTTGAGCAGACATCAGGCAAAAGTAAAGATCAGTGCACTGCTGGCCCTGGTATTGACAGATCATCTAGAAATGCTCCATCCTCGGTAGCCACAACTGTTCTAACACATTTGTTTCCTACATGTTGACCAAACGAGCTCACATCCAAAGCTCATTTGCATGGTCCATGTAAACTCCTGTAAACAAGTCCTCAGCAGCTCAAGCACTTCTCAAGTGCAAGGAAATTATGTGGTTTTACAATTTGGAGATTAAGACTAAAATCTGCTGTTCCTTCCACCACTACTTAAGTGACTGTGGTGCATGCTCAAACCCACGAGACCATGGAAACATACACAGTGGTTTAGTATTGGGTTTAGGCCAAGATAAATGACTGCTTCAGGTGAAAACTAACCATGGACTGAGAACATTTTCTACTTTAGCTATTTTACCTCAGTATTTCCCAACCTTTATAGATCCATGGTATCCATTTCACAAACATGCCACGGCATATCACCAAACAAATTGACTAAAACGATGATTTTGCCTCGATTTATTCACAAATGTACTTAGTGTGAATTCTGGGCCTGTTTAATTGTACAGAAATCTGGTGTACTCGCAGAAAACCACGACTTATCAGTTGCATAAATGACAAAAGGGGCTTTATTTTACCATCTGCCAAATAAATGGAGGAACATTTCATTGCTTTACATCTCTCCATAAATTACTGGCATATATAGATGAACTAAATATCCTTGTAATGCAAAAGCAATTTTCTGACAGGTGAATTTAAATTATTTCTTATTATCTCTCGCAACACTACTCTGCTTGGAAATCATTGCTCCATTCTTTCCTTAGGATTTTGCATATTTTTGATTAATACCCACTTAATATTGTGGTGACTGAATGTTTGAGTGACCTTTCGGGTCACTGAAGATGAGGAGAGAAATGCAAAGGACGAAAGAATAGACATATTTGCGGAATTAGTAGAGTCACATTCAACTTTGCCAAAATGATTTTATCTGTCATTATTTATAGTCATTTAAATATGTCATTGTTGCACATCGTCTGGCCTACGAAAACAACACACAGTATACAGTACAGCTAGAACAACTGACATGTACGTATCTTTTGAATTAGCTGCGAGTCCTTCATGTAAAAAGGTAAGACCAAGGGAATTCCCACAATGAACACATTCAATATCTGAGGACACTATAAGTTTGGAATGAGGACCTGATCCCACCATAAGTTTGGATTGATCACCTGAGTCCCACCTGAGGGAGTGTGAAAAAGCCGGTAGTGGTATTGAAAGGCTCCGATTAAGGGAACAATTGCCTTAGTCACACAATTATGAGCTCTAGTAACTAAATGCAAAAGGCCCTGGAGGAGGACAGCTAAAGATGCTTGGCATCCCAATCAAAGTGGTCTTCCCACCCCCCATTGTTCAGTCATAGGACCACCAACAGGGAGCCAGAGTGCAGTGAGATCTTCAACTCTGACTGGCAGCTGAAGAAACTGTAGTATTCAAATTGCCTTAACAAAAAAGGTCAGGTGAAATGTTAATTTATGACCAATTTATTTGTGTACAAAATGAGAGCAGCTGACTTTTATACACATTATTTGAATTGTACTCAAATGCCGTACAAGAAATCGATTTTTGTTTGTGGTCCTTTTGCTATATAAGGAACCCGATATATTAAAATAACACTAAGACTAACCACCCAATGCAAGAATATTTCTGAATACTAAATATTTCGCTGACAACGTGCACGCCTTTCCAAATACACAAGGCCTTTGCACCTCTTCTGCATATGGTCGTGAATGCCGGAGGAAGTGACTCAATAATCAGTGGCTGAGTGCCAAGAAAAACCAGACTTCACACTGAGCGAACGAGAAATACCATAAGCAAATCAATGTTTTTTGTTGTTACACTTTTTGAAATATAGTCTATCTTCTTTACTATTCTATTCCCAAACACAAAAGCATATTGTTTGCATATGTGTGGCGTCATACTCCCCAAAGATGTTTTATTCTTATGTTTACATAAATGTGTCAAATGTACTCCTATACTAGAAATCCATTCCATCAAAGACCCAAATGCATTATTTGAGGAATTTTGTTCACTTATAAGCCACTGCTGAAAATAAACCAGATTTAAGTGATACAATGACATCACCACTTACGCCAGAATATTTGTCAAAAGTTATTCAGTCCAAGCACAAAATCATGGAAAACCCCTGAATTGATGACCCCATTTTTGAGGAACTGGTATGTATACAATTTTTGATGAGATTAGTCTGTGAATATATCATTGCATGGATCCCATTCCAATCCCTTTCAGGTGGTTCCAGAAACCATGCAACTCTTTTGGACATTCCATAGGTCTCTCGGTCCTCCTACCTTCCTCGTCTCATTGCTGACTGTGCATAAATGTTGTTCAGATAGATTCTGTACACGTGTCGCCATAAGTCAGCAGGATCTGAACTGAGTTGATAAAATATCTAACCATCATATGTATACTCTTTAGATTTGTAGCACACTTTCACCAGGCTCAGGCTTTGCTTTGGCAACAGGAACTCTCCTTGGAGAGGAATGAATGTGCAAATGTGTTACAGGTGGGATTCATTAAACTGAGACCTGGCACACTGGTACTTGCTCAGTACAATTACCATGTTTTAAAAAAAAAAAAAAACTAGCAGCATAGAAATCTGAACACACGGGGACAATGTCAATTAAAATTCATTTAATGCACAAGAAATGGAAATATTGGAAATGGAAAAAATGACAAAACCGCTAGCACATATCTTGCAGCTGTCTTCACATCCAAACGCTTGTTCACGCTTGCTCTCCTACAAACCTGACAACTTGGTTTGAGCAGCTCTAATTTCCCCGCACAAATGTATTTGTGTGATTCACATTTAACTTCTCATTTTCTTTTATTTGGCGGAACACTGTAGTTATACTAACGATGCGATCACCAGATCTCAGTACAATACAAGCTGGAAATGTTAAAATGATGCTTGTTTGTTCGCACCATACCACACTTAATGGGTGGGCCTTATAGTCCGGTGCGCCTTATAGTTCGGAAAATACGGTACCTTCTGTTGTGAAATCAGTCAGTGTGTCTTAATGTCAGCATCTACATAATGCTGTCATTTAGGGTGAATAATGAACCCTAATGTGCATCAGTTCTGTAATCAACATTACATTCATAAGGATTGCAATTTCACCAAACTACCCTATTCATCTTTCACAGAGCCCTTAAAAAAATAAAGTGAAATGATACTGAAAATACAAGAACCTGAGTGTAACCCAACCCTAATTATCACTGACCACTATAATGCATGGAATTCGTTTGCAACGTAGGAAGCAATTAGTAAGTCTTCGGTTGTGCACCCTAATGGGAACTGTCTTGCATAGTTATGTCCTTTTCGATGGGATTCTCTGTGTATTTTCTTTCTCTCTTTTTGTAACCAATAAACTGTTTGACTAGCAGATGTTTTGTATCCATCCACACATACAGTTGCACGTTCGCTGTAATCTGAGTTTATGTGAGTGTGCTAAAAAAAAATAGGATGTACTTACGTACACTCAACTGCATGCATAACACATTAGAGGTTACGACTGTAATGCTCTCATTAATAGAAAGAATGTACACACACTTTCACTTTGTTGAACTCTTGGAACAGCACTGACAAGTGCATGAAATACCAGCAGTCAGAAGATGTTTCAGGTATAAGAATAATTCAACATGTATTTAGATGAGACATTGCAAGTTAATAGCAATGTTAACCTTCCCTCTGTGATTTTTTTTCCTGATGTACTCAGCTTTTGGAACATAATCAGCTAACCTTTAGTTTTAGATCTTTAATAAAGTGGTTTTGATGTTAGGACGAAATAGCGATTTAAAAAACTAAGACTAAAGCTATGCTTGTAAAACAAACACTACAAATAATGAGCAGAATAAAATTTGATGTATGAAAAATACATCGTTTGTCAAAGTTCATACTGAGGAGTAATTAAGACTTAAAAGTCAGGCGGCACATTTTCCCAAAATCCAAAATGCTATTGTTTTGAACATGAACATCCTTGAGTCCAGATGCCGGTTCAGCTTTTCTCCAAAAATGAGCCGGAATATGATTAGTCACACTTGACCCTGGATGAACACAAATCTTCATACAAAGCCTTGTGGGTCTTCACTTGCGGTGCGTAAGCTTTCTTCAGTCTTCAACTTTTATCCCATAAAAACAATCAATATTCTGCTGAAAAACAACTGTAACAGCTGTTCAAATATATATTTCAGTCCATTGAGAAACCAAAAATCGCACTTTTGTTTTTCATGTTCAGGCCTGTAACTTACAACCGTCTAGAGAATATGGCTGGCCAGTGGATCAGTCTCTCACGAATTTCTATTTTATTAAACAAATGCTAGGAGAAGCTGTTGAAGTGCAGTGAATGCACCAGACTGTCAGCAGCAGTACAATGTGGCTATCCCACCGGCAGTCCAGGGGAACATTAAGCAGAACTAAATATCCTTGTAATCTTTGAGGAAGATCCAATCGGAGCAAGAGGGGCGGTACATACAGTAAAAGTAGGGTGAGGATGAAGAACATATTTGGTTTTTGGCTGAAGGTGTAATGGCCCAAGACACAGCCAATTAACTCCCATTCCAACTCAAACATGGGGATGTTTAATCCTCTATAAAGTCACAGGAAGCAAACTAGCCTCTATATCATGTAATGCTATCTAATCATCAAGGGCTGATGAGTTACACTCAACATTTGCCACATCTCAACTTCAATAATATCTTGAAGTTGTCTTTGATTTATTTAATTAATTGTAATTGCGCTATAATCGCAATAAGACGGCAACACGTGATTTTTTTTCAATTCAATTGTTTGATGTGAACACAGACCGAACTCTGTTACAGAGGTTACAATCCAAGTAACACCCTCGGTTACAGGAGAGTACGTGCTGTGTCTTAAAATATAACAATATTTCATTTAGTGTGAACATGTACGTAAAGGTACCAGCACCATATATTATTTGCAGCTGTGTGTAAAAACTCAAAAGGATCTTATGAAGTTAAGGAAACTCTATAACTTCATATTGACTTCATGATTGACACCGTTCTCTATAGGATTTAGGTTAACCATTAGCTCATTTTTGGTTAAATCCGCAGTACCGCTCTGTGACCCTGTTCCTGGCTGGGGTGATTGGAGATGAAAGGTGAAGACGAGGGCAAATCGGTTATCAAGTCAGAAACGCTCAGCGTCAATTTCCCACTGTGATATTACTGCGTGCACACAGACACACAAGCATGTACACGAGCACACACACACACACACACACACACACACACACACATACCACTGACTTGTGATGAGTCTTTCAAGTTTGCACTTGCTGCACGGCTATTCATGCTGAAGTGTGTGTGTGTGTGTTTGTGTTTGTGTGCGTGCGTGCGTGTGTGGACGAGGGTTAGGTGTTTTTAATTATTGTTTTTTAAATCAATGAAGTGATTTGTTTCCCATTTTTAAACTAGTTCTCATTGGCTGATGTAGAGAATGGTTAACCAAGGCCTCATACTTCATGTGTCACTATAGAGTCTGCTACAAAATGGAAGGCTAGCAAGAGAACATGGAGTATATGTTTACAGCATATCACCTATTCTGGAAACACTAAGCAAATTATACGAAACATTGAACCATTTCACTTGCTGCTAATGTAGTTATAGTAAAAGTTAGGTGCACATGCACACTGGAAAGTAGAAATTCCACTTCAGTTGAAGTTTGTCACTGTGCTCAGAGTTTGACAAGGCTTGAGTTTTGTTGTCTGGTTGTTGTTCAAACCAATAAATGTTTTGAGTAAACGCAGTGAATAGAATTACTTCATGAACAGATTTGTTCCTTTCCAGTTCAGTTGAGCTCATCCTTGTGCATGTACCGCATGAAACCCATTCATACTATAACTCTTTGGGGTGGCTAAAATTGTTTGAGGCTCTATTGTATTTATTTTCATTCGTTACATTTAGTATGCGACGGCACGCTGGGGCACGACCGCTTTATCATTCAGAGGTAGGTGCAGGGTTTGGTTCTGGCTCCGGCCCTCCTGTGTAGAGAAGTTTGCGTGTTCTCCTGTTCTTGCAATAATTCATATACTATGTCTGTTAACGTCTGGATAAATGCGACCCACAGAAACTACAGATGGTTAAACATGGGACTGATGAGGGACAATTGATTTAAGTCAGAGAATGGAAAGCTGATAAACAGGGGGAGAATTTGGGGGGGGGGGGGGGGGGGGTCAGAGTATGATAGCCTCTTGACTTTAAAAACCCACTGCTCCACACCCATAAAATAACCATGCCAACATTTCTCACACAGAAATGTTATCTTTTCCTACAGTCCAAGTATTTTCATATGCTGATGTTGCTAAGATACGTTAGTATTTGTTTTGCTCTTGTACTGTGTCTAAAGTGCCATTTTCTGTACGTTCCACCTGATGGGCTGTAAAGTTCCAATCCTCTTGGTGCTAGTTTTCTTAGCCGTTGAAATGACCAATCCCATTTCACAGCTCATACTTTATCAATGTGCTTGTGCGAGATTTAATTGCATTGCAGCAAACCAGTTTCATGCTTCCAGCTTGTTAAATAAAAAGTGGTGTTTTACTTTACCTCATTTTTTGTCAAGTGAATTGCATCATGAGGGGAAAATCAACATACCATAATGGACCAGGGCAAAACTTTTGCCTCAGTCCATCCGTCCTTTTAGCCATTTGTATATCTGGCAATTAATTTTGTCTATTTATCCATCTTTACATTGATGGTTATAAATGTATCCTTACTTAGTGTACATACATATATCCTTACAATAATCAAGCAATCCAACTGGTTGTATCTTCTCAGCTCCCCTTCATTTTTATTCTGTACCAATTGATTTTAGTCCTGAACAAACTGTTACCAAATATTTGAGATTGACTATTTAGTGTTCCTTATTGTTTTGTGTGTGCTTTCAATCTGTAATATTTTCTTGGCTAAAATCCATTGAAACTCTGAAAAAGATTAAAAATATTAAGATTATACCTCAAACCTTTCTCAGGAAATGTAAAGATTGAGCTTTATTTGTGATACTTGAAGTAGTCAAAAGCCTAGCCAATCCATAAACAGTCCATCTGCAACATATTGAGTCATCCACCAACAACAGGTTGGTCCATCAAACACAAATATGATGCTGAACTTTTCTCTCATAACGGTTAATCCTCTGTGAAAGTCAAAGCTGTTTGTACTCAATAGACAATATACTTGGTATTGAATATACTGTTAATTTGATGCTTTAACATGTGATTCCTATTAGATGTAGAGAGTACTACAGCCACAATAATGTTAAGCCTCTTGTATCAGCACAGCAATTATAATCTACAAAGAAGTTGGTAGTCTTACAGTTCTTGAAGTCTTGAAGGCTTTGGTGGATTTTAACAGTGAGTAAGTGGCTCCTCAACTGGAAAAACATTGGCTTATATTTGTAAAGACCTAATGAAGCATTAGTTCACACTGCCTCTCCCCCCATTACACACCCCAGGTCTTTCCCAGATGTCCGGTCTCGTGGTGGAATGAACATTTGAGTTGGACAGATAGTTAATATGTTTAATCCATTATCTCTTTTGTAACCTGTTGCTCTTGAGCTGCTCGCCATAAGCTGAATCTTTTTGTGCGCTCCATTGACGGCTATCTTCCACAGCAGTTGTTGGAAACGGTGTTGAACTGCTTAGTCCAACAACAGGTTTCCTCCGACCTCTAATCCATGCTGGGCAAGAGACCCCCCTCTTACCCTTTTGACCCTTCCCTCAGTCAGAATTCAACTCCACTCCTCCTCCGTGGTGGTGGCAGTCGATGGGCCGGTGAGATAAGCTGGGGAGGAATTCCCGTCTGGGTGTTCTCGCGACTGACCTGGGTGGTAGAGCAGCGGCAATGAAAATCACTCAGCACTCTTTTCGCTGAGAAGCCTTGACTAAAAGTTATGTCGCTTTTCGTCTATTTGTTTATCTCCATCTTCTTCGTCTCTACGGCAGGATTTTCCCATCTCCGGCAATGCAAGCACAGTTTTGAATTTGTATGTATGAACTTTTCACAACCTCTCACATGGGGTAAGACAGGCCTAAAAAGTCTTGTTTTGCTTGAATCGAGAAATAAGACTTAAGATGAGAAAGAGCTCGAAAATAGCACCAAGAATGTGATCTAATGCAAATCCGATTTCATAGATTTATGAGGAATCAGACGATCAGCTTTATCATCTTATTTGACAAAATACAATATTGTTACATAGAGATCAGTGACCGTTGGCAATTCTATTAGTTTTTGTTATTGGAATAATACTATTCTTGTTTTCTCAAAGAAAACAACAAACCAGCCATATCTAACCACACGTCTGGCACTTCTTCAGAATCCCAAGGTCCGTGTTGGGGAGTTGGGTTGCCTGGGAAAGAATGCAAAGGATCTAGAATGGCCTGGGTTAGGCAACGGTCTGGCCATTGTGCCCCAGGAGAAGGTAATTAGGAAGTGAAACCTTGACCAGTTGACCGAAGGCTTTGTTTGTGGGCTGAGAGAAATACTTTTGAAAACGTTTCTTGCTGTGGCAACCTCAACCTCCTCCAGAAGAAGAACACGAGGTAAGCATGTAATTTTATAAAAATGTGAAGAAGGGAAAATGAAAACATGAAGACAACTCTCCTCAATATGCTCTTTGACAAGCGTGAAATACACAAAATACAGTATCTTCATACCAAATATGTCACTTCTAATTTAAAATGAATTGCAGTTCCAGTAAATCATATTTGTTTGCTTTCATAACTTGTTAATACTGTATGAGAAAAATCCAGGTAATTATGCTAATATTGCACAAATCCTGGCCTTGATTCCCGGTACTGCTGAACCACCTCTTCTTAAGCACAGCAGCTGCAGTGAAAGCTTCTTGCCAGCCTGTAATCAACATGTTGTTTTCCTGTGCTGCTTGTTTGCTCTCCAGCATTAAAACACCACAGGAGCCAAACAGGCAGCATCTGGTGAGGTTGTTCAGTGCCCAAAACCCACCTTTATCTGGTCCCTGCCAACCCCAGCTTTTACCTCTCAGTTCCTAATGTGGCAGCAAAATAACGGACAGAGCTTTGGAACTCTCTCATTCGGGTAATTATCATGATCAATGTGATCATGATTATTATCACCACAGTCCAGTAGGAGGTCACTGCATGCTTTTTGGACAGCTGCTCTATGAGCTCCCCAAAGGATTTGGCTGGACTGTACTCTATAATGCACGGTACTTTTTAAGTGTTAATTGATGAAATACTGTTACTCTTGACTCTTACCATTTGGCATTGATAAAAATAAAATTCCCCCCGGTGCTGATGAACAATGCTTAATTCTACTGCATACTGTAAAAACTTCTAATAGCCTTGTTTTAAAAAACAACAATCTACAACATTGCAGTATAAGGTAACAAATTTACTTTTAGGCTAAGAATACTGACACATCTACCGAAAGCAAAATGTAAACACGAACCACAGTGAATTTTGAAGAGCAATGCCTTAAAACTGGGAAGCCCTTGAACACCACAAAAAGATTTCTTGATGATCATATCTGAGTATTAGCCTTTCAGTGAGTCTATAAAACACCAAAAACATTCTTCTGAACCGCTTCTCCTCACGAGGGTGGTGGGCGTGCTGGAGCCCTGAACTGGTCGCCTCCCAATCGCAGGTCACACATAGACAAACAACTATTCGCACTCACAGTTTTGGACAATTTGGATGGTCAGTTGGCCGACCAATTATATTTTTGGAATGTAGGAGGAAACCGGAGTACCCGGAGGAAACCCACGCAGCAATGGGGAGAACATGCCAACTCCACACAGGTAGACCGGGGCCGGAACCGATCGACAACCTCCGCACAGTGAGATGGATGTGCTAAAGTTGACCACCGTGCCGCCCCAAAACCAAAAACAGTAATGGCTATTACCATTCTGTTGTCAGCCTTATGTGGAGCGAGTGTCTGAACATAGCTGTTTCAACCAAATCTCAGGAACATGTGAGCTTTCTCTCCATGCTTAATACATAAGTCAACATCATTGAATGCAACTCAATATTTATAATATTGCATTTATGCAGCATAGTTGAAATAACTCAATAGATGTTTCCTCCAATGAGGCATAGTTTAAATAATCACAATAAAAACGTATCTATTTTGGTCGACTCGCACCCATGCATAAAACCTTCATATTCCTGATGGCACAAGTCTAGTCTTGCATGTTTGCAACTTTATCACTCAAAAAAATGAACATTTTAGCTAAGAGTGTCAATCCAGCCCAACAAGTTAAAAACAACATAAACGATTGCTTGTCAAAAGCTTTAATTTTCCATTGAATTCCAATGCGCTCTAGGGACAATACGACCCCTGAAGGATCAACTGTACCTTGGCTGGTGAGCCACAACACATCTCAGTGTTTTGGAAAGAACTACATCACCTACTTGAGTTGGTTAGTCTTAACATCACTCAGTTTTTATGAACTCGTCAGGGAAAATCTGTGGCTTGACGAGAAGTTTAGACCGCTGTCGTACTTTGCTTTTGTCTTCGAGCACAGGTGTCACAAACAGGCTATTCTAAGTAAATGAAGTCAAATGATCCCTCTTGACTTTCTCCTGGTGACTAGAACGCTGGAATAGGATTCGCTCACTCCTAAATGCAGGGATGCAAGTTTTTATTAAGCTGACAGAAGAGTTGGAAAACTCCATAGGACATTTGCACGATGCCAGTATTATGTCACTCTTAATGAGAGTTGAGGAGACAGAGGCATGACATTTTTACGGGGTTGGTACTTGTGATCACAATTGTGTACATTTGTGTGGTAACTCATACCATACATATAAACACCAGTAACCTGCACACAAGCACACTGTAAACGCACACTGTAAACGCACTCCTCAAGCAACATAACACACAAAGTCAGCTACACTTATTGTTGCTTTTGTGTGTTTGTATATGTGCATGAATATGGTGAGTGCCAAGTGTTTGATGAAGTCATCAGTTTAAGTAAACTCCAGATGGCCGGTAAGAAACTAAAACAAGTGCCTTCTGCAGAAATCTCACTTCTGCTCAGTTTCTCCAGTCTTTATCACCCTGTATTAACCCCCCCGCCCCCCCAACACATACACTTCCCCACCCCCGCTTCTTTTATTTGGCACAGCCAAGAGCTGGAGCTCTCGGAACATTAATGTCATTAGTTAAATGTTTCAGAAGAGGCAGCCAAGCACAATGCATTACACCAGCACTACATGGCCATCAAAGGGCAACAATCAGTGCTGGCCTACAAGGTAAACTCGATAACACAGTCCAATGTGTTTGCCACATTCTAAGTTAATATACAGTTTAATCATTATGCTGTCATATTGGGTAATATATTAGGTATTGTGAATGTGTTTCGATCTGGTTAAAGGTGTAGCTCAACAGGGATTCTAGTACTTGCAATTTTATGAAACTCAGTCTACTCAGTCATCTTCTTCACTTTTGTGTAACGCTGCAATTTTGCTCAAATCAAACTGTAGCATTTATTTGTTTGTTTATTTATTTATTTATGTATTTATTTATTTATGGATTTGCCACCTCTGGCTGCATATTAACGTTCAAGGTCCTCAGGTTGACAAAAGGCTGTATCCATTATGTCAACACTATTCCCTATAACATGTGCTGTGTAGGTGTCACACCATTTTGTAGAGGTGTCCGAAAAATGTAGTCGACTCAAAATTACTTCCAATGTACTAGGATGAGGCAGAACGATCGTGAACTGGTTAGCACGTCCGCTTCACAGTGCAGAAGTTGTGGGTTTGATTCCAGCTCCGGCCTTCCTGTGCGGAGTTTGTATGATCTCCCCGTGCCTGTGTGGGTTTCCTCCAGGTGTTCCGGTTTCCTCCCTTATCCAAAAAACATGCATGGGAGGCCGATTGAGCACTCCAAATTGCCAGTAGTGTGTGTTGAAGCAAGAGTTTGTGCATGCACAGGGACCTTATATAATTTCCTACTAACTTGTCAAATACCACAAAAGTGTTTGAGTGTTCCAAATCTGATCCTGGATCCTCCACTGGTGAACATCATGATCAAATCCAAATGTTATGGGATCCAAGAACAAAGCTGCCCAAGCCCTTTAAAAAGTATTTGTGCCTCCCACTTGTCACATGCACTTTTTACATAGCCCCAAATGGGTATTAAACAGATGTGTTTAAACAAATATGAACCATATGCAAGCAAATGTGAAATACTAAACTCATTAAATACAGGTCATCAAGTGGAAGGTTCTGCCTTGTGGAAATTATAGACAAAGACATGCAGAGTGCCTACATTTTGGAGTCATGTGGCCCCAGAGAAAATTAAGTTCAACTTGATTTGTTGACTTAAATACTTGTGCTCAAGTAATCAAGTCGGTACTTTAGGGAAAGATTGTCAACGGATACAACGAGAGCTGAATGTACAAATGAAATGACCTATTAGTAACCCAAATGATATTTTGTGTGCGTGCGAATACATGTGCATTTGTGTGTTGTGTGTCTGTCTGTGTGTGATTGTGTGTTTTACGAAGTAACCAACAATTTTGTTGTACCTGCTACAATGACAAAGAAGATTTCCTTATTCTAATTTTTTTTCTTCAAGTCTGCCACTGCCACTGATGCAGAACTTTCACTTTCATGTGGGTTTAATACATTGGACCCTACACGTCACTTAAGTTGTGAGCCCCAGAAGAAAAACAGAACCAATCCCCTTCGCCACTCTGTGCTGTAATTAAGGCCACAGCTGGCAGTTCCCATTACGCCATCTGAGGGAGCAGGCCGGCCTCGCCCATAGTACCCCAACTCACCTCTCTGCCTAACGCCTTTTCCCCTCCTCAACACCTGTACATTGTAAAGAAGAAGCGTGTCAGCCAAAAAAAGCTCGCAGTGAACATTCTGATAACTTTGAGTGTTTGTTGCGAAACACTTTGGCATTAACACATCATCTCCTCCCGCCTTGGTGTACTACATATTCACATTCCACGGCGCCAACTGTTTTTGCCAAAGCCAGGGGGGGGTTCCAATGCATGTGGTTTTGGGTTCAGTAAAATTCACACCAGCCTTTTTATACCTGACAGGAAACAACATGGAAATGTGACATAATACAAAACAGGCAAGTGACTGGTACAAATGCGGCAGAGGTGACAAAGCATAGGGTGGTGGAATGTAAAGTAAGGGGTCATCACATCTGTGTCACCCTTTCATTTGTTTACTCTTTACATTACAGAGCAAAAGCATAATGTTCGAGCAAGACTTTCAGTGTTGTGCCGCCATTATGAATTTGTCCACAGACTCCGCACCACACCTAAGGCAGGCCAGTCCCTTAAGGCAGAATCTCTTCTGGCCAAGATCAGCTGTCTGACCGCAAAGCAGCATGCTGTAAACAGTGGCCAGGTTGCCGCACAGACAACACACACATACACACACGCAAGCGCACTACAAGAATTATCAGTGAAATAACTCGGGTCCAGATGCATTCCTTTCAACTTTATTGAGGCATTTAGAAAGCTTGAAACAAGATCAAGTAAAAACGGAACATTGCCGGCCAAATTCATTTCAGACGAGCCAGCACTCAGACCTCAGCCAAGGCGGCCCAGTTCCCTCATAATCCACATAATCCCCTTGAAAGCGTGAACACCAAATTAAAAACTTATTTTTGCCATGTTTCATTAATTGACCCAAAATGTCTTTCAGACCTCAGTTGCTTCGGCCTAAAAAAAAAAATGGATGTGATGATGCAAACAGAAACAAACACTGACTAATGAAAACATCACCTCATTGGAGGAAGTAAACATGGGAAGTCAGGCGTAACTTTTGGTAGAAAAACAACACAAACATGTTTGTTGGTGGTGTTGAAATGATTTGCTAATAACTACAAGTTTCAACTTTTCCTGCTGTGGCCACTGCAGGTGCTCAAAATACAACATCGGCTGCAAGCCAAACGTGCGCCCAGATCACAGTTGTTATTACTCCAAGTGGCGCTGTCAAACTTAAAAATGACCGTGCATTTTGTTGCTCGCTTGCTCTTTGTTCAAGCGTGTTTGTTTAAGAGTTGCTGTCAAAACATGGAAAAAAAGACAAATGTAGTTAATTAAAAGAACATTTTTTGCAGGGTTAGTTTCTGGAATACATACCGCATTGTATGGTCCGATGGGGCAATGCACCCTTCATGGTTGTTGCTCATATTGAATGTGATTCTTGCAACAGTGGCCCTTTAGCACATTGCATAGTGTAATAATGGAAAGTACTTTCTTGACTTAATCAATTTTAAATAATGTACTCTGGTGTGACAAGTCAGACATGCAGAAAGGCAAAACTTCACACTCCAAATAAAGAACCTGATGGAAAGACTGAGTCCCTGTGAGTCATGAAACTGGAACAAATTGGAGCGAGACACCCGGTGCGACTCCGAGTGTGAGCACACCTGCTGCACCTTCATGCTAGCCGCTGAATGTCCTCAGCATGTGTGTGTGAGAGAGTGATTCCTGCTCTGCCGTGTCAAAATGCACCATGTTCCAGCTGACTGCAATTAAACGGTAAAGTGGAAATACTTACCGCTGGTTTAGTTGTACATAAATTGTTAAAAATGTGTTCCACCGAGAAGCCACTTACCTCACCTCTCACCACCCTGAGCGGACACACTAATGCACTTATCTAACTGCGTTCACCAATTAAAAGTGCCTCTTTTAACCTGATGCTTTTTGGCAACACTAAAAGACTGTAGACCTTCGCCGAGGTTGAGCTCTGTGTGCTTGTCCAACCTCATTGATGCAAACAGCAGGACTCTTGCGAAACAAAGAAGTAGATAGAGGCAGTAGATGTTTTTAATGGGTGTGGTCATAGCATGGAACTGGTTCCATCAAGAGTAACAGAAAATAAATTAATCTCTGCATTTTGATTAAGATTTATCTCGACGTGAAAGGTACATCTTGCACCCTTCAACAAGGTTTTAGTGAAATAGTTTGTGCATGCTTTTATGTTTGGTGGAGAAAAGAACTGAAAAACCAATACGCTACCAATAAGAATAATAGTAATGCACAACAATGCATTATTCATACTCTCACCCATTCATACTGTAGTGGTGGTAAGGTACATAAGTAGTGCCCTGGGGCAGCCTGTTTGTAGCGTGGCTACAGCTCCTCCAACCACTCCCAACATTTATACACCAGTGTGAGTGGCACTGTTTTGCCCAAGGACACAACAACCCATGATTCACTCGGCAAAGCGAAACCAAACAGCTGACCTACCGGTGACTGGACGCCTGCTCTACCACTGAGCCACAATCAATGTAGGAACAGGGCAGTGAGGTAAGGGGAAATCTTTTTAAAAAAATGTTGTTGTTTTTTATCCGGTAAGACTATAATTCCCTGGGACATTGACACTCGAGAGCTTTATATCCTGTGCTATGTTTCGAATCTGAAATCCCCTCCTCTCTGGCTATCCTTAAAATGGTCTGGTTGTAAAGATCTATTTGAGACTCTGATGAGGGAAAGCATGCGAATACACACACAGCCCGAGTGACCAGAGCAACACGAGGAATGTAGCAAGTTGCGCCACATCCCAGCTGGACTGACAGTGAGACCTAGCGGTGTCCTCCTTTCCACCAGGGAGGATCAAAGGGCATCACTCATTTAAGGAACAGAAGGAACGCCCGGAATTAAGAGTAGGGGAAGCGCTCCAACAGGGGCTTGCAAAAAAGAGAGCACGAGAGAGAACTTCAAAAACATGCCTGACGCAGCACCTGTGATCAATTACGATTGTCAAAATTAGAGAGTTAGAGAGATGATGGTCTGTAATAATTCATAAAAAAGAGCAGCAAGAATGAAGCTTACGAGGTTCAATCAGATCCAGAAAAAGATAGATGTGTTCTGTGTATGTGTGTGTATCTTTGTTCATTGTGGATGTGTGTGCATAGTTAATACGTAGGGCTCTAGTCCGTACTCCTTGACAAGACAGCTGCACCAGTATAAAAACTGACATACAATAAAAGACCACTGCCACCCCCAACATTCGCAAGTGTGCATATCCGGATGTTGTTGTTTTTTTAAAGTAGATTTCTTTTTAATAGTTTTGGTTTTGGTTCTATCTCTGGCCCTCCCTGTGTGGAGTTTGCATGTTCTCCCCGTGCCCGCGTGGGTTTTCTCCGGGCATTTTGCTTTCCTGCCAAATCCCAAAAACATGTTTGGTAGGCCAATTGAGCACTCCAAATTGCCCCTAGGTGTGAGTGCGAGCGCGGATGGTTGTTCGTCTCGGTATGCCCTGCGATTGGCTGGCAACCAGTTCAGGGTGTCCCCCGCCTACTGCCCGATGACTGGAATAGGCTCCCCCACGCCCGTGACCCCCGTGGGGACAAGCGGTATAGAAAATGGACGGACAGATGGATTTGGAGGGAAGTCCTACCACTCAAAATGGAGCAGGTGAGGGCTATGCTCCCACTTTTTCATGGAAAACATTTATTGAAAGTTTATCATCGTTTTGTTTTTTTTAGTCTTTGGGTCCAAATATTTTTTTATTGAATTTGAATGGGCACAAATTACATGCAGGCCCCTGTCCCTCGCGGATAACGGGGTGGACCGTATCCTCATTTCTGTGCCAACGCAAGTCTTGATGCATCTTTCTGTGCGTTGCTGGGCTTTCAGCGTGCAAAGGGCATATTCACTAAGCCAAACATAAGATTTAACTTAAACATCACTTATTGTATTTGTCAACAAACACATTCAGTAAAAACATACTTTATGCTGCACTGCACTGCACATTATGTAATATGAAGTATATAAATATACCACCCAATGGGTGGTATGACCAAGTGTACCCCATTGTAGGGAGTTGGTGCACTAATAAAAACTTGGAGTGGGGCCAACAAGCACCCAGGTGATTTATTTAGGAACCATGAAAACAACATTTTATGGTTACTATTGCGGATGATTTATCAATTGGCTGAGGTCAAACACTTATTCCCTGTGTGCATGGCCAGACAGAAAAAGAAATGAACAGAAGGTGCCAAATAATATGCTGGAAAATAATTTGTTTTAATTTGGTCGTGTATTTGTTAAAACAGTCATCCTCAAGATTAGCTAAACTAAAATCTTTAGTGCTTTATGTAGACTGGTTGACAGGTAGAATCTTTCTTTATAACCCCAACTCATTGGCTCACTCTCATGCAGGAAAAAGAGGATGTTTGATCAGTCCATCCAAGGCCACAGCTACCTGTTAGCGGCCCATATCTCTCATTGTTTAAAATAAGAGGGAAACAAATGATCTTAAGGTTTTGGAAAAAATCATACAAGCGGCGTGAACTGTATAGACAGAACTCCGTCAAATATAACAATGCCCTCCTGTTTCCCCCCATGCCCACAACACCCCCAGCTTTGTTCCAGCTCCCCCATTCCCTGCCAGTTTCTGGGAATCTCCCAGCATGCTCTGTGTTCCACCAGGAACCACAGGAAATTAATTTTGAGTTGTGTCAGAATGTGCACACAATTCCCAACAGTACATAGTGCACGATTAAGGGGTGACACCATTTTGTAGGGTTATCTGAATGTTCAGGGAGCATAAATGTTGGGCACTCAAAATTACCCACAATGCACTTGGAAAATAGTGACCATTCTAAGGTTGAATGTAGACCACAATGCATTGCGAGGAGGAAAACAACATGCTGCAAGTGCGAATATCTAAGCGGCATGCAGTACCGTATTTTCCGCACTATTAGGCGCACTTAAAAACTTACATTTTACTCAAAAAAACACAGTGTGCCTTATAATGCAGAGCGCCTTATATATGGATCAATTGATGAATTTGTTGATCCATACTGGTTGTACACAGTGCTCTGCCAAAATGTTTTAGTACGTTTTAGTACGACTAGTAAATTACAAGGTCGCATCGCTTCCCAACATTATGGCAACTGTGGTCAGGGGGCGTCACTGAATTATTATATATTATTGAGGAGTTTTGGTGGCCTAAAATTCAGGGGAAATGCAGAGGACAATGTTCATGTTTAAATCTATTACAATGTGTTTTGCTACATAGAGTGGAAGGAATCAAAAACAGCTGTGATCATGAAGTTCAATGCATATCATATACTGGCAAGTATTTCCAACTACCTTTATTTCCCCTCTTTTGCGCTAACCAATGGGGATTGAGGCCACAAACCCTAACATAGACTGGAATGTCCCTGCACGTGTGTTTGTGTGAGCACTTTCTTGTGTGCACAGAGATAGCTGCATGGATGCCTTACCTCCCTCTCCTGACACAATAAGTCTCATACTCTGAATGGAGGGACAAACATTCCAGACATGCCACATGTCGGGGCTGCTGGCGAATCATTAAACTGTGGAAGAGAAACTGCAGGATACCCTCTTTCCCCTCCGTCCTCTCTAATTACCCTTATACCTTTAATTGATGTTGAACATGAAAGTTTTAACCCCAAGTAAGGGAGGTTGAATGGAAAACGGCATGGCATTTAAAAGTAATTATTCTTGATGTCCTGACAATGACGTGAGATGAAATTATCTTCATTTAGTCTCTGTCTGTTAAAGACAGTGGGGGGACACCACCATGGAAAACAGAAGAACAAAGTTTGTTTACTTAAGGGGAAAAAATCACTGCAATAAGGAAGGTGTATTAAAAATGGGTGACGTTTGGTATCTCAAAGCTTGCATGCCCTCAAGGCTCGCTCTAACGCTTCCCCGCCCCCCTTGAAAGCATGTCCGTCTAAGCGCCTGAGGTGTAACACCAAGGAGCCTATTGAGAGACAGGTGATGTGCAGAACAAAGAGAAGGATTCAGGAGCTCTGTGACACAGTGGGAAAGAGATGAGTGATTATTAAGCCCACCGAGTGCCTTGGCAGACCATTTAAAGTCAGTTTCCTTTGATTGTGACAGTGTAATTGTTTCACAGATACAATCACGTTGAGCACTTACCTGGGGCAGGGGAAACTGGACTTTCATTAAAGTGCAGGATCATCCCAGGCTGCTCTGTAATTGGGACCGTTGTCTTGTTGGGTGATGCTGTCATGCTCGTTCCGCTTTACTCTGAGGTCATCTTTAAGTGCCTTTATTTGTGTTATGATTGTGTTGTGATGGCATGCATATACGTATAGCGCTTTGACTCTAGACCATGGATGGGCCACTTAAATGATGGAGAGGGCCACCCGTTTTCACCTGTGCTTATGGGGATTACATAGAATACCATGTTCTAAATGGACAAATGAAGTGCATTTGTATGTTTTTTTTAATCAACCCACTAAATCAAAGTATCATAAGTATATTTCATGCTTTCCAGCCTTTGGCAATGATATTTCCATGCAAAGGTCTAACCCTAACTCTACAAGAATTAATTTTCTGCATATTTTTTTGCAAAAATCTAATCACTCAAAAAATAACATATTCTTCAATTACTGTTTTTCCTGCATGTTACTCAAAAATTATTAGGTCTAACAGGACACGCTGCCCCTAAAATAAGTAGGAGACAGCCCAAGCATTTTTTTCAGCGATTTGTGCTAGTGCGACCAAGAAATATATTTTTTATAATATATAATATATAACATATTGTTTATGTGTTGTTGTTTTTTGTTTTGTTTTTTATAAAGAAAAAGTTGTTTCTGACAGTTCTGCTCCATATTTTTCGGAATCAAAAGACACTGAAACAACAGCAGCATAAACAGGACGTTATGATGACACAGGAAATTAAACACAACCTGCACTTAGCCTCGCCACTCAATTCATAACGGGGCCTCGTCATCATTATTATGTCTACTAATACACAGACAACACTGCCTATTAAAAATTACTTTACGAATTGTAGATATTTTAGGAAAACGCCACCTATACATCAAGACACTTAACAGCACCGTGTTGTTACCTGCATAAACACAGGATTCACCATAAAACCTACCGATGTGTGAAGGTTTTTTATTTCCATTTATGCAGGTCCTGCAATTTATGTCTTTACACGGAGTTGCACTGTTTGGGGACCACTGCCATCAAGTAAACAAAAAATATATTTCATGCTTGTGCGTTGAAACATCGGTGCAACGTAAATACTATATGAATACTTTTGTTATTGATTCATTCTTAATATAATCATTATTCAAATGTGCAAATGCAGTGCCTTGATTTTTGCAAAGTTAGCAGCCATCAATATAATTGTGAGATGCTACATATGAAATAATCATTCAATGTATATGATATGACAAGGAACGATTTGCCTAATAAACCTAGTAGTGTGCCAGAGGGGACAAATCGTTGACTGGTCTCCAGTCAGATCACAAGTAGAAGGACACCCATCTGTTCTTTTTAGCATTTAGCCTCTGTAACTTAGACTTGGTTTTATGTTCAGTCGAAACTTGCACAGTAAAATGTGAATTGAAACGTTTCTTCAAGGTTGTATCAGTCATATAGTGAAAATGCAGCAGAAGTCAGTTTACCATGTGTGTTCATAAATCCTTTTCCAGCGCTCCTAAAATTTTAAGTGAGGGACTGCTGTGCTCTTAGTAAAAACTGTAGTCTAGAGCCCTCACTACACCCTCAAAACTTCTGGGTTAGAAATTGGACCGAGCCAGAAAGTTGGGCCAGTCTTACCAAAGTTTGGGTTGTTTGCAAGAAAAAAACAACAACCTAGTTGTTGGTTCTCCTGAAGTCAAGTCAGTTTGACCCATTTTTCCGGGTGTATCCAATTTTTCACCCTAATTGGGTTGTTTTTAACCCAGCATTTTTAAGGGTGTACCCGCCTCGTAGTATTGGGCAGTACAGGATAAATCTACAAGTGATGTATGAAAGCGCGCTACAAATGAAGCTTGATGGATGGATGGATGGATGGATGGATGGATGGATGGATGGATGGATGGATGGATGGATGGATGGATGGATGGATGGATGGATGGATGGATGGATGGATCGATGGATCGATCGATCGATTGCAGTGAACAAAATAACTGTTAGAATTCACTTTTGGAAAATACAGTTTAAATTGATTTAATGCAATCATTCAGGTTTCTCAATTGCACATAAGCATACTGAGTCACAAGATGTGAGAGTAAATCAAGCCAAGCAAACAAAGCAAAATAAATGAAAGTGGGAAGTCGACTCACTTAAACCTGCCCGCCTTCCATAAAAAAAAGGAACAAGCCCTTGTGTTTGTTTTTTATTCAGCGGGCTGAAATGACACAGTCTGCTGGGTGCTCTATTGGCCATGTGGTCTGGGTCCACTGAGTGTGGCTGTGTGTCCAAGGATTGAGCTGATTTGATAATAAACCACAGGATACAGAGAAAGTACAAGAGGATTGTGTGTGTGTGTTTTTTTTTGACAATGTTTGTTTTACCCTTGCAGTGCCATTATGTTCAGGAGTCGAAGGTTGGATAAGAACTATCTACAGGAACTTTAGAAGTGCTGACATAACCGCAGATACTATTTTGTAGCAATCCCTTTTTGGAGATAGGATTAGTTTGAGCCCCCTCACCCCACACAGACAGATTTTCAATAAATACGCATCTTTTTATGCAGGGTTGACTAAGCACTGCGGGTTGCTTCTTACAAACTCTGACTTCAACGGTGGGAAAAAAAGTTCCCACATCACCAGACAACCCGGTGACCGACGGTACTGGCTGCTAAATACTATCTTGGTTGACAGTTAAACAGTAGAAAACAAGTCAGTTGTCTCACAATATACTGTTCCCAGTTCTCCAAGCCAACTGCTCCTTTTTTGTCTCAGTCCCAGCTAGGAAAGGAAGTGTGTATGCCTCTCTGTCCCAAAGACTCTAATGATATTGTTGACTCACATTGTTTTTATTTCATCTCAAGCATTGTGTGTGTTTGTATGTTAAAGAAAAAAAAACTCCATTTGGCTATGGTTCTGCTTGTTCATGTGTGTGACATAGTAAATTTGTTCTCAGCACTGATTGGCTGTTGCCGACGTAACGCTGCCAAAAGTTCACGTCATCCTACGCGGTTGGAATGGGCAGTTTCTGCTTCAAATGCTTCAAAAGTGCCGCCTGTCATGCAATGGCGCCTGACCGCACAATGACTATATATGGAAACGCGCCACCAGGAACGCTGAGCACGCCTTTGGTCTGCACGTGGTACATTATTAATGAAAAGTTTTCATCGTAGGCCCTGTCATGACGCCCCTAGTTTGAAAACCACTGATACTATAAGATGCATTTTTTTCAGTAATCAAGGCAACTGTTGTGCTTTTGCTCACTCTGTTTAATACATTTGCAAACAAAATACATGCCACAAGTATTTAGTGACTGTAAAAAATGCTTTTTAAAGTATTTTAGACACATTTACATAATATTTAATCTGAGAACATTAGTTGTGGTATAATAGTATTAAGTGATTGTAAAAAATGCTTTTTAAAGTATTTTAGACACATTTACATAATATTTAATCATTACATAACATTACATTAACATTAACATAACATTAGTTGTGGTGTAATAGCAGACCACAACAATCTACTGTCGTTTGACAAGAATAAATACATGAATCTGAGAAAACTACACAACAACCTAATTCAACTGTTTACTCCTGCATGTCCGAATGCAGTGTTATTATTGTTTCAATATGTTTGGCTTCTTCCTCTGTGTGTAACGTAATACCCCCCTCTCCTTCCTCTTGGTTATGGGTTCACAGATGATCTTAAATTTTATATTTCTGTTGTTAAGTGATAGCAGGGTGCAACATACTCTGACCTCTTTCTGGATGTGCAAAAGTATAGAAATAATTACTCTGCCCAAGTTAAAATCGTCACACACGGGCGCATGATCAGAGGTGGGAGGCGTTTTCCAAGTGCAATTCACGGCGGCTAACATTGCATCATCCCCAAGTGGAGATCTTCTTGCAGAGCGCACTTTGTGCACAACAATCTCTTGCATGGACTCCGGCGAGTTTCAGTTTCTGCTATGTCGCCTATGCGCCTCACCTGCGCTGTATTTAGGATTGAGAGGACCCACTTCAATTGGCCTGGAATCAAGTTGACTGTGTTCACTCCCACAACGGCTCAAATGCTTGTTTCAACTAGAAAGAAAGAAAACTGCACCCATGCACACAAATAGAGTGCGCTTATTGTGCTTTCATCCTTTTGTGTTGCAATGATGACGTCTGCCTTTCTTTTGTTGTTTTTATTGTGGTTGTAGCTTGATGCTAATGCACAGTATATTGCAGATTTTGGTCATTTTCCATCTTTCCTGGAACGACATGCTAATGCATACAGTAAGCAGGTAACTATGATTAAAGAGATGGTAAAGCGAGCCCAACATTGGCACTTATGTGATAGGACGGTATTAAAAGATTGTGTCAGTACTACAACTCCCGCCTAAAAAAAACCTCAGAAGTGATTTAATGATATTTTGGAACGGAGTGGACTTACTGACGCCCAATTTCTAGGCAGAGTCTGCTTGATTTGACATACGTAAGCCTGACGATATACATTGTACAAAGCACTTTCGCTGCAGAGAGGCTGCTCATTTCTTGCTCCTTAATCAGAGAGGCTAATCCTTGTGATGGTGAAGTACTCACAAGTAGAAATGTCCATGTAGATTTTGGTGCGAATTGATAGTCGGGGATAGTCTGTACAATGATTTCCAATGAGGAAATTGTGATTGCTTCCTTCCGTGATGTCATCAGCCAAGACATGGCGTGGAGGGGTGTGTGGCCCTATTTGCCATTAAAAGTAGCACATTTTTAACAGCATTTGTTATTTCATTATTATTCATTATTTCTCCAAAATGAAAAGATAAAATAGAAAATGCTAATGTTTTTCATTTTCCTGCGAAAAAAAATACATGAACTGGGCTAGTTGGTAAAAAATTAGCCATCTTTGTTTTACCGTCCTTTTAATTTACTCTCATCGATACCTAGAAAACAAAACTAAAGTCCAAAGGGAAACTGTACTGTGCACCTTCGTTGTTTAATATGTTGAACACTGAAAGTTTCACCGTCACACATCTGAGCTGATTAACCATAATGTGTTACCACCATGGCAATAAGTCAACACAGACTGACAGACGGTTGGAAGAGGTTCTTGTTAGAGTTAAATGTCTGCCTGGAATATAATGACATTCTGTGAATCAAGGCAGCGCTTCATTAAATCTTAGAAGGTTCTCGCGAAGGAATGAAATTAAATGTGTTCTCATGCTTCCTAATATTTGGCTCACTGAGTCCTTTTCTGGCTGTTCATATCTGCCACAAATGTGATTTTTATTGGATATAATGGCTAAATCGTAATAACTAAGTCATTTATAGTATAGAGTCTGTTTTTATAGTTTATCTGAAAGTGGGAGTGTGAATTTGGCAGGGCACATTTTGACAATTGATCCCAGCCATGTTTTGCCAAAAGAGAAAAAGTCATTTGAAATAATTTCCCTGTTCTTCAACACCACCTAACCTCTTGGATCAAGTTAAGAAGTAGCCGTCCACATGAGTTTAAATAAATCATATTAAGAGTATTAAGAAACCCCAAATGCCGCAAAATATCAAATATTGGTAATTATTATTTTGGGAAAGAAGTGGACTGGTTGCAAGCTAACTGCCGAACACATACACCGTTGAAGAATGACGACTCACCGCGACATTCACAGTCATCAAACCTAATCTCACCCCATTTTAGCTCTCTGTGTTCCTCCCACGCCGAAAGAACAGCCATCTTAATGAAACATAGCAACAGCAAAGCACCTTTTTTTGAACGGCAGAACTGCAAATAAAATTAAAACCAGACCATCTGATCTAATTTTCTGAGAAAAAATTATCATTATTTCCAAACATTCATAACATGTAATATATGAACAATAGGATTTCATAATGCATAGCTAAAGTGGAAAGACGAGAACAACACCAATAATATTCGTGTCATACAATTGCTTTGCAAGCTGCCACGTTCCTCAACTCATTAGTTAGTTCATGAAAAATGTGACATATTGCTAATAATGGGATCATAAAAGGTGCAAGTCACACTACCCTTTCTTCTGTTATTGGTTTGGCTCGTGTGTAATGGCTCCTCTGTCGTACTTTCCTCTTATACGACTCATTCTTAACAGTTCAGTATTGCCCAAGACAATGAGAAGTGTTAATATGGCCCCAAGGAGAAAACTAATGGGGTCCCTGAAGTGCCCCCATTCTCTTTGGAGAGATCAGTTGCCAGTCTTTCCTCACCATCATCTTACCCCTGCTTGCTGCTTCTCACAGTTTCTATCAGCTTCACTTCCTTCTCACCGTAAATTTTAAAAGCAGCAGCCCTGATCGACATTAATTACCTGCACTCCTCCTGGAGGAAGTCCAGTCACTCATCAGTTGCTTGAATGGACCGTGGCGTGTGTGAAACGGGAAATTGGGTAACGATAACAGGAGATGAGCAGATAGAATTCTCACACAATACAGCCGCACTGTGAGATAACCCGCCGCCACTTTCCCCCCTCCCCAACAATCAACTCACTTTCTGTTTATGAGTGCCTGAGCCCCCTGAATTTAAAATAATGAGATCATGTTTCCAGGAAGGTAAGTGCATCCAGAATTGTTATCTGTGATATCGCTGGTGCTTTGGCCTTCTTCTTTGTATTCACTCGCTTTTCCTCATAACCCCTCTCGGTCTCCACCTCTTGCTCGCTAGCATTGTGTCCTTGAGGGTATCTCCTGCATCTGTAAAACTGTACAGTGAAACACAGTAAGTTGCATTGGATACTTTGTGAAAAGCGGTTTCTGCAGCATCGTGTCATCGTTTGAGCGGCGACTGCTGTTTGAAGTGATCTCGGGTTCGGGGCTCAGCGTACAACAGTGACGGCTCCGCTGCACAACAGCATATTATTTACCCAGATGAGGTTAATTGCCGAATAAAGGAATGGTTCTTTTCAGGTGATCGTTGTCAAGCTTTCCCCACCGCTCTTCCAAGCCACGCTATATATATATATATAAATACAAACAATCAGTTCAGTTATTTAATGAAAGTCACATTGCCTTTGGAATCAGATGACAGGTGATGGCATGTGTTAAGGGAAAAGTCATGAAGCATGAGAGTGAAGACAGAGAGAAAAGGAGTGAAATGCGCTAAAGGGGGAGAATGTGATGTTAAATAGCTCTCACACTTCTGAGCAGGATGGCAGGTTGAATACGACTTGACAAGTCCCAGAACAGTAGCCTCTCCCGATCCCCATTAGCAACAGCCTGACAGTATCCCTCCTTTGAAGAACAAAAAGTCAACACTCCATTTGTGGAGATAAGATGCAGGTGAGGAATAGAGCAGGGAGACACAAAACATTTGGGCTGTGTAGAAGAAAAACAAGTGAAATTATTTGAACTGCCATTCTGCTTCATTGAACCAATATGTATATCACTGGAGATGTCTCCATGATGCAAACATTCACAATTCACAAAGACTTGTTCCATGAGCTCCCAACGCGGTAGCTGCTACCCATTTGTGCAAACACATAAGCAAACATTCAGATGCAGTGGCGTCACACCTGAACAATGCTTAGAAGTGAAGGGTTCCCAGTCCTAGCTCGCCCTGTGACCTAACCCTACCTACAGACTCTTAAAAAGCTCCTACTCCCCAACTCAGAGCCCCTTTTTGAAAACCTGCTGTCCCATCATATGCCTGCTCTTCAAACAGGCCTGTATTGATAAAGTGAGAGGGCTTTCTCTGTCGTCCACCTATTAATTATATAGCCTTCATTAACACTGAGCTGATGAATGGCCTCTCTTGGAAAGAGGAGTTAAGAGGAGGTGTTAACACAGCACCTGCTTGCACTCATGCGGCCACTTATTAACCAACAATGACCTTCCACATCATAAACTCACTGGCTGGCTATTTGCTGTCTAATAAACAGAGCCCCTTTTCCATCCAGCACTAACGCCTCCCTCGCACTCACCCCCCTTTTGCTGCTTGTTCCCCTTTACTCGAGCCCCTTAGAGTTTATTGTTCTGGCGAAAATAAAATAGAGGGCTGTAAACTTCGAACACCTGGAATCAAGCAAAACAGATCCATGGGACAGAAAAAGAGTTAAGTAGCATGGGTGGTTAGGTTCTTGATGAAGTAGTCCTCACAAAACATGTGAGGAAAAGATAAAAGCAGCTTGAGAAGCCTTTCCATTTTCCCTCATGGCATTGCTAACGGTATTAACAACACCACATCACATGACTAATCTAGCGTTGGGAGTTAAAGTACTGAATTGAAAAATTGCTTGGTATTGAATTGAATTAAACCCAAAAATAATTCTAAAACACCTCAGACCATTGCACATAGTGGTTTAAATTTCTGTCCTTGCTTTTGCGAGTACTTCAGGCATTTTGCTCAGTGGCTCTATAGTGCTCGATGCTATTCATATGAATGGATACCTCTCAACACAGGATCATAGTTTGGTAGATCTCAGACAGACATAATGGTTCAGTGCCAAGCCAGCGTTCAGCCGCTCTGCAGACCAGAGGGAGAAAGGGGAGCGAGAGGCCTGATAATGGGCCCTAATGTGAGGACGTATTTATTTCATCCACTGGCCCAAATAATTGGCTGTCTTTCATTGTAGCCTTGGTTAAAATGTCGAGTGATGAATGGTAGTTTTGACAGAGGTTAGATGGCTTCTGCTTTCACCACTATTTACCTCCCTGAAAGATGGAACTTGTCATTGACTTTCGTGAGACGATCTACTTTGAACCCTGTTACCCCGATCCAAAACCTTCCAGCACTGTCCTAATTAAAACACTTCCTGCGCATTAATAAAATCCTTCAGAGTGCTAAAAGTAATTAATCCAAACCCTAATTTTTTTTAATGAAATTGAATTCTCTTTGGGGTATGTTGGCATGTTTAAATGGCCTCTACCGCCACATCAAAACTATAATAAAAAAATAATATTGGATAAATGGGCATTTCAAACAGGTATAGTCTTAATAAATGCATTCATGACTGAAAGATTCAAAGAATAAATTGAAAAACACTTATTAATAAAAAAAAGTTAATTAAAACCTCTAATTGCAATTATTATTTCATTAAATACGTTAAAATGCCAAATACTGTACAATGCCAAATGTATGATAAAAGGCCCTTCATTTCAATATCTCTGAGTATAAGTATCATTTAACTACATTTTTTTTAACCTGTATTCCTCAATCGCAGCGTATTTAGCTGTACCATATAAAATATAAAGTTAGTCAATTTCTAATGTTATGGTTGCCATTATTTCCTCTCTGCAATCACTGGTAATCTTCAGGGTGGAATAATATATATTTAAGAAACAAACAAAAAAAAACATACTGGACAGACTTGAGGTGTGTCAGGGCCGTATTAAAACCTTTAATGGGTTGTTCAATAATGTTCTGCCAACTGATGTTTTCAGAGTGCGGGTCCACCTGCCTCCCTTCCATCTTGGCACACTTTCTGACCCTGAGAGGTGGACCCAACCAACACTACGACTAGGGCGGGGACGCCAATTAAGTTACAACTGAGACATGTTCGTCATCTGCTGCCAAAGCACCTAACCCTTCCAGCAGAATAAATGCTGTTTAATGTGTTCCATAAATCTAATCAGACGAGCCCTTCCCTCTCATTACCTTTTATTTCAGCTGTGCTCCCTCATGCCACACAAAGCACACCATGCCAGGACAGCTGAAAAATCATGACCTGGAGCCAAAAAAACGAAGAGCACTTTTAAAACCTTAGGTTGGGCGCAATGGGTGTTTTTGCCTGTGGAAGAATTTCTTGGTCTGGTATCCTACCGTTGATCCCTTGATTATATTCACACTGGTTATGGTGTAATTCCTAAGAAAACGAAACGAGGGGTTCTGAGTATGCAAAGCATTCTGCTTTGAAGGAATAAATCAACCATGTGACAGCTTTAAAATTCCTCAGACTCTCCCAAACTAATGTTACTTTGAGGAGAGGAAATTGTTGCTGCATCCAAAAATAAATCAGTTGCATATTTTTACGTCTGTTTTGTGTATGCATTGCGGCTCTTTTCATTGCTCCCACTCCTCCCCATTCTCAAGCTACAGAGAATTTGCCTGCATGCTTCAAAAGACTCCGCTGCAGAGAAATTAATCGAGACAAGCAATAGTGTTGATTACTCATTGCCCATTAGATTGCTTTCAGAACGGTGGCTAAGCCCCCTACATCATGAGATCGCCTGGCTGACTGCAAGATTAGGGGGCATGCTTTGCTCAAATCCCCCTGTGAGCCTCCCCTCACCCAATAACCCCCAACCCACCCTCCAACCCCTCTGGGCCTGCCTTTCCTTCCCTTTCCCTCCCTGAAAACGTTCATCTGGCTCCCCTCAGGTCAGTGAGGCAGCGCAGCAGCAAGACAGGTTGACTAGCTGTGCAATCCTTATTACCTCATTTCCTTTGACCACAGTTTTACCTCGTTTTCATTCGCTAGTGCAGGAACATGTTTTATGATGGTTATACATAGTTAATGGCCCCTATGACTTAATTGTTTTTAGGTCAATTTGGAGTGACAAATTTGACTGAACCCAATTGTACTACTGGCTCCTTGGAATCCATTTGGCGTGCAAGAGGGCAGCGCTGTGTTTATGATTTTAGCAACTTCTGTTATATATACAAACTCATATGCATAAAACACATGGGTAAACACACATCTTTGTAGTTATGGCACCCATGTGGGCAGAATGAGGAAAGGTAAGAACTAAATGTTAAATAGAAGTCACATGACTGGTTTTATACCTCTGTTTTTCAAATTGCTACATGAGCTCTGATGGGAATGTGAAAAAAAGAGATTTTCTTGTTGAAACATGGGCAAAAATGAAAATCTCCCAGGAGGCACTTAATGTGAAATTGTCCTCAGAGTTGCTTGGCAGGCTGAACTCCAAAACGTACCAATAAGGATTTATAGCGTTGAGCCTCCTCTTCAAAATAAGCTTGTGTTCGGAAGGTGGCTAAGCAGAGGCAGTAAGAGGCATAGTGCTGTAGCTTAAAGCTCATTACTCTCATTCTCTCCGGCACCTTGCTGAGTTGAAAAGGCTGCCTCTCACAGCTACTTCCACCAACTGCTTATCAAGTCAACAGCAAATCAACCACATTTTTTAGATTTGGCCACTGATGCTTACAGGTTGCAAACATACTTTGTGTTTTTGCAGTTTATGGCGATATAGTTGTCATTTACAAAAAAGAAAAGTTAAAGATACCAGGGCATTGCCTAAGAAACTATTGTTGTGTATAAGGTTATAAACTGCTGTCTGTGATTAACAAATTAATGTTTGGAAAATAATACCATTCCATTTTTTAATACTATATATATATTTTATATGTAGGATGAGAACACATTTCACAAGTAAATGTAAAGCCGCAACTCATCGCATTATGATAGCGTTGCAAGCACAGACACAAACACACAAGCGCACACACATGCACACACAAGAGGATCAACTCCATCAAAGTATGCAGATCGTAGGCAGCAATACATAATTTTGTCCTTGTCTAGGGCTGCTTCACTCTTTCTGATGCACAAACAATCAGTCACAAATGCATAGTGACGTGCGTTTTCCCATTTATTTATTTTCCCCAAAGACTACATAGCTTTCAGATTCCCCTTTTCATTAAAAATATAAATGCTGAACACTTGATGTTGGAATTATCTACGATCAATTCAGTATCCGTCGACCTACCTCTGCTACCATCTAAGCTGTCCGAACCATGCAGCCTTAGAGGCAAGAGATCAGGGAGGAGGAGGACCGTGCTCAGTGGTGCAGGGTAGTACCGTTCCATTGTAAAAATATAGGAAAAGCTCAATGACATCTTTATATTGTGAACAGCTCCATAAAACGCTCCACATTGCTTTCCACCTGTGCCTATCATGGGTGTGGGCCCCCTCTGAGTCCTCACCACTACTGGACCTAAACAAGGAAGTGAAGTGAGTTTAACGTAAATAAGCTAAATGTGGTCTTGCATATCCAAGCTCAGACAAGACAAATGAGGTGTTAGAGACGGCACAAGAGCCTCGACTGTAGGAGCCGGTTGAGACCGGACTGAGAGGGAACAAACAGATATGAGTCCTTCATTAAAGCAATGATATGTACTTTGTGAGAGAAATACTGTACTGATGATTAGATGTTTGGATTTGTCCAAATTTGGATGAAAGTTCTTCCTTTAGAAAAGGAGCCTACATGTAATTATGCATTTCCTTGCACTGTCATCATTGTAAAAGGCACGCATGAAATTGAGAACTGTACGGTAAAACTTGAAAATGATCTTTTCATGATTATCTTTTATTGTCAATTACTCTGGGCATCAATTTCTATACTGTAAGTTTCACTTCCTGTTGGATTAAAAAGCTAAACAACACACACACAAACACGCACAAACACACAACCACACGCACGCAAACTCGAGGATATAGCAAAAATTCTTAAGATTTTGCTAAAGTCTGAAGGTCATGACCATGCCAGTGGTTCAACCTAAGAGGTTTCGTGTGACTTTACAAATGCATTTTAATTTTATCTAAACCTTCAGGCGATATACCCTATTCTGTTTGCATATGTGTTGTTTATGCCTTTGGGACAGCAATGACCTCAGTACACCCATTCATCTTCTGTCATTATTAGTAAAATTAGACACATTTGGTTTTCCCTTTGTTGCAGTCATTTTATTTTGTCATCTCGGCTTTGAAACGTGGCTCTCATAAATGTTGTGATTCATGTTTCATTCTGTCACCTAATTGTCTCAGTGAAGACAAAGACGAGCCTGTCTAGACATTTAGCAAGCCGGACATTGATTTTTTTCATGATTTAAATGTTTGGATGAGACAGGCTCGAGACTATTACAACATCTTCATTTTCAGGAGCCAATCGGAACATCACAGGTGACGATAAAGCCTCTTTGTGGGTGAGGTACACTCCATTATGGCATAAGCCTCTCTCAGTCTGAAGCCATTAATAAAAGACAGTCTGTCTTCCGACATTGTGACTCACTCTCTTGTGTCTGTTTTTTTATAGACAGAAAGAAAATACAGTGAAGTAACATCTGAGAAATCAGTTTAGCAGTGAACACTAAATTTGAAGTTGAGACGACTCGTGGAACATTCACAGCATTGAAACATCAAAGTTCAGACGTCGGCTTTTTCCAAAGAAAAGCCCCCCATGAAGTGAGCTCATTCCTCAGATTCCAATAAGGAGAATGAGTGGGTCTCGCCATTAGCTCATTTGGCATGACTGACATAATTTGCTACAATTAGCTGGTACTATGCAGTTGGCCTATGACCTCTGAGCAACCTTAAATTGTGTGGTTTAATCTACATGGGAAAAAGGTTGAAGAACCTGTCTGCCTAGAGCACACGTGTCAAACTCAAGGCCCAGGGGCCAGATACGGCCCGGCACATTATTTTATGTGACCCGCGAAGACCAATTGTGCATCAAATTTGTGTGTCATTACTAGAATTGCAAATTGTCTTCACTTTAAATTATATCTTCTTTTTTTTAATATTTGACCAGTTTTTACCCATCTGATTTGAAAACAAGTTAATTGTCTGTTTGTTTTGTAGCTTTTACTATATATAATATGAGGTGCTCATACATTTATTTGGGTTGACAATCATTCTTTCATATTGCATAGAAATGTGCCGTTCACACTGTTGTTATCCATGATGTCATGCCCGACTTGATTATCCAGTGAGACTTTAGTTCAAGCATCAGTCGTTAATAGGATCCAGACACAGGCAATGTCTTATAAAGAGTCAGACCTGTTATTAAATTATTTTGACCAATGCATGTAAATGGACCATTGAAATGTTTTGGAACACATATTCCATCCATCCATCCATCCATCCATCCATCCATCCATCCATCCATCCATCCATCCATCCATCCATCCATCCATCCATCCATCCATCCATCCATCCATCCATCCATCCATCCATTCTATGGTTGTCCTCACTGGGGTCATTGATGTACTAGTGCCTAACCCAAATGTATAGAGGCGGGGTACATGCTGAAGTGGAGCAACCTAGAACCGGGATTTTAACTTACAACCTCTTCTCTGTGAGGTGGATGCGCTAACTTATTGTCGTCTGAATTGTACATTGCTTGAAACACTTTTTTTTTTGTCCTTTGATGCACTGAATGGTATTTGTGAGGACACAAAGGAACTCATTCTTTATATTTACATAATATCTTTGTCAAGAGATGGTACCAGATGGGGTATGTCCATGTCAAGTGGGCTGTTGGTTTAGAAATGAGTAAGACCTGACATATATTAGACAGAACTATGACCCTCCATATTAAGCAGTTAGTGTGAAACATGGGTTGACAGCAACTAAATCCACAGCTTACTCCCTCTGCACTGCACTCCAAAAAAGACCTGAACAGTACCCCCTTAAGAATGAAACTGTGGTCAAGGACTGCATGAGGTGAGGAAATTGGAACTGGTAGAGAAAACAGAGGAAGGTCGGGTTTGTGTACTCTGCTCAAATGTTTCCAAGGGAATCTCAAATCTCCTGTTTTTCTGTAAGCTTGGCTACCAACCAAAAAGTCAAGCAGACTTTTTATTTAAAAACTACATTTGTCATTAGATGTTCTGTAATTGACTACAATAATACAGCATCAGTCTATGTCTGCCAATGTCTGTAATACAGTCATCAAAGAAGCTAACTAA
Source organism: Syngnathus typhle (assembly GCF_033458585.1). Classification (NCBI taxonomy): domain Eukaryota; kingdom Metazoa; phylum Chordata; class Actinopteri; order Syngnathiformes; family Syngnathidae; genus Syngnathus; species Syngnathus typhle. The sequence goes on along the minus strand of NC_083747.1, from coordinate 9,334,504 downwards.
TGCTTGTAACCATCATGCAAATGTTGCAGACAATATACAATACAATACATTGTAACCTATGGCTGCTGGTTCAGACCTCTTTGCGACCACTCTCTGGTACCTGATGCTACATTGATGGGTTGTTCCATATGGAACCACTCCACTAAGCAAACCGTAAGGGGGCTGATCACCATAGTGCAAACGGGACGTCCCTCTGAGTAACAATAATGAAAAGAAGGCTAACCATACGTCAACTTTGCCATAATACAACAGCCTCAATTCCTCACATACACCCGACATTCAAACGAAAACACAAACAGTAACTTTCTCTCTGCTTCCTAACTGTTATCCAAGTGCATCAATTAATCATGGCAGGCCTGGAATTCTGTCATTTACACGTGACCACTATCAACAAGGCTTTGGGCATTTCAATATTTGTTTAGCAAATTTACCTATAATAAAAATATGGCAAAAAAAGAGAGAGAGAGGGGTCAGTGGTCATGTGGTTAACTGTTGAACAACTAGAATTATTTGATAATGATGATACAGAAAGAGGGCTCTCTGCATCAACCCACCATGCACAATCCCTCTTCCACCCTCTCCCCTCGGGCAGGTAGATACGGGTCATCCGGAGCAGGACCACCAGGCTGAAGAACAGTTTCTTTGCAGTAACTCAAATATCACTATGTAGCCCCAATCTTCAAGTAACCCCATGCCTATTCATCTTTTTTGACCCTGTAAATGCCATCTACAATTCAAGCTTTTTGCATTATAGTTTTCTTTTGCAATCCAAATTTCTGCTTTAGCATCTTTATCACACAAACCATGAGTCAACATTTTGCTTATCTCTATTTTTTTTTATTGTATTTATTGTATCTTATTTTCTTGTTCTGTTTTTATTTTTACAAATCTTGGGACTTAATGAGCTGACCTTGGAGCTCATATTTAATACCATACCAAGTGGAAATGTTTGTTCGTATCACAATTCCTTGAATGATGATGCCAACATATAGTGACAGGTAGAAGAATGAAATGTCCTGTGTATCCACATGTTGCGAATTCAGACAACAAAATAAGCTACAGCTTCTTGCAAGTATATCGGTTTTGTGTTTAATTACACAGCTCGTATTTTAAACTGAGTAAATTAATAGGTGAGTAACTTGAGACAAGATTGTCATTATTTCAGTGTTCATACTTTTCCTTTGTTTTTGTTTGGTGGTGCAAGATTGTTCTAATTTAAAATACATGCTTTGGCTCAATGGAAGTTGGGAAACACTGCACTATATTCAGTGTAATATATTGATGTTGTCTTCGACATCCGCTGTAAGACCCGTCATTTTCTTAGAACCTTGAGGTTCCATATGGGTTGTATTAAACATCAAAATGTTGGCTATATCATCCAGATGTTACCATTATAATTAGCAACCCAATTAATGTCAGAAAAATTATAATTTCTAGAACATGGTCAGCTCTGCTTCCAAGTGTGCAGAGCCTACAGTGTATGGGTGACGCAACGCCAATGCTAGTTGCTTATTTGTTTTGGAGAGTTATTGTCACCACATTTTAACTTTTAAGGATACACGGAAAGATGAGAAAATCTCTGGTTTATGAAGTTGTACAGGAGGTCCTTGCAAGCACAGCTAAGATGAGTAAAGGCTGTTGTGTGCAATGCAGCTATTATAGTGCGGATTAAAAAGTCAGCGATTGATAGTGTAGTTGATTACAAAGATGACTTTCATACAACAGACATAAGATCGTGAGCCAACCAAGCCACATTCCAAATTGTCAAGTCATTGGCAAGCAATAAAAGTTGTTCTCGACATTAGGATATGCAAGATGTTGGATTTTTAAAGTGACTTGACGTTTTTTTTAATAATTTAAATTTATCAATAATGGACAACTAAAACACCCCCAAAAAATTGTGGAACATACACATTAAAACCCACTAGCTAGCACTGGACTGGGTGAAGCCCGTTGTGGTGGGATGACTCCTTGCCAAAGAAAAATATCCTCTTGCTCGGTGCGGTTGCCTCTGGGACAGCCAGGTAAAATTTGCACAACTTTGCCAAACGGGTGAATTAGACATCAGTCTTGGTTCACCACAGCAGTGCATTGTGGGACTTTGCAGTACTACAACTCGTACTAGCTGTAACATTATGACAGTCACACAAACTCCCTACGGCGGCAGCTGTTCAAAGGATTTTTGTCATGCGTACTTTTTTTCAGGCTGGCTGGATGTCATCAAGGATGAAAACAAGATGTCTTTGCATCAAGACTTGCAACTACACATGTACATTCCTGAAAATCCCTCCATCCAGCTATATTACAAAATATGATTTATAGCTCCTAAATACAGCCATGAGGTGCTTTAATAAGACAAGGAGCTTATAAAAGAGGACATGTGATTAAGAGCAGAACCCTGGTTCTCTTGAGTCAACAAAGAGCATGCAATATGGTTGGGTGAGAGGCGAAGGGGTGTTCTGGGACAGATGTACAGATGTCTTGAAGGTAAGACTTGGAGATCTTTTGGGCTGTCAGACACAATCCAACCAGCACCAGAGGCCTGCAATCACCCCTTGTGAGGAAAGATATTACAAAAGAGAATTGGAATTCTCCTTTATGATCTCTGTTGCACAATTTAAATAGCGAGTATTCATCTGCTGGAGTGATGAACACAGACACACAATAATGCACAAGGTCTGGTATTGCAACAAGACTGCTGAGAAATAACTCTAGCTATATGGCCCCGCTTGATTGAACTGTTTAGAAACCCACTCATTGTTAGCGCTTACATAAATACTAATTTTTTTGAGTGATATGAACCAGACTTTACTTGGAGTAATTGAGCTGTTTAGTTCAAGGGTGGAGTCTTCACAATTCTGTTAGCCTGGAAACACATACACAAGCTAACACAAGATGTTGTATTTAATCCCTCTGCTCCATTACAATTGTAGAACAAAGTTGCATGCTGGACCAAGTTACGACATGTGACAATGCGTGCAGTTGGGCTGAGTCTATAAGGACGTGACGTAAAGATAATTAAGTAAAGAATAAGTAAGTATAAAGGTCTTGCCAGCACTGTTTGCTACAAAGGTTTTTTATTGTTTGGAGCGCAAATAAGGATGAATTGATTATTTATTTGAAAATTGTAATGATTATTAGAATTAACTAAACATAACTTAATGTATTTTATATAAGGCGCACCTAAAAACCTCCAATTTTCTCAAAATCCGACAGTGCGCCTTATAATCCGGTGCGCCTTATATATGCACCAATAGTGAGCCACTGCGGCAAGCGTGTCCAAATATATGGACAAAGTTTTAAATGGGCCATTCATTGAAGGTGCGCCTTATAATCCGGTGTGCCTTATCGTGCGGAAAATACGGTACATGTTAAAGTCACACAATTAATTTGCAGATATGCAAATCGGCACAACCTTTGATAATTTGAAGCCTTTTATGAATACTTTACGTCAATGGCACTGCTGACACAATTTGTCTTTCAGAGGAAGTTGAGTAAGTCTCAGCAAATAATTCACAAGGGGAGATGGAACTCACACATCCTTTCCCTAGTGCAAAGTCTGGTGTGTTGACGAATCCAAGGGTTGGGCATATTGCCATGTATGGGTTTACACTGGGGTCATAGAAGGCCAGGTGTGTCACAAATAGACACCAAAGGATACCTTGGACATGAGCGCATGTCTGTAGAAAAGGTGAGTTACACAGTAAATATACAAGTAGCTGTTGCCACTACCAAGAAAGGATGCACTACCAAGTGGTATGCTTTACTCACATGTAACCGTTTAAGTATGTAAATACCCCCCCCCCCCCCTTTTTTTGGCAGAGGGTGTCCGAAAGGAAAAGTTCCATGGGCATGTTGAGATCTTTCCCACAACTGCAAAGGCAAATTGTTGGAAATTATGAATGGATTACAAATCCATGGTGTGTCAAATTGAAGATAAAAAAGTTTCAGATGCCATAGATGCATATATCGACTAGATCATTTTAGTAAGTACAGTAATATAGGGCTTTGGATTGTGTAGCAGTTCATTTTCCCGACTTCTGTCCAGGCATTATGGGTTCAGTTCCTCATCAGTGATGGTGTGAATAAGTGAACTTTGTCTCTATAGTCCACAATATGTGTCCAGTAATTGACTGAACGTCATCTCGGAGGCACTGTGAGATGCCCTAGCTTGCACCAAACAAGATTTGTGGTGAAGAAAATGGATGTAATACAGTCCTTATACTACATCCCATTACCTATTCTTGTTTTTCCCTTTGATGAGCAATTTATTCATACAAAAATATAAAAGAAAAACTGACAATACTGAAAAGAATTTACAATATTGTCTGAGTCCTACACTTGACCAGATCATGTTGATTTGCAATGTCCCTTGCGCTCAGAGGACATCATCTTATTTCGGGTCATGTGTCGAAGCAGGCCAAGTCTTATCATCATCAGCATCACCACTGCTCTCTTTCACTCAAGCGCTCTCTCGCTCTGTGCGGTCCAAAGTGTTGACCATCTGGGAGAGATTGAAAGGGAGGACGGAGTCCCAATCCAACTAATTCTGTCAGCAAGGCAAAGCATTTTCTTCATGTCTCTCTGTGAGAGAAAGGGAAATAGACGCAAAAGGCAGAAAGAGCCTGTCCTCACTCCTTCAACTAGTGTCTGCTTACTGCTAACCTCCCTAGGTTCCACATTGCCTCATCCTATATGAGCTCAAAATGGGCTGGGACCCATGTGTCAGGGGTCGCACTATGGGGATTAGGCTTGGCCTCAAAGTCTGGGAAGTGTGTAGATATTTGGCGATATACATTAAAGCCGCCAAGCTATTCTTGCATGAAACTGTGCTGGGTCAACCAACTCGGAAGACCATATATTTCTAGCTACTGAACGTATGGGCATTTAAAACACATGGCAACTTAAGTAGGTGTAAAGCTGTGAAAGAAAAAAAGTGGGGTAGACATGTTGAGAGAATCACTGCTGTACCAAGGGAAAATCTCCTTGGAAGGCCTCATCCCCCTGTTGTCCTTCCGCCACACACACCTCACAAATCATAGTGGCTTCTCACCTAAGTTCACATTCCTCAAAATTCAACTTCATGAAAAACACATGTCTTATATGAATAGCATTATTCCTGATTGCGTACAAAGCGTATAATTAGCATTTTGTGTAGTCAATGTGTATTCATTATATGCTAACTGCTCGAGGAAAATAAAGTCCCACTACTGATTGTATTCACGTGACAATATGGTCTTCAGATCAGGTAATATTTTGAAAATATGATGAAAGACAAGCAAAACACCCAGTAACTATCAATACTTAAGGTCTCGTTTTAAGCACAAAAAAAAGGACTTTCTGCAGAATATAAGGTGTCCTCTATTTAAGTTATCGACATACACCGTTTTGAGGTTACAAGTGTAAATTAGTGTTAGATTACGACACATTCTGACATTCTGACTCCGCAATACAAATTAAGGTTACATTGTCGCTGCAGAAACGGAACTCCATCGTAAACCGAGGACCCCCCTGTGTCCTCATATAGTGGCCTCCGCTCTAATGGATACCATGCCTCAGTTCGTTAACTGCCTCTCCCCAAAGAGACGCCGTCTTTCCTAGTAACCAGCAACACATAGCATTCCCATTGCAACATAAAAGTAACAATTTTCTGTTAACCAATCAGCAAGTGTACTGTATACATACAACATGTGCACCGTAGCTCCATACTAGACTAATGAAGCGTAATATACTACCAAGACTAGTACTGCAATGAAAGGTAGCAGAAATATGGAACAGTACAGTTCAGATATTTGACAATGGAAATGAAAAAAACAAAATTCTACTGAAATGAACTGAATTTGCTTGATGCAAATGACAAATAATATTTACTATATCTCTCCAAGCTTTTTATTTGTTACATTGAAGTTTATGACATATACTAGTGTCGCTTAGTCTTTTCATACATAAAGAAAATCATCTAACCAGTTGATTTATGACCTGATGACATTTTAACGTTGATGTACTTATGTGATTTATGAGAGAGAATCCCTGACTGGGTTTTTAATTTCAAAAAGACCAGATGCCATTTATGTGTCTATAATCCTATTCTAGTCAATCTTTCCTGTGGAGTTTCACACAACATACGTCCAGAATAAACAGAGGCGAGTAATAGGCCGCCTCTAGGTTGCTTTTGAGATGTCCCATGAGAATCTGGTTGAGTATAACTACAGTCATTGTTAAAAGTTGATCACCAGTTGTGAAGCTGGTGGAAGCTGGAGGGGGTTAAAATAAGAACTAGCAAAATCAGAACTTTACACACAAAAACCTCCAAGTCATTGTTAACAGGACATAGGCAGTTCTACCCTTCAATTTCCAACACCTGTATCAGCTCCGAACAGTCAGTGCAAAAAAAACCCAGGAATAACATGAACGGAAAGAAAATAAGATAGAAAATTAGACTGCAGGATCTTGTCATGTCATGCAATTACTCAATATCCCAGAGATGCCGGCAGCTCTGTCATGTTGCCCAAAAAGTCACAGTAGAAGAGGAGGGAGTGGAGTTTTCATGAGTAGGTCTTTACAAACAGACATTATGACAAAAATGTCCCGTGTTTTAACATTGCTACTATCACTTGTGTCATTACAGTTCGATGAGTGCACTAGGTCTCGGACAAATAATACACTGGTCTTTACATTTGGGTATCAGAATTAAATTAAGCGTAAGCGTTAACGATCAGAATATGTTCTGTCATGTTGCCCCTAATGAAGCATGGGACGTTGTGAAGCCAGGGCAACTAGATTACACCTTTTGATTATTAATTATTGCAAGAGAAGGCACCTATTACTGAAAATACGTCATTCTGATGTTGGCAGCCAAGCCAGCCAGTGACTCAGAACAAACTACTCTCACAAATCAAGCACAGGACAGAAAACACGGATGAAGAAAAACATCAGGAAGGCTGAAACCATGCACTGTGGGAAAATTATCCTTCAACGCCGAGGGCACCTTGGTGACTCAAAAACATCATTTGTATTCAAGTAAACAACTCAAGTTTACAGAAACAACATTTGTATTTGAATTGTGACTATGCTAACCAGAATTTTAAAAGTTTATAGGAGCAATGTGGGACAAGCTACTTGGGAACTATATCATCTATTCTAGACCTGTGCATGTGACGTGGAAATAGAAGTCTGTATATGATAATCCACTTTTTGTCACCACATTGTGTGTTGCACCGGGGATGGCGGTTACATCAACTGAACTCCGAGCAGGGATAGCTACCAAATTCTCAAGCACGTTAAATTAGACTTGCCTCAGCACAAAAATGGAGATGTGCCTGTTTTTGCGCTATGCGCTACCTATTTTATGTTACTAAATTAGCAGGTGCACTAGAACGCTCAGAGAGCCCAATTATGGCCCCAAACACCCAGCACTAAAATGATGCATCTGTTTTTACGCCGAGTGCAGAGACTGTTTTTTAATGGACCTTGAATGAACACTGTCAAAAAAGCAACATTAATTACATTCACAAACATTCATAGCTCAGTGGGATACACATCATGTATTGTAAATAAGTTCTATTTGGGTGTATACTTGCTTATATCCAATAACCGTCAAATGTGATTTTTGCGTGTGAGCATGCTGCAAAACCAGTGGGGTAATCTCAGTTGATGAACCCTGCAGACTGAAACAGTATGGTATGGGTTTGCTACATCTATCTTTTTGCAGTGGTCTTTAAAAAAAGCAGTTAAGCATGAATACATTATGACTGGAATGCAATTTTAATGAATTATTCTGGAAAGTTGACTTACTGACAAACTTGCATAAATACTGGTGTCAAATAACACGACGTGTGTCAGTGAATTTTATTCACTCATGTGCTTATTGTTTGGAATGTGCACAAAAGCACAGATGTTTGCTAACTTGAGTGTAAGTCCAAAAGCATCACATAAATGTAAGCCCTAGTCCCTCGAGTAAATATTTTAGGATTTGTGGATTGAAAAACCTCTTCAACAGGTTGATACTATAAAATTGGCATTTATTTTGCAATGAAAAAACAAAAGCTTAAGCTTGCCCAGGTTTCAAAAATGTCTTACCAGAATGTAACTGGAAAACCACAAAAAGGTAAACACAAGGGGAGGAAGCTTGGAAACTGCTGCCAGGTTCACTTCTTGAAATGTGCACCTAAAGTGTTGGAAAAAAATAATGCATTTTTGCAGAACATTAATGAAGGTGAAGAATTAATTCAAAATTTGAACTTAGATCATTGTTTTTGGGAGTCTTTCTGAACATTACATGATGAATTCAAATTATTGATATTATGAGATACTATATGACAGCTGCCACAGGGCAATATAAATAGAAAGAAGTCTGTCGACCTATAGTAGACTTAGAAAAAGTCATTTTTTATTTGTTAAAACACAGGTGTCAAACACAAGGCCCATGGGTCAGATCTTGCCCGCCACATCATTTTATGTGGTCTGTGTTAGCAAATGATGTGCATTTACTTAATGTCTCCTGTAAAATACCAAAATTGCACATTGCCTTGACTTGTAAAAACGTTGGGATATTGCAAGTGTTTTTGTCGTATTGTTTGTTGTTGACCTAACAAGTATTTTTTAGCAGCTTGGGTCAGTCCCGACTCTTTGTCCAGGGTTTATTTAATATCTTTTTTGTCAGTGACATATAAAACAAATCTTGGTGTGTTATCCCAGAATTTAACAGGTCAAACTTATGTGTATCAATTATCACTTTCTCTCACTCTTAACATCCGCCGGAGCTTTATGGTTGAATGGGGGGGGGGGGGGGGGGGCGGATTGGCGGCACGAAAAGAAAGAACGCTTGTGATTTTTCTTTCATTTCCTCTCAAACTTGATCCCACTTCCATAACAGCTCTGATCCATGAAAACATGCAAACATGACACTGAGGCTATGATAAACACCAGGTCTGTATTTGGGGTGGAGAGGAAATCAACTCCAGTTCAGGATGTGACAACTAGCTCTGCCCAGATCAATCATACTCCAGCAGTCCTGCAACTGGGTGGCAACCATATCAGGACAAGGGGGTTGGGAGGTGCACACACGGACAAACAAAAGCTCCGATACACAAGCACCTATGCACTGAAATCCCTTCTTGGGCACAGCAGCCATCAAGTTCACAGGTCTCCCAGGCAGGCGGGATGAGAAGGAGCCTTCTGCAACTGGATTCCGGAATCAGTGTGCTGGGTTTACACTTTCAACTCCACCTTGCTTATCTCTCAGATTAGCTTGATAAGAGAATTATGAAGCCACATCTAAAGCTTCCTGGGGGGTAAATGATGTGATGAGAGACAGCCCAGAAGGGGAGCGCGCCGCCTCTGAAACATTTAACCACAACACACACATTCACACACACACACACACATGTTCTCATAAGAAGGAATCCCTAACCCAGGACCTCACGTATGCCTTGTTCCTTCATCCCTTCTCTCATTAAACAGAAATAGAAGGAGTCGGAAACAAAGGAAGAGGGAAGTAGAGAAGGGGGGTTCTTATAGATATCCACACTCCTTTAACTTCCTTCCTGCGCATTCCAGGTTTTGTGACCCCACCTTCAAGGACAAAGAGTCGAAACACACTTCCCTCCTCAAAATTCAGACGTCGGCAAAGAAAGTTTATTTTCCAAGTCGCAGGACGTAAAGGGCGATAAATTATCAGGCTGTCAATTTGGTCACAAAGGCTACTCAGTGCCGTGAAGGTACAAGCAGATCTTTTTACCCTCCAAGGAGCAAATGTTAATGAAAAAGCGGAAAATTCTCATGAAGTATTGATAAAATCCAGATGTTTGATACTACTTGGCGAAACTGAACCTCCAAAAGAACCGAACCCATTTACAAAAACTATTTTGCAATCTTTAGTAACCGTGTTTTACTTTACCGGTGTTTAATTTATTTTATAATGTTATGATGTAACATGTTTTATTATTCATTCATTAATCTTCCAAACCACCTATCCTCACGCGGATCACAGGCATGCTGGAGCCTTTCAATCAGACTACCATACATGTTTTTGGAATATGGGAGTAAACCGAACCACCGGGAAAAAAAACATGCAGGCACGGGGTGAACATGCAAACTCCAGACAAGAATGCCAGAATTGAACCCTCCACCTCCAAACTGTGAGGCCGTGCTAACCAGTAGCCCACTGTGCCGCCACATGTTCTATTAAGTTAATTTTATTCATCCCTTTACACTGAGCCTTATATTTATATTGAGGTAAGATACTTCGGTGTCATTCAGTCTTGCATTAATGATGAACTACAGGAGTTATTTACGAGTAGCCCAACGTAGAAGTTTTTCAAATGACAAGCTGCCGCTTGGTCAATTATTTTCTGTTTTGCAAGTCAAAATCCAAGATACAAGCTAGCTTTAGATACACTGCCGCTTGACTGATGTTGTCACAGTCGCTTGTCACAGGTTGTTGCAGTCTCTCCAAAATTAAATGGTTGGCACAAAAGTTATGTTCAAAGTTGCGGGGTGTGTTTATGCTGATGCAATTTCAATTTAGGGTTACCCAAAATTTTAGTCTGGCATGATCTTGTTTTCTGGTCAGCTTGTATGTATTTAATTTTGTTTTTTTCTGTTGAGTCTTAGTCCGATCCTCATCATTCTGTGTTGTTAGCTGCCGTCTTGTGGATTGGTCTCTTGTTCCTCTGTGCTATTTTGCTCTTAAGTGAAATACTTTTGAGTTACACTGCTTATAATTTTCTCCACTCTCTCCCATATCTGGGTCCACCAAAATGATAGTCCACATTCCCCGAAACATTTACTCTCCGGGCTTTGGGCCATTCTAAACATTGGATGTTAAATTAATTGAAGTTTAAATTGGTCATTGCTACAAACGTCCATATGCATGGTTGTCACGTTCCATGTTGCAGACTGGTGATTGACAGGTGATCAGTCCAGGGTGTACCTGGCCCTTCATGCAGTGAACACTGATAGGATCCAGCTTTCCCATGACCCTTAATAGGATATGGTGTGCAATTAATGGAAAAGGGAACAAGTGTCTCCATACTTTCCCACTGCTGTAAATCAGCTCATCTCGTTTCCTTCCAATACATGATTCACATCATGACTGCTCATCATCTTGCTCACCAGGGCTTTAACTACTTCTTGTATCATACCATGAGCTCCACCCATTGATTAGATAATTGCATCCATGATCCCCTGAACTCGGACCGTATTCCTTCTTTGCACTCAACATGTATTTCTTTTTTACCGAGATAGGAGCACCACCTTGCCACAATAGTGACTTTCCTTGGTTTAATGTTACCCAAAAAATATTTTTTTTAAAAAAAGCTTCCAAAACAATAAACCCCAACCTGATATTTATTGACCTGTTGTTGAAATATTCCTTTCCTAGTTATACAAATGTCGACACACATGCATACATGTGCGCAAAAACGCAGGTGATCATGGACCTTTAGACAGGCACAGACACACTAGTAATTCCAATGGGGATCGAGACATGAAAGAAAGTGTTGACTTGGGTGTTAGAGTACACGTCGAGCCTCGATGTGAGAACCAGGGGTCGAGGAGAGGAACAGAGGGAGGAAATTGAGAACATTTCTTGATTAAAGACTGCTGTAACATCTAACCTTTGACTGCAAACAGATTCAACAGTGGCCTGACAGCATCCTGGTCTAGGTTTGCATGGTAGGAATTTCAGAAAGGAAGATATTCAGAAACTTTGGTCAGACATGAGGTCAAACTGGTATAAGTGCTGACCAAGAAGGATTATAACAATTGAGGTTTGTATCTTTAAAATGAAGCATGAGTGACACCTTCATGACAGGTAAACTGAAACTTATCTTCACAATTGTTTATTTGGATCATCACCATTTATGGATCCTGTATCGAAATGAACTCTGTAGTAAAACTAAAAATATACTCTCTGCCTGTGTAGCTCTTCCTCCCATTCAGACAAGACAAACCCTTGTATCCCCTGACCACACATCTCCTTCACGCCCTCCCAGCAGTTTGCTTATCAATCATCCCTCAGCTCTGCCATCAATCTCAGAGAAGATCTGCCACTTGTTTCCTAGACTGCCAGTGTATTTGTTAAAACCCCGCACCAGCTCCCCCTTTTCCTGCTGGCTTGGTTGAAGGCTAATAAAACTGTCATAAGACACCCAGAGAGAGAGAGAGAGAGAGGGGGGGGGGGGGGGGGCAGTGGGTTGGGTTGGGTTGGGTTCGTGGTGGTGTGGCCTTCTGGGAGCTAACACGACAGAATGGTTTAAGTCAAACCCGAGTTTCATAGCAGTGTGGAGGGTCTCATTTTTGTACCTCCAAACTAGTAGCATGATAAATGAAATTTAAAGGAGACAGTAAAACACTACCATTGCTCAAAGTCATCCTTTAAAGTTAATTACAAAATGTATGGGGGGCTGATTGAATTGGCCCCCTGGGTGTGATCATGAAGAGAAGCTGCAGGCGAGCCGAAGACAGTCGTCCAATGACGGGCAGTGACTCACGCACATTCCATAGACCGAGACCTGGTCTATGTAAAGGACTTCAATGGGAGTGCATGATTCATCCCTTGCCGCCATGAAAGCATTGAGCGAATAAATGTTGCTCAGCTACTATATCTTAAACTTGGCGACAACTGGATTGATTGCCCTGGAAATATTTTGGAAAAGCATTATTGGTTAAGGATGGTTAAGTTGGTCTAATGCAAAATATTGATATTATTTGAAGTGCTGTTTGTAAGCAAAGGTCTGAATATTTTAGATTAAAGTGGAAAACATTTGCTTCTCACACAACCTCTGAAACAATTACCTGCTGAATATTAACAAAATAACCTCCTCACTTTGGGACGTCAAAATGTGAGGACCCGGCCGTTTTCCTGCTCCATAATGAATGAATTGTGGATTTCTTTTTATTTTATTTTTTATTTTTTTGGTGAGGAATTAGCATTTTAATATGGGTAAAAACTCCAAAAGTCGATATAGTATATGGCTTGTTTAATGGTATCAAGAGTTCAATTTTAATGTTTAAAGAAGTTATTTAATGTCATTTTTAATCATGTATAATATATTATTGTTTGATACAATAAAACAAACATTTTAGTAGTACTGGACAATATTAAGTGGCAAAACTATATTTAATGCAACAAATATTACTGGACTCTTGATGCTGTAAATGCTCGGTGGACCACATTAAAGAGTGCATATGTGTGCCTCAGCACATGACTCACAATCCAAGTTATGCACAAGAGAACATCACAACACATTGTCCAACTATTAGTCATTTTATACTTTTTAGTGTTACGCACCAGACATAACAAATTATGCATCTCATATTCCATATATAGTCTCACCATGTTTGTCCCTTACTGTTGTGAATCTTTGTGGGCCTGGGAGTTAATGTTTACGTAGAATAAGCAAGTGCAACCATTCAGAGATAGCAAGCCCACACTGTAATCCTTAATATAATTATAATTTTGGAAGACCTAAACGTGGTTAATGTTGTTGAAGAAGTTTGCATGCATTCTAGTTGGTGTTGGAGTCTGTGGGAATAAGTATGTTTCGGGAAATATGTTAGTTACATAGTTGTTACTACCTCTCAGTGTTGGCAGCCGGCCGTGTAATCAGTCTGTTTCTTTATCATGTCTCTGGCTTCCTACAACTCAGCGCCAACACAATCACACATTCCCAGACTCACACACACGCAAACATTGACACTGATATCGGAAGAAAGTTTGTACTCAAAGCCAAAGGATTTAAGCCACTTCCAGCAGAGGCCATGTGTTTTTTTGCGTTGCTTATGAGATCATCATGTTTTAGTCCAAGTTAAAGGGACAGGAAGTATAATCTCTGGTTATCATGTTATTAAGTACCAATCAATTCAATGTGTTAAAAAATACGGCGAGGGTAGACGCCATGTTGGTATAAATGTTCACATTATGCATAGAGGGAGGTCCTGATGATGGGACCCAAGAAGCACATAAAAGAAGCAAACTACCAGGAAGCTGGTATAGTCTTGTATGATTTTATAGGGATCTTAAGCATGTCCTTCACTTTAATTAGGATGTGGAGTGCAGGGGTATTTTTTACAGGAAACAAAATATGGAACCCCTGCTGTCTGCCTTGGGGCTCCAGTTTCTGAGTCAAAAACACAAAAAATTACAAGACTGTGTAACCAAAGTAATGCAAGATAATGCAGGTCAGATGCATACTAACTCACCAAAGCATACAAATACAAGCAGAAGCACACTGTATGTAGATTGAGGGGAACATTTGAGGACAATAAGGGGGAAAAAAAAATCCAAGTTCAACCAAAGAAAAATAGCATAATTGTTCTCATAATTATTTGAGTATGATTCGACAATCGCTGTCACTATAGTAGTTTCCAGAGTCTGACATGTGCAATAAGTGAAGTAAGTGTGAGCCAGACAGGGTGGCATGGCTGGAAGTGCCGAGATGAAGCCCCCCCAAAAAAAAGGGAAACTGCTTCTGTTCCATTGATAACATCAGACTTGGGCCTCCCAAGAGGTTATCATAAATAATAAAGCAAAAGCCCAAAAATGATTGAAATGAAAATTTTGAATAAAGCTAATAGAAAATGTATTTGCTTTTTTTATTTCACTTTTGATAGACGGCCTGGCACAGCAGACACCAACTTATTTGTATACTTTTGCATAGCACGTTCTTTTAAAAGTGTGACTGGTTCTAATTTGAGAACAAATTGTGGAGAAAATAAAGTTTTAAAATGTAAATTTAAAATACATTTATGAATAATATACAAGATAAACGGAACATGTGTATTCTTTATACATGGAGAATGTGAGAGCACAATCTGCATTTGCAAAGGGAGAAGAGAACATGCGAGTGTAACACGGTGACAGGTCAAGCTGAGCAGAAACGTCTCAATGTATGTTTACACAATCTAATGCACAAGTTCAAAGGTGAAGGGGAAAGGGGATTTTAATGTTTCCGGGTTTATTTATTCAGCCTAGTATCTGGCTAAGGACTAATTCCCAACTCCCCCACTTCTCGCTACCCTCACCCCAGCCAACCAAACTTCTTGCCCTCCTGTAGGGTTTCCCACCTCAAATGACATTGCCCAGGATGTGATTGTTGAAGAGCACAATGTGGGCTGTGTACAAAAAAGAGAAAGGAGCTGTAACTTCTATCCACATGTTTTCTGGAACAAGTTAAGCACACACAGTAGTATAGAAGGGTAATAAATCAGCCAACAGCCTGCCACTAATTTCTGTACAGGGTAAAACAGGGGGGGGGGGGGGTTCTGTTATTGATTTCAAATAGCTCATGTGACTTTCTTTGGAAGCATACATTACAAGGTTTAATGATAACATTTTATTTTAAAATCAATATAAAAATATATATATGTGTGGAAAATTCTACATCGTATCTGCATTCTATATGGTATTGTATGTCAAAAATTGTATGTTGGTCACATTCTGAGCAGATGTTCAATCCACAACTGAATGCACACAAACAGAGAGACACGCAATAAAATTTCTTTGGGTTGGCAGACACAGCACGCCAAAATGTAATTGTTGTTCCTATGAGGCTAGTGAATCATAAATAGTTGAGCCATTATATTTGGCCAATTCGCCGTTAGTGGATCGTGTTGGCACTCTTGCCAGAAGCTCATAAAATTGATGTCTGTAAATTTACGAATATACTGACACGGATGAATGGAGGCAATGCCCCACTCTGCTATTTCCTTCGGAACTGTTCTCTCAACAATTCAGATGAAGAATTTTTGGACAAACTTCACATTCTAAAGGATGTTATATTTTAAGTGGCAAATTTCAAAATGTCTCAGTGGAATGTTGCATCCAGACTAAACAGAAATGTCTCCAGCACAGATGCACTGAAGTTGAGTTTGAGTCCAAGGTCTGAAGCCAAAATGTCATGACAGTCTGTATATAATGGCTATCAAGGGGCTCGCTTCTTCAGACAGGAACAAACCATTGCTTCACGCAATGGAGCTCATACTATTTTTGAAGAGGCCAAGTGAAGCTGGGTGAAGTCTGCAGGTGTTGCATGTGCTCAGAAATATTGGGTTCATGCTACTGGAAATTTTGATGACATCTCAGTTATTTGGCAATAAAGGCCAACTAAACAACAATAACTAGTAGCCTCCAATTGGAAATCTTCTTTCACGCATTAAATTAACATACAGTATTTTCCGCATTATAAGGAGCACCTAAAAACCTCCAATTTTCTCAAAAGCCGACAGTGCGCCTTATAATTCCTTATATAAAAGTTGAATGCACTGACAATGTACTGACTAAATCCGTAATGAATGTTTGGTTTCATCCAGCAAAAAGTCCTTCAGTTTTTTCTTTTTTTTTCTGGACAGTTGAAAGGGGAAATATGGCTCACATGGTTGTTCTTTCTGAGTTATGACTGGTTTGTCATTTTGCTTATTATATGGACTGGAATAGTGAAGTTTAGCCATTTGCGTCCTGATTTCAAATAAAACACATTGGCTGTGGGATTGGAAACAAAATAATTGCTTTAACAATCTCATTTTCTCAATTTCATCCTCACTCGTCTCCCTTTTCCCGTTGAAGAAGAAATGCCAGTCACATGACACCCTGTTGGCTGCACGGAGTATTACCTTGCTATGACAGATGAAGAACAGGCTTTGGCTATTAGCATCACTAGAAAATAGGAATGGCCACTTTTTCCACACTCTCATTCCTCACTTGCTCCTCCTTCCCTTCTATATTCTGATGTGTCATACAAACCAAACTGCTTTGCAATCTATGACATGGTTTATGTCTTTACAATTAAAAAAACAGTTGTACATTTTTAAATGGTTGCTTGCTATCTACGAATTTTCGTTTTCACCATATGTAGGAGTTGAAATTCTTCTGGCTTCTCAGCCAGAAAATTAACAAAGAAAGACGTGAATTGCAGAAAGAGACGATGAGATTCAGACAACGAAGATGAGGATGTTGAATCCATATGTTAGGTATTACGAAATATGACGGAAGACAAAAGTGTGGGAGTATGTTGTTGGTTTATTTTTAGCTTTTAAAATGCAAAATTCATCCAAGTTGAGCCTACACGATGAGAAGTCTGTTGGACCAAGTCATTCAATGTCATCTATTTTTCACAAAATTATTAATGTAACTGCATTCATGATCAATTAAGTTCTTGTAACCATGCAGTTGTCTCCACGTTAGTGGACATAATAATCTGATGGTGAAACTTCTGTTTGTGACCTTTCAAGGTCAGCTGGGACAAGCCAATCCCAGCAGTCCTTGGGTGGTATGTGGGTCAACAGCCAATTACTAATTAATTTATATGTGGATATTGATCATGTCTATGATTTTCCAATGAGGAACCAGATATCAATATGCAACACTATACGTATAAATCTATCTGTATGAAAGCAAGACTCCTAGAAAATCAGTGTCTCATCACTGGTGAGCTATTTTTTTTTTGCAATATAACCTACCGCTTAAGTTTTTTTTTTAAATTACATACAGGGAACACATTGTTCATATGACACAGATTTTCCCATGAAATGCGGTTTGATTTCAGAGAGGAAATGTGGTGTTAAGCGTACCTGCTACATCCAGCTGTTCTCTGATCCGATGTGATGGTGATGAGCTACATCTCACATATTTAATAGCTCACAGCAGCTCTGCAGCATCTGTTCAATATCTGTGTAAGGGTGGGTGTACATTTCCAGGGCCAATAGGTGCAGAAGCAATAGGAACGGATGCAATACCTTGCCCGAGATTAATCAGATTCAGGGCTATAACCTTGCAATCTTGGATGTCTGAAGGGATTTTGATTCAGAGCTACACTTGAAACCACCCTGGGGTTGAAAGGAACAAAAAGAAAAACCATTTGCGAAAGCATCTGGATTCATTGGCAAAGTGGTCTGAATGGTGGAGTCTGTTCCATCGGCAGGCATTTGCCAAGCCCATCCACCCAGACTCCTTTCCTCTCCAACCTCAACCATGGTCAATTTATCATCGGATCTCTAACGCATATTCGGACATCAAAGGATGAGCGCCTGTAAGAGGCTTTTTAGATTTTGTGGAAATGTGACATTTCTGGAAACATTTACCCTGTCATAGCTGCTGCTACTCTTTAAAGAACGCCAAGAGGAATGGATTAATGTTACGTCTTTAACAAACATTCTTCCGGTATGTCCTCTCTTCCTTACAAGCATGGTGGCTCCCTAAATCTCCTGTGATCACACACAAAGATCACTCACTATAGAGCTGCGTTAAGTCAGTTAATCAGTTTAAGATGTGTATGCATGTGTACGTATCAACATTGTATTCCCCACAATTTAATTTTGAAGTATCGGTGCATGGTTTATTTGTGGGAGTTTTTTTCTGGCTACAATTAGTTTTTAAAAGGAATCAAGATTGGTAAAGCAAATAACCCAATAAAATAGTTCATACCAATTTTGAGGCTGATTCAGCAAATTTCTAATTTATCTTATGTCTATTAAGATTATTTTGTGTATTTAGAGAAGGATTTTACCTTCCCAGATATGCTTGGAAAAGGATCAGCGCTGAGAATGGTAAACTGTTGGATGCACATGCTCACATTTCAATCGTTAATGAATAATTTTAATGATTTGCAATCAATCACTCGTCAGCACAAAATAGGAGACATTTTTCAAATGACTTTGATGGCTAAAAGCAGTTGTTTCTGATTAAAGCAATGTAAACAGTTGTAAAAAAATAATTGACACACTTGAGTGTGTCAATAAACAAATAAAATATTAGTAGTGACATGTCAATAAAATGTAGACTGGGAAAAAAATGAGTTTCTGTTCAAACTACAATGTAATGGATTCATTGTTGAAAACATTTCACCATTTACAAACCACACTGCAAATTACCAGATGCCTTGAAAGTTGGAAAATGTTCTCCTCCAACTCCTTTATTGGGAAACAACCATCTGAACAACAGCTGAATCACACAAATTTTCCACCACTGAGTCCACAAAAATTCCAAAATATGATGAGTAAAATAGGCATTGACAGATGCTTTAATGATATTCTCGTGTATTTTATATTTACTTTTATTGCACTCACTTTAAGTACATTCCGCAATAAATGCAACATGTGCGTGAAGAACGAGGGAGATGTGGGACAGCAAAGTTTGAACAGAGGGTTTGTTGTTTATTTGGTCCTTTTCATATGCCCGTAAAACATTGACATTGTTTTGTCAAAACAGCACATTTGGAGCATGCTGTTACAAGCCTATGGTAAATGCGACGAAATGAACTGCATTATAAAATATGGATCTAGTTAGTACAATAGCTGTGACTAAAGCTCGGTTCACACAGCTGAATAATCGTTTTGATTTTAGCCCCAAATTTACCCTTCTGATAATCGTAGGTGGGCCCTGATTCCCGTATTGGTTCCAAAGATAATCCTGGCGTGTGTGGTGTGGTGTGGTCAGACTTATTTTGGCAGCTCACAAGGACGTCTGACCATGGGGATATTCAACCTGTTGGATTATTTAGGCTTGATTTTGCACTGTGTGTGAACACACAACTCGTTTTGCAAGATATCACGTCAGACATTGGAGTATTCCAGAATTAAATCAATTTGTGTGCGATCTGTGTGCTGGATGGTTTCTGGAATCACTCACACACCTTCAGCTAATCATCAATTACCTCCTGCATGTAAGATCTCTGCTTATCCGCAATCGGGTTCTAGACGATTCCCTCATTTTGAGTGGTATCAAAGCAGTCTAGATGTTTTTTTGTGCTTAACTTCTTGCGGTTTCCTCCACGGACCTCTCATTCTGCCACTTCTGAGCCATTCCTTCAAATCATCATCAGCTCTTCAACAATCTGTCAGAATCTCGTCTCCTTCTTGCCAGCTAAGCAAATGTCCTACCCTTGGTCTTGAGACATTTCTTCCCATCCAAAAATCCCTTAAGCGTCTACCAACTGTCTCTCGTTCACTTTTGGGTCCTCTGCAATCATTACTTTAAAGTAAGTCTCCCTGGCAACCATTCCGCCTTTCTGTCCAGGAGCACATTGCGATCAGCCCCAATTTCGTAAGCTGAGTGCGAGTGATTGGCATTTGTATATTTTTATTTGACCTATGGAGAAGTAACTGTTCTACCCTATGACCTCTGCCTAGCCACAAGCAACTGTGCAAGCCTGAAACTGATGCAGTTCTGTTGGTCTAAAAGAATTGTTTTAATTGCAGTAAAACTCTTTATGGGTTAGGGTTAGGGTTTGCCCCTCTACAAAGAAACAGCTACAGAACTAAATACAGCAAGCACACACTCAAGCAGGTGTAACCATACAAAATATTGATAATACTTTTTGTGTCTCTTGTTTCTTTACAGTACAAAATACTGACAAAGTAGTCATCTTCTGAAAGAGTGAATGTATTTGTGATCAGAAGAGCACCTTAAGCTTCATCCACAGACCCGATGAGGTGCTTTCTTCTCTATAGACAGATATTAATCAAGTAAAGACTGAAATCGGAGACAGAGAGGGTCAGACAGAGAAAAAGGAATGCTGTTTACGGATTGCACTCATCCATAAGGGGCTTCCATCTCAACAGTCAGTCAGCTGAATGTTGAGCACAACATCCAGCAAAACTCCCCTTTTTTTCTGCCCCAAACCCCCGACCCTTAACCGCCACCACTTACTAACACAAAAAGATTCAGCATGGCACTTTCCTTTTCAACCTAGCATGCAATACCCCCACCCTCCACCCTACCCAATGCTCACATACCCTGGCCTCCCCCCTTTTCCCACCTTTGTATCAGTAGAAAGGCATATGGTTACTGCCATCCGATTCTCCCCCAGCTGAAAGTGCCTTTCACTTTACCGCAGTTCACAAAGAGGTCAGACTACAGCAAACAGAAAAATTGTGTGCGAGCTCAGTTTTTTGTTCTTTTTATGCCAAGCTACAAGATGCGAGAGACACAAGAATAGCAGCTGTTGAGAAAGTCTGTGATAATATTTCAGCTAGTCAAAAAGCTTGCATGTGCGGGTGAATGTAGAGTGAATGTATTGTATGTTGTCATGATTGACGCATTGAGAAAATCAATCAGCGTTGGACAGATCGAGATGTTATGAGCAAGGTGTTGGAAGTGTCACAGTGGCTGGTTTGTGTAACATGAAAGCACAAACACAAGGGCCAGCAAGTTTCTCTCCTGCTTTCTTTGTGTGACTTGAGTAAATCATTAATAACAAGTGTTCCTCAGCTTACCTTGTTTGTAAGACTTGTACCTGACAAATACTCACAATTCCACCAAGAATCATTTCAGTTATCAATTCTATTCATCCTTGAAGTGTTGATACTTTCACCAATATTGTTAAAAATCTTAACTTAAGATTTATAATAAAGTCAACGGTGTGGAAATGCTCCCCTGTGTGTATGTATGTATGTATGTAGTATGTGCGCCTTAGTCGTGTGTGTGTGTGCGTCTGTGTGTGCGTGTGTGTGTGTGTGTCTGATCGAGCATGTAAACACAGCTCAAGTGTTTGTGTATTAGGAAATGCACTCCTCCCTGAATGGAGGACTGCCTTGTGCCATAAATCTGTCCTTCATTGGGAAGACAAAATGAAAATGGCCCCATCATAAAACATGTGTAATGGCTTCATCTGCCACCAACGTATAATGGGGCAATTACCAAGAAGGGGGTTGTGAGAGCGTGAAGCCTTTACCTCACTTTGGCAGAACATTCAATGCAGTTTTGTATTTTATATGCACATGTGCCTGGCATGCTCTCTTTATTTCATATAATATTCAACTACATTTTTATTAATTCATTATGGTTACGCAAAGTTCAGCCAACGATAAATGCAACATGCGCATGAAGCGTGAAGGAGTGAGAATTGAAATGCTTCATAAATTAATGCAGTATTGCATTATTTCTTGCATAGCCTTTGTGCTTTTAAAATGTCTCTTTACTTTGGTTTGAATTTTTGATTACTGCATTGGTTCATACTGTGTATACTCTGCAGCATATTTTCAGCATACACTCACTTTTCAACACTTTCTGGATTTTTATCACCTGTAACCACCCAACACCAAATATGCAACTGAAAGCATATAACCTTGATGACGTTCTGGCCAAATTTGTTTTCGGCAGTGATGTCCAAAGTCTTGTCCATGGGCTACTTCTACTGAAGCCTGCCATCCAGTTTCCATCCATCCATCCATCCATCCATCCATCCATCCATCCATCCATCCATCCATCCATCCATCCATCCATCCATCCATCCATTATCTCCCGCTTCTCCGGGGTCGGGTCGGCCAGGCAGCAGCTTCATCATGGAAGCCCAAACTTTGCTCTCCCCAGCCACCTAAGTAGGAAGCACTTTTGAGAGCTTTGCAATTTAACACAGTTTGCACAATAAAACCTTTCCATAACATACTATCCCACCCTTCACAACACATAGTCATGATTCGTGGATGCCAATATGTATATTCAGATGCTAACAAAACATTGCTCTTTGTAGTTTGCATTTTTGTAGCAACTTCTGCATTCAATCAGAAATTGCATCATTAATATCAAATTATTTTCATTGCTCAGACCCTTAATCCTTCACACCTCCTAATTAGACAAAATTCAGGTTAACTGTACACCACAACTGAAACACTAGACAGGTAAGCCACAATCTCTCATGATTAATGTAGTGTGTTAGTGTTCTGGGCTCTGACCTTTTGAGATAGGCCAGGCACCATTTTTAAGTGAAAGCTCTGCCTCTGCTGAGTTGTGGAGTTGTCCATCAAGTCCTTGTGCACCCCTCCACCATCCACCTTCCACCCCACAGTCATTTGCCTTTCAAGCTCAGATCTTTGTCTTGCTGCCTCTTTGCCCCTGACATGTATGCATACCTGTCTTAGTTTACAACAACAACAGAAAGTTGTTTTACTACCACCTTTGTAAATCAGACATAGATTTATGGACTAAATGCCATTTTTTAATCATGACTATGAATTTTCATACATGATTTCAAAAGAAAGAATTGAAGAGAACCGATTGTGATATTGAAGAGGTTTCTTGAAGGCATATTGTGTGCCATTCTAATATATCTTTGCCTGATTCACTCACATTTTGAGTCAATATAACACAGTGAAGGCTTTATTAGCCCTCCTACGGGCTGAGTGTCCGGATCTGAAAATACCATTGTTGGTAAATGACCCTCCCTCACTGTCCACTGCCACTCAAGTTGTGGAGGTGAATTGGCACTGAGGTCACGTCCTTTCCTTGCTCCCAAACATCAGTATTGTCACACTTGACAGAGTAAATTTACCTTTGGCTCAGACTCATTCAGAACCTCACACAACCTCACAGAAACATCCAATAACAACAAAAAAAGATGGACAGCAAGCTAAACAGAGATTTGATGGATAATCTGTAGGTGTACTTGTTAATCAGGGATGGCGAGGACACGGCTACCATCTGTAACGTAGACCAGGGGTAGTAAATTGATGAGGCGAGGTGAAAGGGCACCCTCAACATTCTTTTAGAAAATAAACAGCACCAAAAAAAGCATGCTTCTCTGGACAGGTAAGCTAAGCACATCTTGTAACGTGTGATTAAATAGCTCAGCTTCCAAATAACTGGTGGAGAGTATCTTGCAAGTAAATGTATATCTTAATATGACCTTGACTTTTAATGCTATTATCAGGTTATCATGAATTGGAGGCGTCTGCTTGTCTTCCTGTTGCATCCAGTTTTGATTTTCGTGTGGCACGATCCGTGTTCAAATGTTTTCAGAAGATGCCAATGTAGCAACTCTAGATATTCAGAATAAATGGAAGTGAGGTGGGTGAGGGGGTCAATATGACCTTTGCCATTTAGACACAAGCAAGTGTATTTAATGTTTAGGGCCACCCCTGCCTTTGTGTTGGAGCCGATGGTTCAATGAAAGGGAGGAGAAATGTTCACTTCAGGCATCTGCTGCTATGCTGAAATCCCTCATCTGTCCATCTGTGTGCACTGCAGCCCTTCTGTCCACTCATAATACTTACATAGGCACACACACACACACACACATAATTGTACGTACATGCCTTTAGTCATGTGTGTAATTATTTGAAACAACATTCTGAACCTTGTGTCAATAAAAAGAGTGTCAAATTTATTGTAAATAGAGCCATGGTATCATCTGACTAACAACAAGAACTACAAGGCACAAGAGAACACTGAATCTTTCTCTAGCCAAGAACCCTTCTAATGAGAAACATCATTACTGAAAATGTGCTTGTGCTGGATTTTATCAATATGAAAGTCAGGCCTTGGCCAAGTGTCAAGCTCTTTTATATGTTTCTGCTAGTAAGACGTATTTCATTGAATTAAAATCCCAACAATAGATGTAATGATGCTTCTTGATTCCCCGCTAACATAGTTCCACTTGCTTTAGATGTCTCAGGTATGTAGGTTATCAGCAAGATGTATTGTATGTCCATCCTGATGAGTAAATGGCTGATAAAGGGAAGGTCAAGAATGAGGAGCATTCACATTCTCAATGAGCCAAGATGATTTTTGTATCTTGGAGAGGCTCCCGGGCTTCCCACTCAAACCATCACAATGCCGATCTTTTTTTTTTTTTTCGTTTTGGATCCTACCACTGCCCTAAAGAGGAGCCTTCACACACAGATGTGGGGTGTCAAGACTATTTGTGTTATACATTCTCCACATTTCTTTTGAAAAGAACCCGTCTTGTTGCCAATTTTGGTTTGCTTGGACTAATACACCCAAACCAAGTTTCAAATAAACACAACTCTCTTTTTGCTCTCTCGACTTTGGAGGGACAATACGGCGGTTGTCATGAAGAAGTTTTATTGGAACATTTAACTTAAGGAGAGGGGGATTGAGCGGGTAAACAAAGCATTCCTTTCCCTTTCATCACCATTTAACTGTTCCCTTCACATTCGGTCTCACCTCTCGGCCAATGCCCCCCCCCCCCCTCCACCCCACACCAGAAAACTTGTCAAATAAATATAAATCAAAAAGAAAAGGTTGCGCCAGTAATTTAGCGCTCTGTCGCTTAATCTGTCTTTGTTACTTCTTCTCATTTCTAACAATGATGGTGCCAACTATCTCCCAGAATGCTTGCGGGAGAAGATAGCGAGGCTCAAGTAGCACCATGGCTGTGGTGTTCCAGATATATAGCTTGGAAGGCCATTTGGTTATACTCAAGAGGATGGTTGTTGTGTCAGTCATTTGCCGCGCCTGCTAAAGAGTGCACTTAGCATCCTCTGTTTCCCCCTCACAAGCATGTGAGGAGTGACATGATACTGTACAAGAGTCTGGACAACATATAACATTTCAAAGCAATTTCCTAATTGGTTCCAGGCCAAGGTCGATAGCCTATATGGGAGCAATCCCTTTCGCTCCAACTTTTTCATCCACAGATTGGAAAACATTAAAGTGTTAAGTAAACTTGACCCAGGCAAGCTAATTCATTGGGAAATAAATGGGCTTTTGAACATTCAGTGCTATATCAGTGACAGTCAGGCTGTGGATCACCACCACAACCCCCTTGGACGGTCACCATATGTCTATGGCAATGTTTGCAAAATGGCTTTCGTGTAAAGCGGTGTGAAGGCATTTATGGCAATTACTGTTTTGGAAGATTGACTGTTTCCAAATGATCATAAATAAACTAGCTTGGATACTTAGCAATACTTCTAATAAGGATTAGTCAGTTCTAACTAGTACGTATCTAAATCGTCTAAAAAATTGGAACTTTGTGGTTTTATTTTCCTTATAATTACATTCAGTCTAAACTGAAGGATGATAATAATGGTAAAGGGCACAATTGATCCTATTTTTTGGTTTTTATCTTAAGTATGCATGGACGTGATAGCATCACTTAGACTCACAAATTACGTGACTTATCATACATGGAATTCAACTTTTAACTGCCACTATATTTTGTGTTTTAAAAACTTGGAGAGGGACTAACACCCACAAGGTTAAAAATATTTGGAATCCAATTACTTATTTTTTGTCTTTAGTAATCCTGTCAGGTTATTCAAGAATTTATTTGTCACAGACCACAATAAACAACGCTCATAGTGCCAATACGTTTTTACATGACCTTGTGAACTATAAGCATCAACAAAGACCTGCTAAGTATATCCAACTATACATTTAATAATCGATACTCAAGCATGATTTGGTGTGTTAATTTTTCATAACATTTCATACTGGGCTCTATTGACACATTGCTGACATTGGACATTGTTAAAGACTACAACAGTTTATAAAGTCATATCGTATTTTTATACTCATGACTTCTGGAAGGAATAAACATTTTGATCCACACAAATTTAAAATACTGAAATGAGATGAAAATGAGACAAATAATTGACTTTTCCTATTTCACTGTAGGACAGATGTCCAACAATGTTTTATTGGTTTTAATACACAAAACAAAATGAGGGTGGAATTAATCCAAATACAAGGCTTGTGGACTTGGTTTTGAATTTTATTTATACAGTAAGGGAGTGGATCCATTAAAATATGAATATAGATTATCTGTTATATACTGTATAAGCTCTTTACACTGAATGCACCTCAAAACTCGAGTCCAATACGCAATGATGAGGTAGACAGTAATGGTATTTTCCACCCTCTGCAAAAAAAAATATTGAATACACCTTAAATTACTCTTATCAATGTAAGAAATATATGATTATCATGAAACTCTGTACATCACAAATAATAAAATAATTATAGAATAGAAATTATACCGATTTGAGTGCATTTTGTATATGTACAAAGAAATGCAGTTCTCTCATTTTTTCATTCTGAGCACTTTGTAAAGTTATCGACTATACAAAATATTTACAGCTCAAAAATAATGAACAGCAGTGCATTCAAAGCTAATGTGCATTTTAAAATCGCTTCATTTGCGAGTCTCTCATTTTACATTTTCCTCACCAAACGTTCAAATATCTTCTTGGCGCAGTAAACTGCGGAAGTGCATTTCATAACGATGCAGATTTTTGAGCAAAAAAAAAAAGGTTCACCTCATGTGTGTGCTTTAGACAATATCTTTTTACAAAAACAGAGGGCCAGCAAGTCCGTTTTGTCCTTTTCTGTCCACAAAAGCACACGCTAACCCTCATAGCGCCTCCAGCCCGGTCTGCAGTCAGGCAAAAATCTCTTGAAGGCATTAGCTCCTCTTCTTTGACTCTGTGTGTGCCTGTGTGCGTGTGTGTGTGTGAGACATTCTATCTCCTTTCATTTCTTCTTTTTTTTTTTCCTTCAAAACATGCACTTGTACAGCCTTCAATGGCTCCAGCCGGACAGAGGCAATTATGAGCTGGATGCAGACCCAAAAGAGTCGGCCCTACGGACAGGATTGCACGACAAGAGCTTGCAAGTCCAAACGCTGGCAGCCAAAAAGCCTCTGTGCTCTACAGCCACAGCACGAACAGGTGCACGGTGGCATCCAATGGGATTTTGTCACACAATGAACACATCTCTGGGAAACAAGGGCCTGTTTGATGACTAGGAACTTTTGCATGGTTGGGAAATAACACTTTAAGGCAGAGAGTGTGCATTTTTGTGAGCAGTGAATTAGAATAAATAAGCAAGTATCACATCAAGCGTCCCATGTGGATGTCACGAGTTGAGGTATCCTGTAAGGACTCTTCCACCCATACAACCTTATCGTCATGGATTTTTATGTTTTTCTTTAAAAAAAAAATCATTTTAAGTTGATTGGCCGCTACCTGCACCCACACTGTTCCACCACCATGTCCTCATACTGCTTGTACACCACATTGTTGCCCGAGTCTATGTACAGGATGCTGATTGGGCTCAGTTTGGTGGGGACACAGCAGCTTGGAGGGGTGCTGTTGGGGTCCATGGAGTTCATCAGAGTCTGTATGATGGCATGGTTGGTAGGTTCCAGGTGAGATCTGAGCGGGAAGTCACACACTCCTTCGCAGTGGTACGCCTCGTAGTCCAAGGGCGCGATGATCCAGTCGTCCCAGCCCAGCTCTTTGAAATTCACATGCAACGCCTTTTTGCTGCACCTGGATTTGGATTTCTTCCCGTGTCTTTTGCCATGGCGGTTGCTCAGCGCTGTCCTCCTCCGCCTCCGGGGCCCCTCCCCTTTGACCCCGCTGAGGGACGCACCTTTCCCCTCCACCTCCTCCTCCGCTGAAGTTCTCACCACCTCTATCTCCTTGATAGACCTCCGTGACTTAATCTTCTCCTTCATCTCGTTGAAGAAGTTCTCCCTTTTCTTAGAGCGGGTGTAGACCACCAGGATGGCTTTCTCCTGCTGGGACCGCCCGCTCCTGTCCAGACCCAGCACCCTGAGGTCCAACTCATTGTCAGAATTACTGAGAGTGACTCTGAGCTGAAAGCAGAGATGGTTCCCTTTATGTTCATGATGATGATGATGTTTAAGAGATTTAAACATGTCCTTAACGTCCAGAACCTCCCATCTGGACTTGGTAGCGTCCAAAGGGTCCAGCAGTCTGGAGTCCAGCAGCATATCAGAGTTGCAGGGATAAAGTTGGATGTGGTAGAGGCCTGTCGTCTGTAAGTCTCCCAACGCTCTCCTAAATATCCTTAACTCTGCCCCAACCAGCTCCTCTTTGTCTGAAAGGGTTGAGACATCAAACAGATACTTTTGTCTTCGCAGAGGAGGGTGCAAAAGATCGTCTGCAAGGATAAAAGAAGAAAATAATTGCAGTCAGATTCACTTAGGGTGTACAGTGTTCAGATGGGGGAGGGAGGGGACTCACGGAAGCCTTAGCTCCACCCCCCTCCAAAACCTACACTAAACCAACCTGATAGAAAAACACATTCATTATTTGTACTCATTTTGTGCTTCAAAAAACATCCTCTTCTTATACATTGAAATGTTGTGTTAATGCAAAAATATTATAATAATAAGTGTTTTACTATACTTGAATAGTTATGTATTTTACCGTTCTGCACAAAGGTTTGGTCCCTTACGGAGGCACAAGTTGAATGAAATGGACCGTGTATTGACATAAATAACATCGAGACGTGCAATTTCATGAAAAAGCGCACCATACACATAATTCAGTATTTTTAAGTCATTTCTTGATCAATTGTGCGCCTCTTAAATGATCAATGAAATACATTTGCGTCTGCGTTTGGGGAAAGTTGATCACTAAATGTTGTTGATGTATCTATATTTATTTGTATGTTTATTTATTCCTTTATCGATCTCATTATTTATTGCATACCTGCAAGCTCCAAACTTTCGGTCTTTGACACCTTTTAATTCATACTCCAGCAAACCGCGCATGGGTTCAAAATGAACCTAGATTTCCAAAGCACGCAGTCTTCCAGGCCGTTTGCAAAAACATCTATTTTTGCTTAATTGTTGTCATTTGTTTACTTTCAGGACGCATGTCTCAAACATTAGCCGACATCATTAACGATGTGTTTCGTTTAAATTGCCATCGCTCTCAAATTATGCTTATAGTCGCGGCTTCATTGGTTCTTGTGCGATATCGAAATTAATTTAACCATTTGCATTTATTCATTATTTACGTATATATTTTAAAGAGTATTGTCGATTTTTACAACAACAAAAAAGTTGGGGTAAGTTTGTGCTGCTCAAAGGCAACAATACACAATGCATTATAGAGCACTGCGGGGGGGGCACATATTCCATCAATGTGACGCTGTTGTTAAGAAAAAACAAAATTTTGCAAAGCCTAAAGCAAATATTTGACCTATATCGTCGACATGGCAGACTCGGAAGACACACGATTTTAATATAAGTTTAAAAACGAGAGCGACACTTGTTTTTGTGTGTGTGTTTTTTTTTAATACATAGGCCTATTTTAGCCGGTGAAATCGTGAAACATGCGTATTGTTTATTACTTTGTTTAAATATTCTGGTTGAGAAAGAAAAAACGTTAGAATGAACGCTTGCTTGGGTTGACCATGCAGCATAATATCAAACTTCTTGGAAAAATTAAAGTGACTAGGCTGCGTGCGTACACACTTGTGATTTGTTCAAGCTATTCTAAATAGATATTTGATTCTACTTGTCAGTTTCCCTCCGTGAACCCTGCCGAGGAAAACCGTAAAAAGCAGATTGAAACCTTGTGCTTGTTTCTGTGACTTGCGCGTCTGGTCTGCATTACGTTTCTTTTCTACCTTTTTTTAACAAGACCTTAAACAAAATCGAATATAAGTTCACCAAATAATTAACAGCCTGAATTCCCATCTTTCTCATTAAAGCACTTCCCCTCTTATATTTCATCTCATCTTGCCAACGACAACATCCCCCTTAAAATGGCCCTTGAACCGACTGGGTGAACAGCCTGTTGAAATTACTGACATATTCGTGTTGACAGACAAGAATGTACCACGTTTTCTTAATATCGAGATTCCGTTAGATTGCTTTCTACGCAATTTTTCTCGTATATCAACAAATGCAAATGATATTTTTCAATATTTCAATGGCAATTAATAAAATGAGATATAATGACACCACAGTGGTTTTAGAATTTTGAAACGTTTGTAATCTCGAAATTACATTCAAAAGTATAGCCTTAAAATATGCATGTCTAGGTCTTTTTATTTTTAAAATAATATTGAGTCCAATAAAAATCTTATTTATAATCTGCAAATTAAAATGGGCTGGTGAGGAAAGGCGCAGCGCATGCTTGTGCATATAAGCAGGCCTCAACTTTGCCTTGAGTTTTATTCCCAGTTGAGTTAAATGTTGCAGGTTCCCTAATAAAATGCAACACTTAAGGGATTTTGTGAGGACCCTTAAAAAACAAAGCTGAACGTGAGGCAGTCTATTTTCCATAATGAATTGTAATTGGTGAGGGAATTTGCTACAACAATAAAATAATACAAATCACTTCACAGCAGGGGAAATGGTTATTATTTTTGTTGTTTTACCTTTCCCCCGGCGAAGTCGTTCATTTGGTTATGCATCCTCGTGGCCTTTGAGTCAATACGGAAGAAGACAGTGTTTGGTATGTTATGACATGAACACTCAATTAGATGACTGAGCTCAAATACCCCAATCAGCCGTTCGATGCCATGCGGCTCTCAGAGGGTCTCGACTCGGGGTCAGAGCCACTGACACGCCACATCACAATCACCGGCGAAGAGGGCGACATAAGACCCCCCCACCCCCCTCCCCTCCCAGTCCCATCGCATCCGTTCACACGGCAAAAAGCACAAGGTTAAAATCTCGTTTTGACTTCGTTTTGCGTCTCACGATGAAGCTGGAATTTACTTTTTATTTCTAACTATAGAAAAGCGAGTCAAATGTTGACCGGAGAGCTGTAATAATTTTTATTCTTGACTGCCTGTCTTGTAGCCGATTCATTACAAATAATGTGGACTGACCACGATTAATAAATAGGCCGTGGTGTGTGCAAGTGGTGGAGGGTACCTGTATTTCAATTGCAATATTGAAATGACAATCACCAAACACTTGCCACCACACTATTAATCCCTCAAACACCTGCTCCTCGCACCTATGTAGTTCTCTCCATAGACTGTCTGCAGTCAATTAATTTCCATGGATATTTGAAGGTCTTGTGGAGTTTTTCTTTTTTTTTTTAAGCCTGCACTGACACTGATTTACAACCTTCGTTTAGAGAGCGTCTCAATTAGTGTTTTACTGTCGTGTTACCCAGGGGTTAAGTGTTGCGCGAAAGACTAAGAGGGAAAAGTTTTGTCCATGTGAGAAAATTATGTATCCGCAAATGAATCCAACCGCAATTGCATGGTTTTCTCCATTTTCTAATTCGCAGAGTTTCTTCTATTTTTTTATGCCAGGTAGTTCAACCAAAAAGGAAACTTTGCAAGATGAATGTGACAGAGCTGGCCGCGGCCCCAAACCAACCTGTTCCTCTGTCCACGAAACTTGTTATGGTGTTGGCAGATTTAGAGGAGCGGAAAAAGCTCGCGTTTAGTCCGAGTTTCTCCGCTGCGGAATACGTCCTGTAAATAGAGAGCATGTACTCGTGGGGCACGACATCGTCCTTAAGATCTTCTTTATGCTGGCCCATCATATGATGAGAAGAGGCGAAGATGTCTTTTAGGAGTTTGGTTGACCTTTGTCCGCCCTGATGAGGGAGCCTGGCTCCCCTGTTCCTCTTCGGGCTAGAGGGAGAGATGATAGCAGCTGACTGGAAACATGGTATATTCCAAAGGAAAACAAGGAGCAGGCTCACATAAAGCGTAACAACTCGAAATGCAAACATGGCTGGAGGGTGAGGGGAGACGTCGAATGTGGAAAGATTCGTATTTTCCTTCCCTTGGATGGAGGGGTCCGCCTGAGCCGGAGATGGTCTGCGCGTCAGGGTGTAAGATTGCTTTGCGCCCTCGAGAAGTGCGTTTTGCGCTCTGGACTCCACACAAGAGCAGAGCCTGTTAGGCCGATTGAAACACGCCCCCACGGTCGCCCGGTGCTTCCCAATTTCATGACATCCACTTGCAAACACCGAGCCAAAGGCCATACTAGCGACCCGGGAATCCATGTGGGAAAGTTTTTGTTGTGGTTTCGCAACTCATTTATTTATTGTTTCCCTGATAGAGTCTGAAACATGCAAAAATATGCGTGCCTACAAATATTCCAATGCCATTAAAATAAAACCACATTCATAAATGATGATTTACGACTCGTGTGGGATCAGCATCATTCTTCACGTTAATGAAAGCATAAAATAGTCTTGAGTCCAAAATGTATATGGGATGGGGACTATAATGGTCTTTATCTTAAAGTCGTTGGGACTAAAGCCTCCAAGGACATATCCGATCAGATTAGATAAGATTTTACGTCTAGATTGTTGAAAAGTACTTACTAGTGATCATAAACCTGTGTCAAAATAACCATTATCGATTATGCAACCATGGCAAAATATATTTGCATGTACTTTTCTTTTTTTGTTGGTCACTGGACACCTGCAAATTATGAAGGGGGATTTAGCATCCCATTAATTAACAGAATTGAGTGCACCGATCCTTGCCAAACTTGCAGAACATCGGAGTCCCGTGCAGTACAGCTGGTCAATGACAAACATGCGTTTAGAATGGCTTCAGCGACCTCTAGTGTCTTATTGTTCACCATTGAAATCAACTGCAAACGTTGGTAAACTTTGATCAATTAAACGTCTCAAGAAAGAAACAGCAAACGGTCTTAGAAAAAGAAAGATGTCTTTGTTCACGTGTTTGAAATACTATAGTTGCATAGTTTTACTTTTTGAAACAAACTACTGAAAATAGATGAATTTATGCCTTTGTGCCTTTGTGCCTTTGTGTAAGTAGACATACCTATTATGTCACGCACTCGTAGTCCCATATTGGGAACAGCAAGGTCAATTCTTCTTTTTTTGTTTTGTACTGAAAACATTTATGTTTCTAATCACAAGATGGATTGGATACCATGCAAGAGTTCAGAATTTCAGTTTTGTTTCATGGTGTTTACATATTATTATTATTATTATTATTATTATTATTATTATTATTATTATTATTATTATTATTATTATTATTATTATTATTATTATTATTATTATTATTACTTGTAGCAGGCCACCAAACAAAAATCTCACGGCAAAGGAATATATGCGTACTATTTTGTACCTTCTGCCATCTAGTGGAGGAGCATTTTGTTGTTCTATCACGTCGTCTACACTATGCGACTTAAGGCTTCTCTATTCCATACAGATATGCAAGATATGTTGTATATTATCTGTTGTAAATAGATTATTTGTAAACCAATTAAATCAAATTGGATAATTTCCTGAGACACACGCATCTGATGAATACTCAAGGCGAGGGAAGGCATAATATTATAATAGTATTTGGATATCATTCATGTAAACCACAATACAATTACGTGAGCAGAAACGAACAAAATTTGTGAGTCATTTTTTTAGGGCTTTAGCGACCTCAGATGAGGAAAAAGTCATTACTCGTTACTTCCAGCAGAGGTCATCAGTGACGTCAAAACGTTGTTTGTTTGGTCACGTCCTGACATTTCACTCAGTTCCACCCAGCGACCATTAAGACTCTAATGGCGGTCCACTTTAGCTTGCTTTCAAATGATGAGCACCCACGCGCAATAGGTTCGATAGAACGCATAGGATGAGAATGGCAGTTTTAGATGTTTACTTTAGCGTATGAATAGAGATCGAACATAATAAAAGCCATAAAACACGAGCACCCCACAACCCGTCGTTCAGTACCATGGAGAGCGATCTTGAATTGCATCAAAATATTTTCGTGTTCTTAACTTGTAACATTTATGCTATCTTTATTTGATTTATTCTCGATCTCGATGATGATACCATGGGATGGATTACATCTGCCGTTCCATATTTGCTCATCTTTGTCCCTGCACAGCTCACAGGGCGACTCAAGAGTTAATGCGTTATGTAACACCCAGAGGATGCTCGTCATCATGTGCGCGCACAGTCAGAGGTCCAATGGTGTATGTACTCTCCGGGTCCATCCGTACTGTAGAACACAACCTGGTACCAGCAACTGGACGTGTATTTGTGCGACGTAACCGTCTTCGTGGGACCGCTGCAAAACATCAGGTGAGCATATTGATGGAGACATTTGTATCAAGAATATTGTAGGGATGTTTTTGAACAAATAAACTGCGCACATAAGAACAGGTGTGTGTGTGGGGGGTGGGGGGGGGGATATGTTGTTTATTATGACGATGCAAATAATGGTACTATTTGGAGACCGGTCTGAAATAAATTCTGTTGTGTATGTGTTGATTCCAAAGGGAAAACACATTTAATTGTTGTAGGTAGGGCATCAATACAAAGGAAACAAATTGAATGACGAGTTACAAAAGAAGACAGAAATTTTGAAAATATAATTTGAAGTTCCTTTTACTGTTGTTAGTAATCAGTTCTGAATTATTGCAACGGTCAGAGAGAGAGAGAGAGAGAGAGAGAGAGAGAGAGAGAGAGAGAGAGAGAGAGAGAGAGAGAGAGAGAGAGAGAGAGAGAGAGAGAGAGAGAGAGAGAGAGAGAGAGAGAGAGAGAGAGAGAGAGAGAGAGAGAGAGAGAGAGAGAGAGAGATTAGAGTTCTATTTATTGCTTTGTACCATACTTGCAGAAAATCTAATGCAAGCATAACAGGCTTTACGTAAATTCACATTGTACTCGTCGATTATCATCCGTAATGTCCAAATATGAACGATTCAACACAGGGGTCTGACTGAATTGAGGGAATAAAGAGATAAACAGCTTGACATGAGTCCCTGTGTGGATCATCATTAGAAAGCAGTTGGACTGGAGGGGATTAAAAGATTTTAAAACTAGACTGTTTAAAACGTGCACATACAAATCAGTTTGTTTACACAGAATGAAAGGCATGCAGAATGTGAACGCCTCTGTTTTGTCAATTGGTAGCACCCACACTTAACATTTCAACATTACTAATGAAAGAAATAGTGTAAAGATGAGCTGAAGAGATTGACAAGCTGTGTAAATGAGGACAGAAATGCTCCCTTCCTCAGCATTCCCTTTGTTGCCAAGACTGTTGCTAGGGCACCGGGATAAATGCTTTTCTCTGCTTGATTCTGTTGTGCATCTGATCATGTCCAATGGCACTTGGGTTGGAGAGGATATTGAATCTAAAATACATAATGGAGGTCACCTAGATCTCTGTTCTATTTTGAAGTCTGATAATGAAAAATGGAGTTTCAATCCCATGGCACTCAGCTCTATTTCCACCATCCTTTGTGGTTTGAATTAAGAAGCTGTCATCATCCACATACAAAATCATCTGATTTACTTTTGGCCACTAAATGGTTGATACATGAATGCATATTATAATCTCAATAAATACGTATTGGTGCAAATAAAAAATAATGAATATATAGACCCGACATTTTACAAAAGAGCCAAGCAGGACAAAAATCTGGGGGTCAATTACATCATAGGAGCAATGAAAGATGCATCACATCTGCACTTATGCAACTGACCCATTAAAGAAAGCTGCTGAGAAGCAGTGCAGCGAACAAACCAGAAGTGATGACACAATAGATTTTATTCAAGCATGAGAAGACATTCTGCATTATTTAGCTTCAAAGCATTAATACAAAATGTTTGTTCTTTGTTTAGCTGTGTGGGGGGGGGAGTTAATCCATAGAGAGTTGATTTCTACTTCGGTCTTTGTTTTATTTTAAAGCCAAAATTCCACCTTAATGTGAACATTTTCTGTTTTTGCTTATGGGTTAAGTGGACAGTGGTGTGATTTTTGTGGGGAAATTTGGCCTTACATAATCATAAAATTAAATTGAAATCATTCGTGGAGTGTGCACGTTACCCTCATACTTGCGTTGCTTTTCTACGGGTTCTTCGACTGCCCCCCACAACCCCAAACCATGCATTATAGATTGACTAAAGACTGTCAACCATTCGATGGTGTAACTCGACTCTTGTCCATCTGGGATCTGTGCCTAAGGTTTGTCATTCTGAGCGGGGAAAGCTAAAGAAAAATGTCATTCGTCCATCCATTCATTTTTGATATCACATATTCTGTTTACAGAGAATTGGAGGCTACTCACCCTGGAATGATCACTTTACAAATTGAAAAATGATCATTCACAATCGCATTTTCGCCATCTGAATGGGAACTGAGCACACATGGTCATTGTGTCATCTTTAAAGCTGTAAGGGTTTTGTCGGCATTTAATTCAATACAATTAGAATTTGGATTTAAGTCTATCCTGGTTCAATCCGATCATTAGAAAAGAGCTTTGAGATAGTGTGAAATGCAATAAGGATGCCCTTTTAGAATTTTAGTGTCAATACTCAGTTTGTTTCATAAGTTGGAAATATTAGAATGTACTTCTTGTGACATCTGTACTGGTCTGTGTAATGTGTGCGTGCGCTTGCGTTTATCAATGTGTGTTATTATAGCAATGATGCAACCCAAAGGGGGCCTTTTTCTTTACTGTTTTGTTTACTGTTTGTCACTTCAATTCAAAATTCTGTTCAAAACTCAATTCTTTTTTTGCATGTGTGATCAGTGAGAATCTACTACATGAAACACAATGGGACCATTCCAGGAGTATGAGGTTAGTCGTTATGAATTTGCTGTTAGACATCATTTGGTATGTTTAGTGTACTACAGTACAAATGGCACTCAATGGATGTGTACTTCATACAAGCAGGAAAAGAAGTCTCCACAGAAAGGAAGCCCTCGGAGTCGCATCCCACGTTTGGTCCTCCAGCCCTTCCAGCCAAAGGGCAATGGCTCTCCTCTTTCTGACTCTCCTTTCTCAGAGGAGGAGGGCAAAGAGTGTGACATCAGCTCAGATCACTCCAAAAGAACAATCAGCACCAACAGTTTTTACTCAGGTAAGAATTTCTGTGCCAAATGTCTGTCTTGTCTGTCTGTCTGTCTACTTGACCGAGTGATACATAGATATCAACGTAGATATAAATATATAAATATAGATACAGTGATATTCATAGATATGTAAAACTGGGTCAAAAACAACCCAAATTGAGTTGAAAATTGGACCAGCCCAACAAAACAACCATTTTTTTTCATACAGAACAACCCCGATTTATTTTTTGCAAAACAACTTCTCTAACCCACTTTCCTGGGTCAGTCCAATTTTTAACCCAGCAGTTTTAAAGGTGTGTGTGTGCTTAAGGTCAAGCTCTCGTGTGTCTAGTTTTGGTTATTACTATCTGTGTGCCTATCTACAATATAGATGACACCGGCTGCCCCACTAGTCAGTCTGTGTCCCCCTCCAAAACTCCGTCAGGCTCAGAGGAGAGTGCCCACAGCTCGCCAACACTACCCGAACGTAAGGCCAAAGTGAAGAGGGTACGAGTCATAGCTGAGGGCAGTCGTGAACCACGGAGTACACCAAAGCACAAGAAGGCGCTGAGGTCGGCCATGAAAACCAGAGGTAAAGAAAGAAGCAAAATTTGATTATCTTGCTTTGTTTCTGCTTATTTATTGTTTGAAAAGAAAACCTTTCCAGTCTCAAACTATCTCCATGAAATTACAAATGTATCAGCATCTTACAAAAACTGTGCCAACTAAAGGAGAAAATCATTACTCATGTGTGTTTAACTTTGAGGGAAGTTATCCTATCCCTCTTCTTCCATCTTAAATCTGTAAATACAGTTTGTGACACATGACTCCAGGGGGGAATAAATTGATAGGTCGATGGAAAATGTTCTGGGGCTTAGGCAATTAGGGTGATTAGTGGGAGGTTACTTGACTTGGTGAATGTGAACAGACTTCAAGCTGACTCCGAAAGTGGTGGAGAAAATGTTTTTGCCCAATTAGTTTGACACAGTCATCACTGGACACAGCACTATGGTTTTGTTTGATAACAAGAGCTGTCTCTCAGGTTTGGATGACATTTTATTTTCAATTAAATGTCAGATTCTTTGCCTTTAGCTTCAATCAATATTGATGATCATTTTGTCAATCCTTCAACCGGCTGTGACAGAACCGCTGAGCTTGTTTTCTCGATGCACATTGATGACTTGACAACCAAAGCAAGCATTATTTGAGTCAGCAATTGGTAACATACAATTCTTCCTCATGCAGGAAGTGAGGCAGACTTTAGCTCCTCCAGCAGTACAGGGAGCCTAAAAAGAAGAGAGAGCCTCACCAAATCTGGAAAGAAGACTCTCTCTCGCAGGTATCCTGATTTTCATGTTCTTTTGCACTCCCAAGTTTTTAATTCATTAGATGTGTTTGTTTTTTGCATTACATTAATTTACTTTATTATAATTACTTCACATTGCCCACATCAGTTTGCTCCCAGTCTTCAAACCAGCAGGGAGCCAGTCCCCCAACCGTGATGCAGACCTATACGCTCCTTACCAGGCTCCACCAAGAGCGGCATCGTCAACCAATAGTAGCAGCTGTAACTCCAGCCCTACATCCAGGTTCATATTTTTATGTCAAGCTATGATTTTTCAACACTTTATCTTGTTTACAGTCATATGAAAGCTGACACTAACTCATTTTATTTAGGGCAAAGAGTATGGGGGGGATACTAGATTTACAATCCATGAGGTGACTAGGGCATTGATTCTGAAGTTATCCCACGCCTTCACTTTCCCAAGCAATAAAAAAACATGCCGCTTTTGTTTCACTACATTTCTTTGTTTATTTCAATTGTATTCTTTGTGGATGAGAGGTAAAACACTTTCATCCAAGTCTCAGGGTATCAGGAAATTGTACAGTTGAAAGAGACTAGTTTGCCCCCAAATCCTCCTGCTCATCCTCTACAGGAAAGAAAAAAACATTATTGGAGAATCATGCCATGCATACAATTGGTGTCGAGAGGATTTTTTAGGATTCTAACCCTATCATGTATTTAGGTAAACTAGAATTCTGTTTCTTGTCTGCATGCCAGTAATCCAGCATCAGACAGTAATTCTCTGGCTCCAGTAAACATCTGTCCCGGCAAAACCCTTTCAGACAAATTGCCTATTGCATGCAGTGATTTCAGTGTTTTATAATAAATGGTTGGAGTGTTTTGTTAATTTTTGTTTTAAGTTCATTTCTCTCCCCAACAGGCGAGTAAACTTCAGCCGCTACCATTCATGTGGCGATAACCATGGAATCAGACCCCCCAACCCTGAGCAATACCTCACGCCTCTGCAGCAAAAAGAAGTGGCCATCAGACACCTGAAAACAAAGCTACTGGAATCTGACAGCAGGGTTCATGACAGGTGAGGTAGCATCCAGTTTAGTGGTGATTTTAATTATGTGTGTGTTGGGCGTCATAGATGTGAGATTGTAGATGTGATGTAATAGCCACCTCCTGAAGCGCCACTCGACTGACTGACTAAATTACATAAGCCCCCCACAAATGTCATGACAATGCTCGAGTTTGGTCTTGCATGAAACTTTCTTCTGGATTCAGCTTTGGAATGAATATTTCATAGTGCTCAGTTGGGCTAGTGCAAGATAGTTGGCAGTCGACAGGAAAGTCATGCAATGCCTTCCTCATTATCTTCAAATGACAGTGAATGTTTTTGTTATTTTTTAGGGAGGCAGAAATTGTGGATCTCAAAGGCCAACTCAGCAGAATGAGAGAAGACTGGATTGAGGAAGAGTGTCACCGGGTTGAGGCCCAATTGTCCCTCAAAGAAGCCCGTAAGGAAATCAAACAGCTGCGCCAGGTTGTGGAGACCATGAAGAGCAGCCTGATGGAAAAAGATAAGGGAATACAGAAGTACTTCATCGACATCAACATCCAAAACAGGAAGCTGGAGGCCCTCTTGCAAAGCATGGAACTTGCTCAGAGTGGTGCCAACCTTCAAGAAGACAACACACAGGAATTCCTCTTTCAGAGCCCTGATATAGTTGGGAAAAAGATAGTTGGGGATGAAGAAATTGGAATGGAGCTAGGAGATCAAGGGGTGGAGGCCATGGCTGACAGTGGGCTGCTAATAAATGACGAGATGGCCAACAGAGGTGATATGTTGGAGCAGGTCTTCATGTCCACTCCAGTAGATTTTCGTCTGGACCCCATCAACAAGCCGAAACCTGTGATCGAATCAGGCTTTGGAATGTCCATATTATCGGAAATATCCAATCCATCTCCACCGGCCATACCAGCTACTATCAACAGCTGCGTTTCATGCTCTGTTAAGAAGACCGAAGATAAGAATCTCCAGACTGACATGATGCCGATGTCACATGACCTTCAGGCTCTCCTATACCAGCTTCTCCGACTTGAAGGGAGTAGAAGACAGACTTTGTCCATCTCCAGCACTGTTCTGGTTCTCCCAAACCTGGACACCCCTACGGCCACTTCTGCACATTCCCCTGACTTGAGCTGTCCCCCACCCAACATGCTGACCCCTACTCCACTTGACAGCAAAATCATCACAACTGACTCAGGCATGGGCGACTCAGAACTGGTGGAGAACCCGCGGTTCATGGATGAGCTGGATTTTGAGGTGAGCACAGAGAAACAACATCCTTCACCGGGATCAGGCGTGATCACCAAGCAATACTGGAGCAACAGTTTCCTGGTAGATCTGGTTGCCGTCGCGGCGCCTGTGCTCCCCACAGTGGCTTGGCTATACTCGCGACACGGTGTGGATAAAAGCACTCCAGTCAACATTGTGGCTCTCATCAGAGGCTGTTGCATCATGGGATTGCACTCCCTTCGACACATCGCTCACAAGCCAGACGTATAATGGCTTCCGACTTGCAGGCACACGGCTCACTTTGAATTAGAAGCACTTAAGCATTTTTGAGAATATATTCCTATATTATTTGCTTTTCCTGAACACCTTTCCGCTGTTGAGTACATCACTATATTTACTATGAGTCTAAGCAAAATTATGACATGGAAGGGAATATCTATTAATGAGTGTAGAGTTTATTTATAGTTTCTCAATAAGATGATCATCTGGGCAGATGTTTTTTCTTATTGTTTTATAGATGCTGTCCCAGGTCATCCTTGCTGAAAATCAAAGCACTTGTTCAGTTTTTGGGAAACAAAAGATGGAATGTTTGTATCAGTTTTGTAATGTTGAGTTGTCCAAAAATGAACTTTAATCCTTCAGCCAAAGCTTTAATGTAAAATCTATTTTTTCCTCTTTCCCCCAAATAAGCAGAGATTTATTCCTGTAAGTTGACCCTTTTGTATTAACTGAAAGTTGATGTTTCACAGCAAATGACTGTTTGTGCCTATGTGCAATACCTGTACCCGTGGTTTGCATCAGATGTCCGTGTATATTATTAAAGCATGATTAATACAGTACCTAGACTCCTGACCCTTTTTTTCTAGCTCCACAAATTAATGTGGTACCATGAGACTTGAGTGACTCCAGCTAGAATTTTGAAATGAGCCATATTTATCTTTTTTCTTGTGAGCAAAATTAAAAAAGAAATATTAATGCGGTGTGGTCATAGTGAGCATTTGAAACAAGCAGCCTAGTGAACAATTTTTCATATCAGATGCTTAAAGATGTTTATTGTCAAACTAAAAATGAAGTGCTTCAGATTTTTGACGCATTTGACCCAAACCTGTAAAGTTCAGTCAAAATGGGCATTAGTGTGCATAGTGCCCATTTGGTAGTCCCACAAGCACTTTAGCGATTCGGCTTATGCTAATTTCATTTCCCAGTCTGCTGTCATGCGGCACTAGCAAATTCACAAGTGCAGTATTTTCAAAACATATTTCATAGTCCTCTTTGTTGAGAAATGTATATATTTTTTTAATTCATGTAAGCTAGAGCCATTACAGACTCAATGCCTACTTTTACACAATGGGCGTTGAACACAAACCAATGTAAACAATATAACATTATTTCTATGGGCTTTGGATGAATGCCATTTCCATTCATTTTTTGTGGGGAAAGATGATTTGGGATAAGTCCCAGTGGGGATCTGTTGTCAATTTGACAAATTTTGTATTAAAAAACTGCTTGATATAAGATCAATATAATGTCAAACACTCTGTTGATTTTGACTCGTGTCATATTGATATTTAATTGACATCAGATGCCCACTGGGGTGTTTTGGAGTGATGAGCATGGTTATGAAACAATTAATTAAACTAGTGTCTCAAATCGCCACTGTGCGTCACTCTTATGTAAGAGGCCCATAAAAGTTGGCAAAAATCCTAAATTATTTACGACGTTCACATTAATATATAAAAGGGAGCTATCCAGACTTTACCCAAACAGCATTCCCATGCCTGCTCAGCTTGGATAAAAGTTTTCTCAGTATTCTTTTTTCACATCTTTTAAGCGTCAACAGGGTAAAGTGCATTAAATCCACTGTCATGTCAACTAACAGAGGGAGAGATCATTCCGTCAAAATATCCACGTGTCCTCCTCCAGACCTCCAGGGGGAAGAGAAAAATCAGCCACATCACAATTCAACAAACTTCCTGTCAGATGCCAGGGGCATATTGTCTACAGATCAGCACGTGAGCTCAGCTGGGGGAACAAACAAGGGTTAGTGAAAGAAAAAAATGCTTAAACAGAGAACGCAAAGGAAAAAAACCCCAAAGAGACTCCTCAGTTCCTGGTCAAACACAACTGGTAGGAAATAGACTTGGATGCTATAGTTCTAAGTTTGATTAATGCATAGTTTGTTTGAAATGTTTGGTTTGAGCAACAAGCTGTTTATTTGAACTTTGAGTGGCTCAATCAATTTGAAGTATTCACAAAGGCAAAGTGTATGTTTATGTTTTGCATATGCTTATGTTTAAATGCTGAGTTAAGTTGCTCATTTTCTTTTACTTAGTTACTTATGCTTCATATTTTCTTGGTATATGTATGAAATTACTGAACTAATTCAATGTTTTCTTTGTTTAAGGGAATCAACCTAATCACCCTCTAATTAACCTTGCCATAGACTGCAAAAAGAGAAAGAAGGAAGGAAAGGAAGATCGGAGTTGTTCTTGCAATGCCCTTTTTCTAGTTGTGTCGAAGAACTGGGGAAAATCAGGACAGCTTGACATCCACTTAAGTGGTTGTCTCTGGAGCTGTAAATCTGCAAACAAACCAGGTTAGTGCCACATCAGCTACTATTTCTGTCTACCAACACTTGCATTCAGTCATGATGTATTTAATGACAAGTCTAACATACACAAGAAAAATATGATAAAAGAAGTAAAAGGAAGTAATCCTAATGTGACGTCATTGCACTCTGCCATGTTGTGCTATCTCCATGTTATATCATCAAAATATCTTAGTTCAGTAAGCATCAAGCCTCAGTCAAAGGATGCTGTAACACCCTCCATGGTAGGCTTGCATTATTATTATTATTATTATATTATCAGATGACTTTCAAGGCCAAACAGGAAATATTAATACTGACCATTCACTTCATCATTTGTTGAATCTGTACCTACATTTACAATAAATATCTGATCTGAGCCAAATTAATAAAAGCAGGCTGGCAATTTTTTATTTTAAAGTCACGTTTAAAAAAAAAAGTTTTCTCACCGTCGCTAAAGTGCACTGTGCATGTTGTTTTATGCTGAGTTATTGGAAATACTAAATTAATGCTTAATCTTTTAAATGTTTTTGAAAGTTACCGAATAAAGTTTTCAACATTTCATTCATACATAATACTCGTTTTTATTTTTCCCACCTTCAAATTCCAAATTGTTTGCTTGATGTCAAAGCTGTAAAACAACTTCAAAAATGAACTTTCTTCAAATACCACCTTTTTTAAATTATACTGCTGCTAATTGTACAGTATTTTCACAGCCAGCAGAGAA
Source organism: Syngnathus typhle (assembly GCF_033458585.1). Classification (NCBI taxonomy): domain Eukaryota; kingdom Metazoa; phylum Chordata; class Actinopteri; order Syngnathiformes; family Syngnathidae; genus Syngnathus; species Syngnathus typhle. The sequence continues at coordinate 9,290,300 of NC_083747.1, read as the reverse complement.
CTCCACATCTACAAAATAAAAATGTAATTCTTTTTCCTGCTCAGTTTACATTATTTCAACTTTTTAAAGGCAAAACTGCGTCATTCATTTGCACCATCTTTCTTTGTTACAGAACTGCGTTTGGTCATTACATCCATTCCAACTCAATTTATTTAAAAAGCATATTATTCACCTGAATCTTACACAAAATGCTGCAAGAGCGTATTTGATGACGATGACTTTAGTAACAGTCCTGTTTTTAATAGTCAAAGCAAAACAATGTAATGTACATCAGAAAGAATACATAAACCATAAATCAATTTCTGATTGAACACACCAAAAGCACCATGCAAACCATTTAAACAGGGAGTGCTTATTGCTTCAGAATGTAGTAGATTCACAAAGGCTGCTGCTGTAAAGACTTGCTTTCTTTATTCAAACCTGGTCATAGTCTTTATTACTAAAGCTGAATAACAATTGCCAGTATGCTTAAGCGATCAATCTCTTTCAAGACTGCAAACCACAGAATTGTAAATTTCACTTCACAAAGGCTGCCAGTGAAAGTCTAATCACAAATGGAGGGGCCTACAATAAGTTATGTAGCTACTGAAAATGATCGATTCCTCATAAATGGCATCTATAAAACACAATTCCAATGAAGTTAGGATGTTGTGTAAAACTGTGGAAATAGAATTCCACCTACAAAGTTTTAAAACTTAAGTGGACTCACTTCTCAAATGCTTATTGAGTGATTTCAAAAGGAAAGGCGATGCGACACAGCGGTAAATATGACCTTGTCCCAGCTTTCTTGGAACATGTTGCAAGCAAAAACTCAAATTGAGAGATATCAACGTTGATCAATTTGAACAAAAATATCTCATTTGAAAATGGGTTGAAATTGATTTTGAAAACATTGTGATCTGTTTTTATTTATGCTTTACACAATGTCCGTGGGGTTTGTATTTGTAATATTGACTAGATAGTGACTGCATATTTTCCATATGTTAATAGCCATGTTGTTACCATAGGAACCCACAGCTTTAAATTACAAGACAGCGTATGCTATTGTCTTTAATTACTAATTTTGCAATGGTACAGTGCAAAAAATCATTGGGGAATTAAACCTTTTAAGCAATGAAACATAAAACCCAAAAACAATTATTAAGCAGACCAATGACACAGATAAACAGCGATTCTTAAAAATAATTACTACATCTCTTTTTTTAACCAGTGTGGTTAAAAATAAGATAAAGAAAATAAATTGTACACCATATATGAAAAAGTTGTACAATACAGATTTGAGTTTATTTACACGCCGTGACCAGGACCTGTGCTTACTAGCACATACACCTAATAGACAGGGGATAGATATTGAAATTCTTTAAGAGCAAATGACTCACAAATATGGTAGAAAATGCAGTTTGTAAGCAAGCCAAGGATTAATTGTTGTAACTCAAAGATGGACGAGAAAAGCGGCTAGACAAGAACAGATTACTGAAAATGTAGTAGTGCAGCATTTTGCAGAACTTTGGATGGTTTGATGATTTTGAACAAACTCACAACTGATTCAGTGTCTTTCCCTTGAGATCCTCTGGCTCAAAACTGAGCACTGGCATATGTTACGAAAGCTTAACCGCCATCTTCTGCTCTTTCTTCATCATCCTCTGAGCCTCTTTTTCTATCTTCTTCCTCTGTTGCTCCATGGACCGCTTTTCTCTGTCAGCCAATTTCTGTTGTCTGTTACAAGGATTACAGTTTACAAGATTTATAGATCAGAAAACATGTTCATGTGCGTTTGAGTGCAATAAATGTCACCTATTTTTTTTCCCCTTATTAATACACAGTAGTGGTACATGCTGCTATCTACTGGTCAGAGTGAACATGCATGCCCATTATCTGTATGACAGTACAGTAATAGATGCTTTACCTGAGCACCTCCTCTGCTTCCCAGGTGGCGTCAGACTCCTCCTCCCAAGCATTGGTGTCCCCCTGCCAAGTGTCCATTTCGCCAAGCTCTGCCTGTAGAAAAACAGACACTGAGAATTCAACAGCATAAATATAACCGAATGCAATCTCACGGTTCTGTTTCTGCATTAAAACAACACAACCACTCGCAGGCCCGGTTTGGTAACGAAATAAAGGTGGACTCTTGCCACTAAATAAATTACAAACTTTTATTTTCATGTTACGCATCAAACGGTGTGCTATTTAAAAACAGAGCACATCATATCAACACTTTTACTGGAATTTTTCAGAGGTGGTGAGGTTGTGGGGAAGCCTGAAAATCTTGATGCAACTGTTGAGACTAAGACAGACATAGTGTAATGACAAACTGAGGGTGAATGACAAAACCAACAAATTTCTAGCACCTATCTTATGGCATGCATCTGTATCTGTATGTTTTTGTGTCGAGCTATGTCATATTTAGCTTGAGCTAAGGTTTTACTCCCCCTCCTTTTTTAAAACCGAATTTGACTTTAAGCTCTACCTGTGTGAAATGTCAATTATCTTTAATTAAGGAATGGATTTTTTTTTATTTTTAAAAAGACTCATCGATTAATTGGAGAAAAAAACAACAACAAATTAATCGTTTATTAGAATAATGTCTTTCATGGCTATAAACATTACGCATGACTGAAGCTTCAGAGATGATAAACGATAACTCACTGAAGGTGGACAGAAAGTCATCATATCCTGAGAGACTGCCAGTCTGCTGGAGAAACCTGCTGACCCATCAGGCACCAGGTAGTTCAATGGCTCCCTTTTCTTTAACACTATCTGCAAAGTGGAACAAGACATACCGTAAAACAGCAATTATAAATCATTAAATGTTTTTTTGAATCTGCAACTTATTTACAATACATACGTATATCGTAATAGAAATTCTAAACAGAATTCGCTATACACCACTGATGGCAAAAATAAAAAATACATCTCCCACGCAGTGTTTGTGGCGCCATAAAAACATGCAAATAAAGGCAGTGCCTTGTTTTACAGTACGACTTACAAGAAACACTTTCATAATTCATAATTCCTCAAGCGTGTCCATCATATTTGACTGCATTAAAATGTTTGATAAAGTTCATATAGCAGCATTATCAAATCATAATTATATAAATTATAAAGATTTCTTTGTGATGTAATTATGATAAAGATATAGCCTACCTTCTGTGTTTTCCTGATGGTTGGTGCCATGTCTTTGAAGTAGTCGGGCTCTTCAATCTCAGTGGGTTGAGGGGTAACGTTTCCATTACCACCTTCGATCTTAATACTTGTTGGAGCATCTTCATCCCAAGAACTCCATTCTTCGACATCTGGCTGTGTGCAGGGAGGAAAATTATGTGTTAAAATTCATAGAGTTCGGAAATGTTGGCAAAACATTTAACAGACGTTCGCCAACAGTTTTTATTATTCTTGTCGCAAGAGAAATACTGGTGAACGTTTGTGACCTTGAACAAACCCTGCCAAAAACGTAACATTCGCTGCCTTTGAACACACTCGCAATTGTTTGCCCCTGAGTGGGATAGGGGAACTTTAAGAATTTTCAAACACAAATGTCTGTCCTTGTGTTTTTTTCCTTCTTACCGGGCTATAGTAGATGATTAATTTCACAGAGTTTACGACTAACCTGTTTTGGTATGGATGATGAGAAATCCACTGTGGTCGGGAGAGTTATTTGATCCCCACTGAGCTTTCGGCCCCTTCCACTCCTAGTTTGTTGGCAAACAATAACAAAAAGAAAGGGAAGTAGTTAAACTGATAAACAACAATGTGCAACTGGAGGCCTGCTGCAACAGCCAGATTAACCCCTTGACTAGTCTAATTAATATATAAATAAAAAACATGACTATATTATCAAACAACCCCACTCCCCCCAAAAATATTCTTCAAAAAACATTATTAATCAGTCAACATACAGAAATTGGAGGGGGGGTTCTTGAATATACAGGAAAAAACAAAAATAAATATGCAAATTATTGATTGTTACAGCTGCAGCTGTTGTAAAATGCACTATATAAATATAGTTGTATGGTATTGTATAAAAAGCGACTGTAGTTTTAACATCACCAACCACCGCTAGTTGGCAGACATGTCTTAGTTTCACTTATTCTGTTCTATAGTCCTTCTTGTTTTATATTGTGTCGCGTACTTGTATGTCTATCGTGTTATGTGTCTCGTCACCGTGGGATAGAGAAAAACGTAATTTCGGTCTCTGTGTGTTGTGACGTGGAGAGATTGACAATAAAGCTGACTTTGACTTTGACTTTGACATGAGGAGGGAGGCTTAATAGTTTTTATGCGATCCCTTTTAACAGAACAAAATAAATAATGAAGTAATTTTTTTTTGCTTGTAACCTTTTCTTCTTGGTTTAGGTTGGTGGATCTTTCATACATGTATTGAAAAAGGCATTGTCAAAAAATAAATCCTGCATGTTTGCACAAATTTAGTCAATATTTTAAATAGTATTTTGTCATACATTTGGTTGGGAAGTACTATGTGGCCCCGCAATAGCAGTGATGAAAAACTGCCAGCATTTAGGATGTCCATCCCTGGTGCAGAAAATGGATGGATGGATAAATTAAGGGCATATTATTCAATTACAGATGCCCAACCACTACAGTTATCATATTAGAATAATACTGATACAGTTGTCCAAATAGCTTGTTCGAAAGTTTTTGTTAACACTTACCTGCATATCAACCTCTTAAAAAAAGACAGCAAACTGGCCAGGCATGTGCAGATCTTAAACAGACGGAATTGAGTGATGGCCATGACGAAATTGAGCTGGTGAAAGAAATAATCACTTTTATCATTCTTGTGGATTTGCTGTCAACTATCAACAACTATATTGTAATATTAAACAATGTCAATATCAAGCAAAGCACCGAATGTAGTAAAGAGAACAAATAATGTAACGTTTGTGCATTTCAAGGCTCTCCAGCAAGCGTTCTCTTTATTATCGATCGTTTCAATAATTCAGCCACAAGCGTAAATTACCGTATGCAAAGCTGATATTCCCTTTTGTGTTGCTGACGAGACAAGTTCATTTATGCTGCATGCTAGCTTAGCCAATAGAAAAGCATTTTATTTCCAAATCCCTCAGTGGCCTGGTGGAATGTGACTAAATCTGCTAGATATTAAATGACGGCGAGGTCACAACCATGAAAGAAATACATACTCCGCTGCTGTTTCATGACAGAACTCTAATGTCGTTGCTCATCTCTCTTGCGCAGCTGCCATCTTGGAGCTCAGTTGGGAGGAGCAGGAACAAGGAAATAAGAGACGCCTTGCAAGCTGCCTTCATTCATCCATTCATTAAGTCTCGGAGTTCACGAAAAAAATATATATATTTGCGTCACTAATCAGAATTACTCATTAAATTGACAGATTCTGGCTTTGAGGATTTATTACACTGTAATAAATAAATATGCTGTATATTTTAATGAATTAAATACGTCGCAACCTCTGTCATTATTATTATGATGATGATGATGATGATGATGATTATTATTATTATGATGATGATGAGTATTATCAGCGATGTAATGCTGCATTGGTGGGAAATCGGTAGGGCTGATTCTAATAAAACAGTTTGTTCACGATACATTTTTTGCCTCCGGCTTTTCTTCCTAATCATTTCCTAAATTTATATAAATAAAAGAACATTGTATCTTTCTTACATTTCACCAAATAACTTAAGGTAGGAACACAACGGCATACCTTCATGCAGTTATTAAAAATTACGTTGTGTTACGTGAAGTTATTTCGAATAACAGATTTTTGTAATAATGATTGAATTATGCTAAATATGTTTATAAACGGTAAATTGTGTTTTGCCTTCTATGTATTTTGGCTTTATGGGCTCGCCATTATCGACTGACGTCATATTAGCCCAAAAGCGTCAGCCCAAAGTACCCAATCAACACGAGAGTTAAACGGAAGTGCAGTATTTAAAAACGTTCAGTTGAGTTTAGGGCGAAAAACACCGCTCGACTTGATAACTCAGTTAAAAAAAGGATTAACGTGACTATCATCTCCACGGTAAGAGCCCCCTAAATATATGTAAGGGTAATAAAAACAAGAACCATCATACGATTTGTCCATAGAATAAAGTAACATAGTGCAATATTTGGAATATTCTGTTGACTGTTTGGCGCATCTTAGGACAAGGCCTGACTTGTGTCTTGTCTGACATCTTGGCAGTGGTAGGGCAAACATATCGTTCGACTTCGGTGAAATAAGGATTAACGCCACTGGCATATTTGCACGGTGAGAGGCGACAACATATTTAGGCATAACAACTCATGCGACTCGTCGATAGTAGCAACCTAGCGTGATCAGTCGCTGTACAAAATCGTAAAGTTATTTTGCGAGGCTCAGCCACGTTAAATGCTTCAAATTTCGCCTGCAGTAATTGTTTTCCCCATTGTTGCTGCATCCACTCATTGTGAACTGATTCTTATTTGCCAATCTGGCTACAACCCCCCCCCCCCCCCCCCCCCAAAAAAAACCCAGCAAAATACAAACAAAAATACATGTACAGTGTTGTCCATGGACATACATGTCGTTATCTCTCTTTAGATGGAAGAAACGCATACGGAGAGAATGCAGAAACTTGCCATGGTTTGTCAACAGCTCAACAAGATTAAAAAACATCTCAATGAAGGTACTTTGAATGCTTTGTTATCCTATCATCTACTATACACAGGTTTAATCAGCTCTTTTTTATTGCCATGACTTTCAGATGACACTGATAATATTAACCAGCTCATCAGCTTAAATTCGTCTGAAGCTTGTCTGTCATACTTGATGAACCTGGAGAAGAAAGGGGACCCACACTCTGATTCGAATCATCTCACTCGACTCATTAGTTTTTACACAAGAGTGTTTTCAAATATGCCACTTGGACTACACTACAAAAATGAGAGTTACGCCAGGATGTTAGTACGATTTGCAGAGTTGAAAGCGTAAGTGACCTTGTTATAAATCATGTGCAAGTGGTTTCCCTTCTTTTCAATACTACTACTGTGATACTGTATTTCTAAAAGGTAGAATTTACCTATTCTGATCCTTTGATTTCTGTATATATCGGCTGCATTTTTAAAAGCTCTAGTTGTGGCAGAGTTTAGGACCAGGCCTTTCAGCCAGAAGACCTGCTTCTGCCACACGGTGCTATTTTCATCTGATACTAATGTTTTTCATTTTGTAGAATTCAAGATGTCAACGAGGCTGAGGCCAACTTCAATTTGGCAAGGTCTCATTGTCAGAACTTTGCATTTGTTCACATCGCACATGCAAAGTTTGTGCATTCTCAAGGTACGAACGAACATTTTTGTATTAGTGTAAATTATCACATAGTATCTGACATCTTTTTTTTTTTTTTTTTTTGTCATCAGGCAACATAAAGAAATGTATGTATATATTGCAAAACGCAATTGAACTGGGTGCCGACCCAAAAGAACTACTGGAGACTGCCTTGCTACGTTTGCAGGGAGAAAAACGTCACAGTTTCTCGCCGGATGACAAAGAAAATTACCCATGTAAGAATCTTTGCTTTCATCTTCCAATTAGTTTCTGGGGCTACCCATCCAAATTCAGTTATTTGTTGTGTTTGAACAAATTGTACTGTGCATGGCTGACAGTTGATTGTAGTCTGTCCATTTTGTGTATATGCTTTGTTGTCCTATCACCTACTGTGCACAGCCTTAAGTTAGAGTTCATCGTGTCTTTAGGCACTTTATACACAGCATTAACATTGACAATATACACGTGTATTTGTCCAGGTCAGGGTGAGAGGTTACTCTATTATTTTCATTTAGAAGTGTCCTCTTGGAATTCTGATCGAACATATCAGTCATTAAAACATTTTCAAGTATACATTATACTTGATGCAAAGTTTATCAATTGTCATTGTATTTTTGACAGATTTGTTAAACAGTACTGCTCATGATGTTAAAAAAGGCTCAGAGTTCCAGAAAGTAAGCAGGATATCGGACGGGAAAGGTGAATTGCATCTGTCAGGCAGTATCAATTTAGGGTAAGGTGAACGACTACTTCCAACTTTGAACCTGCTTCTTGCCATTTAGAAAAACATGTCACTTTTGTTCTCTTAATCACAGAAGTAAAATACTCAGTGTATCATCAGACCAGCTGCAGAATCGGATATCTGCATCTCAATGCAAGAGTCTGGTGAGAATTTGATTCCTCTGTGTTGGTTTTAATTGCTATTTATTATAAGTATATTTATTGGTGTTGAATTTTTTTTCCCCTTTTATATATTAGCCAGGCAGAGTTCCCAATGTTCCTTCCTCCATCCCAGAAAAGAATTGTGATGGCGGTGGTGATTATGTCAATGAGAGCCCATCAAATAGCACTGATGGATTAATTATAAAGAACTTATCCAGGTATATTTTAAACAAGATTACCTGCAAAAGTACGGTCTAAAAAAGCAAAATGAGATATGTACGACAACAAATGTGTTGTGTGTAAATGGTGTCTTTGTGTTTCAGGCAAACGTCTGGTTCTCATGAGATCACAAAGCTTGGGTTATTCTCGGCAAGGAAAGCCCCTGAAGATCACCACTTGGACAGCTTTCCGGTTTGCATTTTGTATTCATGTTTTAGTATTCCTGATCACAGTTTTTAGTGCTCAGTTCAGGAGTGATGTTGTAGCAGGGGTAAAAAAAAAAGAAAAAAAAAACATGTTCATCATTGCAGACACCATCCACTACCCCGGTAAATGGACCTTTTGAAGTCCAGGACTCCGTGGAGCCCATGATTACTCATCTTGATGCGGATGATTCAAAGAATACCCTCAAATTAGACGGTAATAATAGATGATGTTGATACTTGCCTCCATAATACTGGAGTGACCAAAATGTGTTTCTTTTGAGGGGAGGGGTTGACTTTTGTCTGACTTTTAGCTTTGTCTTTGCAGATGTAACTTCCGATTTTGAGCAAGTCCTTCTGTCAAATTCCCTTGAGTCGTGTTGGACTTACCTGGTTAACCTTGAAAAAGGAGGCAACCCTCACACAGACATCAACCTGCTTAACAAACTCAAGGATTGCTATTCTAAAATTTTCATACGTCTGCCCATAAGACGGTACAACAAGAACTCTTGCTATGCAAGATTACTGATCAAATATGCAGAACTAAAGGGGTAAGTGTTCACGTTGTACTTTTACTGCATTACCCTGTAGTGTGTTTCCTAACCTTAAATAATGAAGATCTGAATCATCTCAATTTACTCACACTTTGATTTGCTCATAATGGAATCTGGGCCTGTTTAATTTCACAAAATGTGGATATATTAGTGGGAAGCCATGACTTAATGGGAACCCTGCTTACAAAGGGGTATTAGTGTATTGTATGCGTACAAACACATACAATTGACTGTTTCATAAGAAGACATTTATTTCATGTTTAACAGTGAAGCAGTGCGGGAGCTCCTGAAGTGACATGGGGGAAAATGTTTCTCATTCCAACGGTCTGTTTTTGAAACGTTTCGCATTTAATTTTTTTGTTTTTCTTTTAAAGCATTGATGACCTTGATGAAGCTGAAGACCATTTCATAGTTGCAAGATCCCAGTGCAAATCATTTGCATTTGTGCATGTAGCTTATGCTCAGTTTGTGGCTTCTCAAGGTAATGCAACATTTGTTATTTTTGCCTGCTGATTAAAACGAGCTGTGAAAGCATGACAGTTTGTTGATTTTGTAAATCAATTTCAGAACACTCTTTTTGTCCTCTTTATTCAGGCAATGTGAACAAGGCGATTTCAATACTGCTCAAAGCTCAGTCATTGGATGCCAAGCCAGCTGAGCTGCTGGAGGTGGCGTTGCAGAAGCTGAAAGCTGGAGAGAAACAACTTGTTTCCACCGAGAAAGAGCAACTCTCTCTAGGTATTCTTAAAGCCAGTTATTGGAAGGTCTGGACAGCAATGACATGCAGAGGGCCATGAGCTCTCTTATAGCCTAATTCAAAGCCTAACTCCTTAAAAGGAAAGCTCATAACTGGTGACAGCTTGTTTTAGCAGTTATGCAAATCTTGACTTTAAAATTAAAACCCTAGTAAATCTCAAACCAGTAATCAGCCCATACCTAGTATTTTTTTCCCCCCATTCTTTTTTTAAATTAACTTGCCAATGTTGTTGAATCCAAGAATCCCAGCTCCCTGATAAGGTTGCTGGAAACCAAACCGTGGAAGATCCCAAACCGGCCAGCAAAGAGGGTGTATCAGTTGGGGAATGGAAGATGACAACGCAGAAGGATGTTATTGCAGAGGTTTGACATCTTTATACATTTTCTGCAAAATGTCACCTGACTGTGTGGAGGACTTCTTATGATCAAAGGCCTTTAAATTGGTCACATAAATTCATCAAATATGAAAAATGCGTATGGTCCTTTAAATTATCCATTTAAATTACTACTTGGAAATGTATTTACGATGAAAAAATCGGCGTCCATGACAAAACCGCGTGGAATCAAAGTGTGTAAAATTGAGGTTTAGGTGCAATTGGAATGTCAACCCTGCTAACTTTAGTCACAAAAGAAGCAATATTTTTTTCTTAAAATCCATCAAATGGCCTAATACGATTGGCGTAATGCTGCAATTGCAGTTTCAAGGTCACCTAACTAGTGTCAGGCTGGTCAGTTGAAGACCGTTTTCATGATCTGTGATGTTTTCAAGCCAGAACAGCCATTCCGAATTTGCAACATATTTTCTAATTCAACTTCCTGTCAAATTGAACTCCATTTTGCATGCTTCTTCATCTTATTTTCAGATGAAACGTGTTACACCACCTGATTCCAAACAGATTCCTCATGTCGTGAAATCCATCCCGACTCCATCTCTTTGGCTTCCATCGACATTAAATCCACGGACTCCAAATAACTATAGAAGCACATGTGCAAATAGGTAATAAACACGACCGTTGAATATCATGCATTTATTTGTCTGCCTGCTTTGAACACAAAAACCCTTTAGATTTAGATGACAATTGGAAAGCATTATTGTTGAATGATTTTTTTTTTTTATTTAACAACTGTTACAACTAACTTCTATTTTCAGCTTTATTACTCCTATTGTAAAGAGAGACCGTCCAGGGTTGTGTTCATCCAGAGATGCAGCACACAGAGTTGAACCTGTTCAGCAGCCTTGCACACCTTTGAATCACTCAACTGGATTTCACATTCCACAGGTACAACTTTTTAACTTGTGCAACAACTGTATAGTAAAACCCTGATCACAATTCTTAAGGACGAAAGTGTACTGGAGGAAGGAAACATCTAACAATCTCTACTTACTTCCATTTCCACTTTGTATCACATTCTGTCTGGATATGTGTTACCGGTATTACAATTAAATAACACAATTCAAAACTTACTATGCAACTGAAAAATAAATCATTTAAAATAAAAGTCAATCAGATTTGGTATGACTTAGTATAAATATAACTAACACAAAACTGATACACGTATTTTCTCATACCAACAGGCTTCCCTCACATCACTGTCAAATGACTCCATTACCATAAAAGGCAAGCAGTTCTTCATTCTTAAAATGATTGGACGTGGTGGATCCAGCAAGGTAAATGATAACGGAAAGGAAAGATATATGATGAAACTGTGTTGTGCATATAAAATAATAATACATAGTCATTAGTATTCATTCGTATTGACGAAGTCTTGACTTAAAGATTTTTTTTTTTTTTTTTAGGTGTACCAGGTCCTAGATCATAAAAAACAGTTGTTTGCGGTGAAATACGTAAACCTTGAGGAAGCGGATGCTCAGACAGTGGAAAGTTACAAAAATGAGATTGAACATCTGAATCACTTGCAACAATACAGCGATCAAATCATAAAGCTCTACGACTAGTAAGTACACAGACTGCTTGGAAAGAATTCCATTGTATAAAACAATGAATTATTCTTTTCATCACTTTAGCAGGTCTGGTTTTACTATCTCACAAATTGTTACTTGTACTTCATATTTGAGGGAAATACATGGAAATGCACTATGTAACATTTTTTAATGTTCTCACGGTCCTGTTTTTGCAGTGAAATAACAAACGACTACATTTATATGCTGATGGAGTGTGGCAACTTGGATCTAAACACTTGGCTGCGTAACCGAACGACTGTCAATCCACTTGAGAGGAAGTTCTACTGGAAGAACATGCTAGAAGCTGTCCATACTATTCACAAACACGGTGCATATTTTATTTTCCTCTCATCGTCCCTCATTAGACTTGCTAACATGTATTCATTTCAAACCAATCTTATGCATACTTTTTCTCTTGAATGCAGGCATCATTCACAGTGACTTAAAGCCAGCAAATTTTGTCATTGTCAATGCGTCACTAAAGCTCATTGACTTTGGCATTGCAAATCGCATGCAGCCGGATGTAACAAGCATTATGAAGGACACCCAAGTAAGATATTATAGAGTAGTTAAAAGTCAATGAATGTTCGATGTACAAGTGAAATAAAACATGGTCAGAGTAAATGCAATTGGCGTTATTGTGTAATAGTTGTCTTTCAATCACAGGTTGGAACCCTGAACTATATGCCCCCTGAGGCAATTAAAGATACTTCATCCCAGCATGGAAAAGCACGTTCAAAAGTACTTTTTCTTCTGTTTATTCAACATAATAAGTATCTTTCTGATTGCAGAAGTGTGTCTGATAACCTTTGGGGTGTTTGTTTTGTCTCTCAGATTAGTCCAAAAGGTGATGTGTGGTCCCTCGGATGTATCCTGTATTGCATGACCTACAAAAAGACTCCATTCCAAAGTATCACCAATCAAATCGCCAAGCTGCATGCCATCATCGATCCCAAACATGACATTGAATTTGCTGACATCTCAGAGAAGGATTTATTGGATGTTTTGAAAGTAAGTGACCTGAAACTATACACACTTGTATTGGTAATTATCATTGTATGCTGCAAGCATCGCTCCGCATTTCAATATTTACATTTTGCGTTCATATTCTCAATTTTACAAAAGGCACTAAGGCTGCTTGATTATGGGTAAAAATCATCATCATGATTAGTATTTTCAATATTGAAATCACGATTATTTACACAACTATGTTTTTGAAATTAGAAAAGCATTTATTGAACATGTCTGGAACAGTATTTATTGAACATGTTTATAAAAAAAAAACCTCTCCTGTTAACAGTGTTGGGAAAGCTCATTTTCTACAAAAACTAGTTCAATGTTCAGTTCACAAAATTTAAAATAAATTTGTCAGTGCATAGTTAATAATTGAAAGTTAATGATGTAAGTTAATGGTACCAAAAAATTAACTAAAGAAATGCATATATATATATTGGCTAACTTCTTCTGTGCTGTGTCATGAAGCTGATAAATTTGTAACTGCTAATATCGTCTTATGTTGGACAGAGGTGCTTGGTACGAAATCCCAGAGAGCGAATTTCCATCGTGGAACTGCTGGAGCATCCATACCTGCAACTTAAACCACAAGGTTCTCCGAAAACAGGTATAGACATTCTACACACTAATGCATACAGTAGTACTTGACATGATTAAGCTGTAGCATTTACCAACATTTCTGGACTGAAAAGCACACCACCGGATCTAAATTTAGCCATAAAAATATGTGCATACTGTTTTCTGGCTGCTTCGCTTTACTAGCCACAAATCTGTGTGTTATGAAGTTCTGTGTATTCAGCCTTATTAGCAGCATATGTCAAATAACATTTCTGGAAGAACCTGGAAAAATGTTTGCCACTTTGTCTAGCATATTCCTTAGCTGACAATCCATAAACGCGTTTGCGAAACTACATTCGCCAGAAGTCTCTGGTGGCTAGAATATATCCCACCGGGTTGTCGTAGGGGATTTCTATGCCATGAAAATGAGGCTCTAAAGCAGCTACGCCAGGACAAGATTCCCATCCACGTTTGTTGTCATGTCCAAATTTTCTGCCCCCTCATCTCGCTATTTCATCTCCTCTCAGTGACGTGTGTCTCACGGATGACCACAAAGGGTTCTAAAGCGGCGTGTGAAATTGGGTGTTAATGTATCCCCTATAATTTGGAATGTTGTGAAAGTCAGAATTAGATTCAAAGGCACATTTTCAACTCTTTTCAGAACGTCCATGCAACAGTGATCTCAAGAAAATACTAACTGACCTCGCAGCCCTCCAGTCTCCCAATAGCATCATCAGAGCTGCGAATGTAAGATTTACTTAATAAATTGACTGCTCTTTTTCTTCAGCCATTTCATCATCTCACACTGTGTTTGTCTCTCAACAGAATCTGGCCAAAATGTGCAACAGTGGCAGGAAGCTGGATGTGGCAGAGTGTGCAAAGTCGATTAGCTATGTAGAAAAATAAATGTAAATAGGTTTGTGTGTGTTTATTCTGTTTTTGTTTTGTTTTTTTACTTGGATACAGTGAAAATTAAAATTCTGCAAGATATTGAACAGAATTAAAGTAAAGAGGTTTGCTTTTTTGTTTATTTGAAAATGCAAATTCTGCAAAATATTGAACAAAACACTTTTAGAGATAAAAATGTTCATTTCATCTTCATTTTATTGTCTGTTTAAATAAATCTACTGTATCTTCCTCATCATGTGTTCAAGTAATTTCAAATAGTGCCGTGCAAAACTATAGAAAGGTTCACCATTACACAAAAGAAAGTTACTGGTAATTTTTTACCGGCTTTGATTCGCAACTCCGACTCAATGTGCTTTCCGATTGAAAGTCGGAAAATTCCAACTTTCTCACACTCCCCAAATGCAACATTATAGTCTATTCATATCATGCGTCCATGGTCATATGACATAGATGATTTGCGTACACGCCCCCTCTTTTAACCAATCAAACCACTGTATGTTTCTGAAATGCCCATGCTTAAAAAAATAAAGAGGGTCCACTTTTGCAACAGTGATACTATAGTAACCACTGACATAAATGCATGTTTTTTTATTCTTAGAAAAGTACGATTTTATAAACAAAAACAAAATGTTACAGATCACTTATTTTATCAGCTAAGGCGCTCTTATTTATAGAGGTGGTTAGTTGTAATAGACGATCTTCGAAGTTTGGTTCTGTATACACGGATCACAACAATAATGGCGGCTGCAGCACGACTTTTCCTTCGAGGCGTATACTCGAAACTTCCTATCTCCAGTGTATCGACGGTACCGCAAAGCCCATTTGGACCTGCATTGCTGAAACTGTCACCGAACTGCAACTCCGATCCCAAAACACAGCGTAGACATGCAGCACACTTCACCTTCCAGCCCGACCTCGTCCCGACCCAGTATGGTGAGTAGCTAGCAGCTGTTCAGCTAGCTTTTTTCCCTGCGCTCCTAGCACAAAATAAAGTCATGTAAATTGTAAAAGATCAGTTTGTTTAGAAAACGTAACTACTTCTGTTCACGTAGAGTATATACACCTTTAATCAGATCTATTCTCTTTTGTTATTGTTTTTGTTGTGTCCGATTTTTACATTGTCTCTCTTTATTTATGTGTTTTACTGCTGGCAACTGAATTTCCCCCTGGGGAGCATTAAAGTATCTATCTATATAGAAACTTCAATTTGTTACAATTTTCATATACACTGTTCTACACGGATTACATTTGCAAATTGACTTTTGATTAAATGGATGTTTGCCTCCTCCTGACAATAAACTGTCAATAAGCGCAACAACTGTAAAAGCGACAATTAATATAATTATAGAATAACATAAAATCTACCTGTTTGTGTTAGTAATGCCCTGAAATATGACACCACCTGGACCGTTTGTAAACTTGGCGATCAAATTTAAAACTAGTTTCTGTTAAGCAACAAAATTAAAACCAAAAAGTAATTCATATTTTTTCCCTGTAAATTAAAGTACACAAAACTCTTAGATGACCCATGTCTTGAATTCAAAGCATGCATAACGATGGGTTTTTAAGTCAAAGCAAAAAAAAATCCATCCATCCATCCATCCATCCATCCATCCATCCATCCATCCATTCATTCATTCATTCATCCATCCATCCATCCATCCATCCATCCATCCATCCATCCATCCATCCATTCATTCATTCATTCATTCATTCATTCATTCATTCATTCATTCATTCCCACCCAATCCATCCATTCCCACCCAATCCATCTCCCCTTAGTGGGATAGGGGCTTTAATGATTCAAAATCGTTGCTGATGTTAACAATGGCTTATTAAATGACAAACAATTAGAAGCCAGAGGTTTAGTGCATTCCTTGAAAATTTTCAACCGAATATGTAATTCATGTATGTGTTCTTTAAGTGTTCTCATTTTTAATCTTACACAAGTAACTGGGAGATTAACATATATCTTATGCAAAAAGTGTATTAAGCAATATTCTTCTTGTTGATCTTTTTGTATGTGCACGTTATTGTAGGACCAACACAGAAGATGAATTTTTTCCAGTCAATTACGAGTGCCTTGGACAACACTCTTTCAAGTGACCCCACAGCAGGTATTTTGTTAAAATGTTTTTCTTGTAAAGTTTTTTTAAATTAATTTCTTAGTTTTCACACAGTATATCATATTAGGCAAAAGTCCTGTTCAACATGGAAAACAAGAAGTCAACCTAATGCTTCTTTTTACTCATCCCGCTTTTAAAACAATATTACATATTTGTGAGACTTGTGCCAAAACCAACACATATGCCTTACTCATTAGAGCTAAGTGCTCCTCAACAACTTCTCTTTGTAAAATCTGGGCCCATTTCACTTTGTCAATGTAATCAGACCCTAGCCTGCTTTCAGTTTTTATACAACTGTTTTACATCCCTCATGCAGAGCAAAATGTAACTGTGCGTTGTTTATTTGCAGTCATCTTTGGGGAAGATGTGGCGTTCGGTGGAGTGTTCCGATGCACAGTCGGTCTGAGAGACAAATACGGTAAGTTTAAACCACCTCAACACCATCTATCTCTTCACCATCAAAACGAAACGTCGGCAGCAGCTTTTTCTCTGCTTTGTATTAATTTTCCACAAGGTGGCAGCAGAGTATTTAAAACCCCTTTCACTTTCTGGGGGCTCCAGTTTGGAGTTCACTGTTCACCTAGAGGACCAAAAGGACCCTTTTGCAAATATTTCTTCAGCATAGCCCCAGAAACTCAATATGATGTGACAGTTCTCTATGAACAATACAACTGTAATTATTGTTAGTTATTGCCTATTGTATATACTTGATCATCTGTGTGGCATTGAAATTAAATTCCAATTAAATACATTTAGTTTATTGTACTGCTTGTAACTGATGTGTCAAAGACATACTGCAGGTATAAATACATTGTAGCCCTGACTAAAACGTTAACTTTAACCAAATTAACCGCCACAGCATCATGATATCAATTACTTCTTTGAAACTTGAATGGGAGCAAGTTATTGTGACTTGTGTGTCCTTGCTCCAATCGGTTAAATGTCAGCTGTGAAAAGGGAACTGCAGTAATATGTAATGATTAAAACACAATATATAGCAATTGTTTCCATGTTGTGTGCATTTGAAAGCATTTAAGGGACAGGACAAAAGAGCAGAGAAGCAGCAATTGCTATGCCTGTGACTGGAGTTGTCACTAGACTGATGCATTGCACGTTTCTACAGCAACTGTTGAAACATGCCCGGGGCCTGTCTATCAACACTTTGTTCAGCTCCTGGAGATGTGACGTGATTAAGCTGACTTCATCATTTGTGTATTTGACTGAAATCAGTAAGGCTTTAGTCATTTGCGGCTTTTGATGTTTGTATCGATATGTATGAGTAAAAAATCAAATAAAATAGTAGTAATTTTAACACCAATGATTGTTAAATTGCGGTCAAGTATGTTTTTTTTTTTGGTTTTTTTTAAGTCTACCAAGAAAGCCATTAAAGTAGTATGGTGGAACCTTTTCAGCTCTTACTAGATAAACCGAAAGATCTTATCACATGACAGTAATGTCATAAATGGTCACATACACAACAGTGTACATCATGTGTGTTTTTGTCATTTCATTTTTATCTTACATTGTTGTTGTATTGCCATTCTTTTAAACCAACAGCCAAATTTCTTCTCCAAATAGCAACACTTCTGCTGATTTATACTATTCTCTTAGGTGATGACATGCAGAGAAGAATCGTCTAAAATCATAGTCTCCACGTATTTTCAGTTGATTTTGGTGCGTTTGCTTTGGTTGTGTCTTTTGATATTGTGGAGTCTCAAATCAATCGCACAATAGCTGGCTTTGCCTTTGTTTTCATTGACGTCAGAAATGTTGACCTTTTGGAGAGGGACCATTATTTTCCATCTCATCCTTGTGTACAGTGACAAGCGCAAAGCTGTTTTTATCCCTCTCACCACTGAAAGGGAAGGAGCACACATCTACCACCTGCAGGAACTATACAGAAAAGAGGTTAATGCAGGGCAAGCCACTATATGAATGGCTTTTATGATGTTTTCATCTTGGCTCTCCACCATCACCTTTTTGGCTCGCATTACCTCACTAAAAATATACTATGTTAGGCTAGGTTCACAATGCAGCCTGATTCCAATTTTTTGCCCGTATGGGACACTTATCTGAACAGTTCAATCCAAAAAAAATTCAAATGCAACCAAGGCCTTTTTCATGTGTGGATTTCAATCAAATATGTATGCGGCCTTAGTAGGGCTGCTCGATTATGGGTAAAAATCATAATCACGATTATTTTATTCAATATTGAAATCACAATTATTTACATTATGTTTTTGAAATTGGAAAAGCATTTATTGAACATGTCTGGAAAACTATTTATTGAACATCTTTTAAAAAAAGCACTCATTTTCTACACAAATTAATTCAAAGTTCATCTGAAATTTTAAAATCAACTGGTTAAGTCCATAGTTCACAATTGAAATTGGCACTTTATATGTGAAGGGAGAATGACATTTAAATACACACTGATAGCGTGGGCGTGCCTCTGAGCAATGTGCGTCACTGCGTATGTGACTGAGTTCAAGCGCAGGAGGCGGCAGCCGGCCACGAGCACCAACTGGTGCAGGAGGAGTTAGGACACGAGACAATATCACGTGTTTGTTCTTTTATTTACTGTAAAAGTACAATACATGCACAGTGTGGGAATAGTTATCAAGTGAATGGGAAAGGTTTATGTAGCGTAAACGCATTGGGAAGATTTAACAAAAATTTAATATTGTGTACTGGACCACAACGCAACAGGAAATTCATGACTCACTTTGGTTTCGCTATGCATAATGTCCCCAAGGTTTGTGTAATGGGGCAATTCTTAAGATGGACACTTTGCAGTGCTTTGCAAGATAAACCATACATCTAATTAATGTACAATACACCCATGCCTTCTCGTGGCCAACAAGAAACACTACGTGTTGGAAATTCCAACACATTGGTGTTTAGATTTCTAGAGACTTTGCAGGATTTTGTTTTTCACGGGTGATTCTGGAACGCATCTCCCGTGAAAAAAGAGGTATCGGTGTATTTGAAAAATATTCCGATTTCCTGCCTCGTTGAATAAAATACCAAGTTTTCTTTGACTGATAATATCTGGCTCTTTTTACGATGCTCTGATTATATTAATAAAAGTCTTTTCATATTTTTCTTTGCAAAAAGTCCCCAGAAAATTGCTTTCTCTCTGAAACAGGGACTTCAGTTGAGCTGAGGGAAGTTCAATATTGGTCAATTTTGGCCCCATTCCTTTGGATGTCTGCTAAAAAGCTGAAAGTAAATAGGAATTTCATCTTTCAGCATGACAATGACCCCAAGCATACAGGTACATCCAAATCAACAAATTGTTTAACCAGAAGAGTGTTCCACATTGGCCAAAAGCAGCAAACGTAGGGTGAGAGGCGGGGCACATGGAGTACTGATCAACCAGTCCGTCACATAGCTGACACACACAGTGGGTTTCCATCCACCAGCTTTTATTTGAATTTTCAAAAATTGCAAAAATAACCCAAAAAGGAAACGGTATGAATAACAATTCACCGCCAAAATATTGTGCTTGGAGGAGGTGTATTTGTCAACAAAATAATACTTTGCTCCTTTAGCAGGTTTTGCCAATACGTAAACGACAGGACCAGATACAATGTCGCACATTTAGATCGGATCACAAAACATATCGATGGACGGTAAAGTAAGCTATGTTTGGAGGGAGACGAAAAAAGTAAAATGTTTCTGGATTTATTAAAAGAATCAAACATTAATGGGGGAACGTACCTGTGTTCCCATACAGATGGAGAACAATGTGGTAGTCTCCTTATCTCCGACAGTATAGTCTAGTGGCATATCCCACAGTCCCGTGCCGCTGACCATACGGCTAGTCTGCTTTGCCATTTCTTTGGAAATACACTAGCAGGTGTAAAGGTTTTAAGTAGACTGATAATTTGTAGCAGTGGAGAAGTACGCAGAGACTTTAGACAGGTGAGCAGGGTTTCCTCCAAATTAGGGAAAGCCCACCACCACCACAACCAACAGCCTTTTAAGCATCACTTGTTTGACTCAAACTTAGACTAATAAGCTCACTTTGATCATTGAACTTTTCATTCGGGTTTGTGACAGACAAAGAAAGTAAAGAGAAAGCAAAAATAACTATCTTAATCCAAATTTTAGAGTGCGCATTCTTCCGACTGCATTTTAGATTACAGGGTGGTGAAAGGGAAAATGGAATCCCTGTCAAAAATAGGATCTGTTTTTCCATCATTTATTTTTTTAACAGTCTGGATCACTGAATAGGTTTGTTACATCTAAAAGCTTGCATTGCATTTTCAGAGTGCTGTAGCAGTATTAAGAATGTCTCCTGTTTATATTCTTGCCATTTTATGCAAACTGGTCAAATGAAACATCATGCCAAGTGGTTATTGAATTTGCAGTTACATATATAGTGAATATATACGTATATATATACTATATGCGTGCACAGACACACACACACACACTTACACACGCACACATTTACGTAAAGAAATGCATTTGTAATATACTGTACATGGTACTTTTGCAGTACCTGTATAAAATTGTTTTTAAAAAATTTTGTTCCAGTATATGCAATAATTGCTTTTTTTTGTGTGTAATTGTTTATAATGTTTTAAATGATTGCAATTGTTACCCATATCAGTGTGTTTCAAATTTGCTCCGTAATTATTGTTATTATAGCCTTTTATTACCTCAATTTTAGAACCTCAAATTAACAGAGCTGGGATAGAAAATTGTCTCCATTCAAGTCAAAACACCTCTCTGCAATGTACCTTTCAACAAAGCAATACTAGACCTGCCAACAATATGTGACAACCGTGTTGGCAGGGATGACTTTCCCATCCTATGCAATGCATGGACTTACACGAGGATGTGAGTATGATTGGTTGTCTGTCTATACGAAAAGTGCCCTGCATAAAGTTCGCGACCATTTCAGAAGCCACAGTGGCACGCTTCTGTCTCAGGATAATTTTTTTGTTTGGGATGGATTTCTAAATATAAGATTACTTGCATAGCAGAAATAATCAAGCAGGTAAATGTGTGAGAGGAGGAGAAGGGGAAACCTCTGCCAAGTGCACTGTAGGTTATATTTTTTATGGTAATAGCCAATTGTGAGAATGTTGCATTTATTGTCATTTCAATCAACCAAACTTTCTAGATTTTTGCAGGTAGTCAATGTACATGTTTTTCTCTTACTGTCACCCCAGGTAAGGATCGAGTCTTCAACACTCCACTTTGTGAGCAGGGAATTGTGGGATTCGGTATTGGTGTAGCTGTGGCAGGAGCCACAGCTATTGCTGAGATCCAGTTTGCAGACTACATCTATCCCGCATTCGACCAGGTAATAATATGAATTATGAATACATATGAAGCAAAGTATACATTCTAAGCAGATCTCAGGACCCTCCCATTGTATTTAAAGTATATGTAGAGTGAATTCAGACATCATGTATATTTCTAAATACATTTTACATGTTTTAAGATGATTGCTAAAAACATGCGCAAAGACGGAAAACCATGGTGACCTCAATTGTAGAGATAGTGTAGTACTGTTTTTCAGCTATTCTGTTTTCCTGATTTTTTTTTTAGGTGTGCCATGCAATGCACTTTGAAATCCAAATTTGAGCATCTTTGTTTGCATCACTGGTTATCCAGCCCAACTGTTTTGTTCGCTAGCCTACATTCCGAAAATACGTTTTCCCTTCCATTAGCTGCTTTATCCTTGTTGTCTGCTGTGAGTACATGTGCGTCATGCAGTGAATGAGAGAAAAATGAGGAGAGGGGATTATTTTCAAATCCAATTGACAGCCAGCATGTGGACTTCAGATTGGTGTTGCCACTCCAGTCCCCTTATATCTTACCATCAGTGTCGCACTGTGTCCTCCACAAGATAAATGTGTGTCCCTGCTCTGTCATCTTTGCATGCCACATATTATGCATTGATGGTGTTTGAGGCCAATGTTGAAATACTTTAGTCAATCGATTGATCAATCGTTCCGAAAATAAATAATTAACATCAACCCACAGCTCAGCCTCGTTACGAGGCTGATGAAAATGAAGTGAGCGTGGGCATTTCAGATAGATAATGATCCAAAATGTACCATCAGAGAAACTCTCAGTAGGTTGAAAACAAGTAAACAAAGCTGCTAGATCGGCTCAGGGAATCACCTGACTTGAATCCAATTGAACATTTTTGGAAAGAACTGAAACTCAAGATCCATAAAAGAAGCTCACGGAATCTCTCAGATTTAAAGTTAAAAAGTTTAAAGTCAAGTCAAAGTCCCAATCTCAATAGCGCCTTTGGAAATCTATTTAGTGATTAAAAACGGTGATGTTTTAAATACTTATTTCAGCTGCTGTATATGGAATTGACACCAACATACACTTTTAGAACCTAAAAGTAAGACAATATTTTTTTTCCTGGTGCAGCAACAATACCTTTCCATTTGTTGTATTGCCGCCCAACATTTGTTTGTTGGAACTAACATATCGCTCTCTTTATAGATTGTCAACGAAGCTGCCAAGTACCGCTACCGCTCTGGTAACTTGTTTGATTGTGGCAACCTCACCATTCGGGCTCCCTGGGGATGTGTCGGCCATGGATCCCTCTACCATTCCCAAAGCCCAGAGGCTTTCTTCGCCCATTGTCCGGGCATTAAGGTTAGCCATTCAAGCACCCTACAGTTTCCCAATTGTATGGATTTCAAAAGCGTGGTTCATTTTTGGTTGATGGGTAAAATACCAAATGAACATCAGTGCCCTGTGCTGAAGGTGTTAAACGTCTAGTAGCAGGTTTCAGAAAAGCTGATTTTAATTGTAAAATCAGTTATCATTCAGCCAAACTGAATCAAATAGTTGCATTTTAAAATGTACCATGCTTGAAAACTATTGCACCGCATGTATTCATATGTGCAGGGGTGTAGATATGAATTTTGGTGGGGTTTTTAGATGAGCACCAGAGGTTGTTTGGTGCTCATTTATTTCCCGATCATGCTCATTATTTTGGGAGATGCACACCCTAAATATATTGGTATAAATCGGTTTTATGTTACTGATGATTTCTTTTCATTGAATTTATTCAATTCAAATAATTTTGTCTTTGGATCGCTTTGATCGGTATTATTTTGAATTTCATGAAGTACAGTATTAGGTTTTTACAGACTCAAAGAGTTCATGAAATACGATTATCCAGATTGTGTGCTTCTATTAGAGCATCGCAATTTAGTGCTAATAGTGCGTGCACACAAAATGCCTCTGTGCAACTCAATTAGAGAAACTAGAGTGCTTAACACAGTACATCACACAATACTCATAGTGTGCTGCAGTCTTTATATCATTACATACAGTATGTTATGGAAGTATGTTTTATATCAGCCTTTGCAACACACTAATGATGGAAAACACAGTAAAAAGAAAACACCATTTGCAAGTCTGTCATTATTATTGGCCTTACATAACCCAGAGAAGTGATTCTTGCATTTTCCTTCCATTCCATTCTGTGTTGATACCCGCATGGAGCACTGTGGAAGGGGATGACATGTCAGCTTGAATATGTTTCAAGTTACACAGGGCTGTGGTTTGAGCTTGTCCTCAAACATTTAGGAAGATGCATCTCAAACTGATTATATAATGGACCATAACTCTTAAAAACCATTTTGAATTATTCAAAGAAATGTGACTGGCAGACCAGAATCTGCATTTAAACATAAAAGTTCTAATATTTTTAAAGATATTAACACTTTTCTTTTTTTAATTTAAATTTTAAAAATTAAATTTCCTTATTAAATGACACAATATATTTTGCTGACATTTTGGGTGTCCTCTTTCTTGTCCATGTGGGCACATGATGATGGGGATGAGCTTTTCAGCCCATCAAGAGTCACTTCTTCATCAACATTTTGAGCCAATAAAAACTTACTTTATCCAACTCCTTCACTATGAACAAGGGGTGTCACAAGGTTTCATGATGTACCGATGGATATACTATCTAAGAAAATACAATAATGTTTAAAAGTTTAGTCTCCATTAGATTCAGTGTTATTCTAGACAGTTTTTTTACATGTTATTTATATTTTTATGTATGTTTGTGTATGTTCCAAGGAAACAGAGTACAAGTAGCATCTCTCATTGTCTGTCCCCCTCTTAATATTCATGTGATCATCACAAAAATGGTTTATCTCAGCACAGCCAAAGAATGTTGATATGGTTTAGAGCAAACACCACTTTGACTAAGCATCCAGAAAGTTGTAAACATGTCTCCCAACAAAGGTCAGACTGATGAATGTTAATCTTTGCGCATATAATCAGCCCAGCCAGCTTCATCGGAGGATTAACAAACCCTAAATATTAGCAATTGTTTTGTTGTTTTTTGCTTTGACCTGAATGCTATTCACATTTTCAATGCCAGAAGAAAATACAAATAATGGCAATATATGATATGGCTATTCACACTACACCACTGTAAAAATAAGTAACTTGTTTAGCTATAATGTACTTAATTGGCTTTACATGCCTCACGTTGTGGCCGTTCAATTTCCTCAATAAAATGCGCGCGTCGCTCGGGACCGGCGTGACTCAAGTCCTAAGTAAAAGACTCAAAGACTCAAAAACAAAAGTTTGAGTATTTTAATATTTCTTATACAAATGAAGAGAAGGCTGGTGGCAGAAAATAAAACGTGTCAGTAAGTCCAGTTAATGAGACGAGTAGTGTTCAAGAGAGTTTAGCTGGTCCATCACTCTGTACTATATTTTCCCACGTTTGTAAGAGCAAATCTTGGAAATAATTACAAGATAACAGGTACAGAATAATTCTATGCATGCTCTTTGTATTACTATTAGTATTTGACATGGCTTTAATCCAATGAAATCTATGTCTGCAGGTTGTAGTACCTCGCAGCCCAGTGCAGGCCAAGGGTCTACTTCTCTCCTGCATCGCTGATAAGAATCCCTGCATTTTCTTTGAACCCAAGATCCTTTACAGAGCAGCAGGTAAATTGGATTCTTTTGAATGTAAATTGCAAGGTAAGATTAGTAGGTACTGTAGCTCATTTATTAAACACAGCATTTATTTATCCTTTGAAACTGTTCAGACATTTAATTCTGGTTATTAGTCAAATATAACGTGTCCATCCATCCGTTGACATTCGACATTGCATATCCTTGTCACATTATAATCACAAATATTTTGAAAATTTAAGAGGAACTCAAATGAATTATCCCCCACAAAGGGGTGCAAGTGGCTCACTCACAGACATATTTTTGGAAAGACGTATACAGCTGAAGATTTGCAGGGGTACCTTGACCTACAAGTAATGTAAGCCATCATTTGGCGTCGCAAGCAAATATTTGAGTTACAAGTGCTACATATGGTAGCATATGGTACATTTGGCAGTCAGTGGAGTTGTGCAAATCCATCCAATTACTCAGTTCTTTGATGAAAAATTCGATAGGATAATTCATTTGATTTGATTGAACATGTGAGAGTCTGTTTGCGTTTGGGTCACTCTGTGACATCTAAAACTTTAATCGTGAACAAGTCTTGGTAAACACATGTATTTGCGTGTTGTTGCAGTATAAATGTTGTATGTACTACAAATCTCCGTGACGCGAGAGTCCTGTCTCAATGCTTTTTCATATACAGTGGTGAGTTGCACTCTATTGGGTTTCAAGCAACATGAATATGAGTCCTCCCCTGTTTTGCTGCAACATTAATCAACATGTAGCTGGCAAATATCATTGCTCAAAGATGTGCTGATAAAAGTACAAGCGGTCTTTTCTAGGCAATGGTGTTCTGGAAAAAGCATGTGGTAGCCTTTGAAATCGGCCAGACAAAGTGTACTGTTGGAGGAATGTGTTTTTGATGGTCGCGTCATTCTATTAGTGGTTCTTCTCTTGTATTAAAGTTAGTCGGTTTGTAATTTTAGTATCTTGCTAACCACAGAGTGCTAAATATGTTCTGTATCAACCCTCATAAGTATTGTATCTGCATGTTATTGATGTCATGAACAACTGAGAATAAAATAATCTAATTATCAAGAGGACCATTCTGGGGAGGATTAATTCCATTGCCAAGCGTGGACGTGGAAATTCTTTGTTCAGCCTTTATTGCAGTAGTCCCCAACTCTTTTTCCACTCATCCTTGTCCATACCCTTCGCGGATTGGCAACTAT
The DNA here is from genome assembly GCF_033458585.1 of Syngnathus typhle. Taxonomy (NCBI): domain Eukaryota; kingdom Metazoa; phylum Chordata; class Actinopteri; order Syngnathiformes; family Syngnathidae; genus Syngnathus; species Syngnathus typhle. Next base: position 9,263,683 of record NC_083747.1, on the reverse strand, counting down.
ATAACAATAAACCATAAACGTTTAGTATTTTGCAATCCTGTAAAAATATGAAAAGGTTCAGTTGTGTATTAAATGGCTGTTTGAATGGATGCACTGATAATAAGTACTCTATGGTGTCAGTGTTACAATATTTCTTTGCCATATAGGAAATGTGTCAGACAGGTTCCACGAATGGTGTCAAAACAAAATTTCAAATCATACCTCAAATTTTCTACTTTTGTGTAATTCCTGGTGGAACCGAACACATTCGCCCAGCCTTTTCTCTGTAGCTTCATTGTCACGGCCATCTTTATTATGTCTAGATCTTTAAAATGGGTCTCCTTGATAACCTCCATGTGATAGGCAAGATGAGATTAATTAGACAATGCCAGGTCTGGTCAACTTGCTCTAGCATGGTTTTGTGACACCTATTCTGAAAATAATCTGACATAGTGCTGTTAGACCAAATGACATGCCTGAAACATTTAAGGCTGATTGAAGTTAAACCAGTCATCAAAAATAAGTCTCTGTTGTTGACGCTCCAGTAAGGGTTGATAACATTGTACATGACCGACTTGCTGGATATCTCTGCAAGTATGGAATGCATCTCTTGATCTTTGTGTGTTTGCAGTGGAGCAGGTTCCCACAGAAGCCTACACTATTCCACTCTCACAGGCGGAGGTTGTGGAGGAAGGAAGTGATGTCACATTGATCGCCTGGGGTACTCAGGTACGTGATCCTGCACAGAATTGACAACATCTCAGTGGGTGAGCTGACTAGTTTAGTTAGTCTATCTTTGGAATAGTGGATACAAGGAGTTGCGTCAACAACATGTAATGTTCAAAGCCAGTGGATTCATTTTAAGTCTATAAACTAGTCTCCTGTGTCACTGCAGGGTCTCTGAGATGCCTTGCTTAGATTACATGCACAGACATCTTAGAACTAAAGCTGTGCTTGGCTCTCTGTCTCTTAACTACATATGTCTGCAACACACTTTCCATTGTTGATGGTCTTTTCATCAGCGAGCTTTGATTTCTACAGTTTCGTATCACAAAGCCTGTTACTCACCAGGAGTCAGATTCAGTTTGATTGTTCCCAGCCACTTTATCTGGCTTATCCGGGCCCCAGTGTACCTGCAGTCAGGGAGAGGGGGTTCATGGTACTCACAGAAAACACCTTTATAAACGCCAGTGTTATTCTTGAAAGATGATTTGGCAAGAGAGATGATCCAGGAAGGTCGTGGAAACAATGGCCCTCCTTTCTGAAATGCACTTCTTTGTTTCCTACCTCACATGTCCTCATTTGCCTGGCCATCTAAGTTAAGTGAGGAAGAAAAGTACAGGAGTGGAATTTGAGAAGCAGAAGAACAGACAAAGAATTTTCCTTCGGAAAATAATGTAAAGTCAAATGATGTTTTTTTCTGGCAAGGTACCTATAATCTGTTGATACGGTCAGAGAAAATAATTATTCAAAGAACCCAAAAAAATCATCATGCTCATGTGGGCTTTTTGTTTTAGGTACATGTGATGAAGGAAGTGGCACAAATGGCTCAGGAGAAACTGGGTGTATCCTGTGAGGTCATTGACCTACGCACTATCCTGCCATGGGATGCTGAAACTGTTTGCAAGGTACTGTTCAATCTAGTTCTGGAAAACATATTGGTGGTTATGACAATTTTATCCTGGCTAGAATTTTTCAGGTTTTTAACAATTATTTACTGTATTTCACAGTTTGCATGACCAGTTCTTGTTTTATTTTGTAACATCATTAATTAAATAATCTTTGTCGTTCAGCAGGATTATAGGGTACCCATATTCCTGAAAGTTTTACAAACAATTACATTATCACAAACTTTGTTTGGAAAATAGTGGCAACTGTATGGCAATATGGTCAGACACAAAAATACATTAACAATCTTTAAGAAGTAAATTGAAGCATCCCATGCAGCAATGGCCACAGAAAAGTGGGTCGGCAACTCATTATAAGAAACGTGACATGACCTACATCTTTCAGGGGAAAGAAAAACACTACCTTTTTAAGTTAAATAGCTTAAAATCTCAAATTATTCACCTAATAATTAGCTATTGTTTTGTACAGTGAAGCCATTCTTTCTTGGCATAACATATTTTTGTCCGTTGTCTATTTAAGTTCCACGTGCTTCGTGTGTACACAACTAGTTCACAACATAAAGTACATTTTCATTTTGCATATTTGCTGTCCAGTTTTCATGGTCCTCAGCTATGTACTATGCAAGCAAATGTTAATGCCAGCACAGAAGACCCTGGATGGAATTTCATTACCAGGGGAGTAATTTAATGGGGTGTGAGTTGGAAGTGAAAGCACAGGCAGTAGTGGTTGTCACTTTGGAAGGGTTCTTCAAATAACCGCAGTATTTTTAAACTACTTCCTTATTAAAACGCCATGAAATGGAATGGTGTCTTTGTGCCTGATGCACGCTCAATCAAACTTCAATCAAGTTATTGTCTAATTCAAGCAAAATGTGTGGCCTTACTCAGGTTTTTACACCAGCGTACTATTCCTACAATGCTGCTATGACAAAAGAATTGTACGCAAGTTGGAAGAGGCACAAGATTTATAAGTCAAAATTACAGCTAATACTTGTATGAAGACCACTTGCAGGACCTAAATGTAAAATTATAAAATCAAAAACGGTGGTAAGAAGAATCCTTTTCATACCTTTACTTCCTTAGTTGGCTTGATTACTAGAAAGGGGTGCAAAGTATTTTGTTTTGGGTCGTTTGTAACGACAAAACGCTTTTGGTAAAACAGTTGTACACTAATCATCCACTGTAGTTTCTCTGGCGTTTTAAAATAAGACCAACATACATCAAGAATACTATGGTTAAAAAGAATACCGTAATTTTCGGACTATAAGTCGCGGTTTTTTTTTCATAGTTTGGGTGGGGGGGCGACTTATACTCAGGAGCGACTTATATATGTTATATATGTTTTTTTTTTTCACTTTTTTAGGCATTTTATGGCTGGTGCGACTTATACTCCGGTGCGACTTATAGTCCGAAAATTACGGTACATATATATGTACTGTAATCAAAAATCTACTGGGTATAAAGTACAGAGAAGCCACAGTTAGACTCATTGGAGATTCATATAAACCAAAGTCAAGTAATATCTAAAGCTGAAGAAATAGGGTATGGAAAAATAAATGAACAGGTTTTAGTCCATTAATGCATACCAAATCGGTTGTGGCCATGTTATTGAGTCAAGCTAGTATGACTGTTAATTGAACAAGATTGCTGGTATTGATGTTGTGACTGCTGAAAGAATGAACACAATGATTTATTAAGTGTCTGGGGCTTTTAGCCCAGCTTACATTTTGCCAAATGCTACAAAACTGATTGGATGGTTCGTCATTGCGCTGATGGATAGTCATCCTAAACTTAACCGGAAGGACACCATGACTTTTTGAAGGCAAACAGATTGAATGTTGTTCATAGCCAAGTAAAGTCACCTGATCTCAACCCCAAAAGCAGACAAACAAAAAGCAGAACAGCCCACAAATGAGCAGAGACTGAAGACGCTCAGCTTTTGTTGTAAGGATTTCATTTTTATTTTCAACCAAGGGACATTGACAGCCCATTGAAACCCCAAATAGAGTATATTCATGTGTACTGCAGTGACTGAATGTGGTTTGCATATCAAATTCTGAAATGTTCCTATTTAAACTGAGGTCTAATATGAGTTAATTATTAATCTTATTAGTATCAGTCAGTATTTGAACCACTGGCATCATCAACTGGGGCTTATGTCATATGAGGCTTTTCCCCTTCTTAGTATTTTGTAAAGTTCTTCCAATGATGCAACCAAATTGGCTGAACCAAGTCAATCCCCTTGCAGAAGGAATCACTTGAGGACTTCAAGACAGAACTGTGGAAAATTCCGACTATTATTATATTATACTATGATTACACCGCTCATAAAAGACAGTCTTATGAATCAGTCTGGAATGAGTGACAAGTTACCTTTAATGCCTTTTCACACTACACTTAGCTTTCATGGTGTTTGCCACAAGGCAGCATGCCAAGATGAGTGCCCACATTGGAAGCTGGCCCATATTTGGTTGGTTGCTTAACGGCCCACCAGGAAGTACCATTAATGCTTTTCCTGTTGGTTGGTCTATTTCTGTTAGCACTGTGAAGGCATTCCACCAACCCCTCTTTGGATGTGCCTTCTTACACCGCCGTGACAGCACTCTCGAGTTGAATAGCCGTCCTTGCGCTGTCGCGCCCAGCACATGTACAATAACTGGGTTTGTTGACGCTGTACTGCGTGTTGCAAGGACTTTACTCACAATGTAACTTTAATATGGAACCTGATAATAATAAGACAACCAAATATTTTATGCATGTCCAAAAAGAACACTATACTAAGACTGTGGCAGAGATTCACAAGCATAGTAAAAATGTCTTTTTGAAGATTTGAGGGTCACTAATATTTCGAGACAATTTGAGACAAAGACGAGTTCCATTAAGAGCAGATGCTATGATGTACTACAGAAAATATTGGGTAATTCCACATTCATTGTTTTGTTCAGCAGTCATGGAAAAATAAACTGAATTAAAAAAATGTTTGGAGAGCAAAATCAGGTAGACATTTTTAATCAAATCAGTGTTGATTTATGCAATGGCAGGTATAAAGATCACCTTGTAATCTGATTATGTAACTTTTCTTTTGTAGGTGGACAAACCTTTATCAGGTTTCCTGCATGTTTGTTGCCCCAACACAGTAAAATGAAACATACAAGATTCTTGGGGTACAGTTGATACATTAAATTTAGATTTTTATGGACAGTACTAAATGAAAAAGGAATTTTGTACAAGTCTTCTTAAATAAAAGTCAGATGTATTTTGTTTTTACGTTGAGATGCAGTGGCCATATTTGTCACCCAGCGTAGCAATTGGCTCTGCTGTAATTTGGAGCTGAATCAAGGATGGTTTAGGCAGCCTGTGACCGATTAGCACCGTCTCTCAGCCATCATTCCTTCTTTTCCATTTGGATTGAGGGGTGTCAGCCAGCATGTGCTTGCTGGCTTACCACAACAATTGTTATGTGTTTGGCCTGCTGTTCCTCACACTGGAAACAAAGTGAAAAAAAAGAATGGCACAGGAAGAAAGTAACCAAAGGTTTGCGCCGCACTCCTTATGTTTGTATTGTTGTCTCTGTCAGTAATTACAGCGTTAACTGGGCACTTTGGACCAAACCAGGAGTACTCTGTGGAGTGAAAGTAAGCAAACATTTGAGGCAAAACAGAGATGTCAGTCACTGTGCATGCAAAAGAGAGAAAATACATCAGAGAAAACTACATTTGACTTGGGGATTTATCCGATGGGGTTGGTATAAATATGGACTGATTAGAATTTTTTGGGGAGTTGAATATACATGGCATGACAAATTTACTTGCATGCATATTTTTTTCTATTTTGTTAAGTAGGCCTTGGACTTTTCAAAAACATTCCTATAATTTGTGGGTAATATAATGTACGTTACCTGAAGAAGCTATTTACAGGGAAGAAGCGAAAAGCTCGTTCTTCTGTTAAAGATACTAGACATTGTGGTTAAACTGGTTTGGAAAAAGAGAGCCTAGACCAGGGATGGGCATCTGAAATGCTTAAGTGGGCCACCGTTTTTTTCATCACTGCTACTGAAGGGCCACATAGGACCAGTCACCACACACTTCTTAACCCTAACCAGTTGTATGACAGAAATGCCTTTTTAAATATGGGCAAAATGTGCTCTTACAATATTTAATTTTCATAATACATTCCTCAATGTTCCATCCCAAACCAACTCCAAAGGGCTTGACACAAACAACAAAATAACCACACACAGTTTTTTTTTTCCCAATGAACTTTCCCGGTTCTGTTGCTAATCTTAATTTATTTCCTGATGTGATAGACATTGTGTATTTATGGTAAAAAATAACTCCGCTATTTGCAAGTATGAAATGGCTGCTGCCTCACTGGACTGGATTTTATGTATTTTCCACTGAAGAGAACAAAACCTTGGTCTGAGATCTGGGCCGGTTGAGGCGGATTTGCTCGCTCTTCTACAAATTTACGGGAATAACGGAAACGTGAATCCTGATGTCACAGACATGCACTGTAAAGACGGTTTGTTTAGGTCGGATTCAATAGACGTAGGCTCTTGTCCTGAATAGATTGGAATGGGCTTGATGGGGTATTCTGAATTGGATTTGTACATGAAGCATTTTTTATTCCGATCAGGCTTTTAATCAGAATAAATGTGACCTTTTCTCATTTACCATTTGTTGATCAAGGCTATCGTTGGATATAGCCTGCTTACTTTGTGTATACACATTTTCATGACCTTATAAATGAATGGAGACTTCTTTCTGTTAGAGTAAACCAATTTATTGACTGTTGTTGTGGATTGTTCCTACTCATGCAGGATTTCCCCATTATTCCTGGTGTCCTTCTCGATTACAAGTCAATTTAATGGCCACTCTGGATTGAGAAATTCCTTTTCATACCGACTCACTTTTTGCCTGTATCATAGTTTCCATCCGCCCTAAAGAATTACTGTGTCTTTATTTTCCAGAAGCTTTGTCTAATATTATTATATACTATGTACATATTTAGATTTGCAGCGTCAGGTCCTCCATCATCTTATACCTTCTGGAGTCTGTGAGGTGCAATACACAGAAATTTGCACTACTGTACTGTAAGGCGTACACACCAATGCAGGGGCGTAGTACAGTGGTGGTGTAGGACAGGCAAGTAGTGTGTAAGTGTGTGTCAGTGTGTAATTGACTTAAATTGTTTTTAATGTGTTTTCATAGGATGTTAGCAGTTATTTCAGTCGGAGGTCTTCTGGCATTCTTCTCTTTCAGAGGCTGGCTTGGCCCTCTGCCCTGTCCTGAAGCTGTTCCTCACTTTTTCCTTGCTCTTATTTTGGTGTGTTTTTTGTGCGCGCATAAATTCGCATGTGTATCTGGGGGTGTCATGACCACAGTTTTTAAGTCATCGTAGTTGTTCCCAGAAAGTGCACATTTGTTTTAAGTCCCATTGCGGAAGTGTCCAAAATAGCACAGGGAAATCTTTGATTGCCTCAGATCTGTTTTTTTATAGACTTTACTTTTCTACTTCTAAGTTTTAGATTGCACATTCATAGACAATACATACAATGCACACTACATACAATATATCTTACAATATTCATGTTGTTGAAATATGATTTTAATCCATGCAACCAATGTCTATACCATTTTTTTTCAAATGCAAACAGATTTTTTTTCTGTGTACCAAACTCATGTCTGATACAAAGTACTCCATTCTGTTTTTTTTTTTTTGTGTTTTTTTTTAACAACACAAAGATGACAACAGAACATTATCATAGCCATATGGCAGTCAAGGGAGATTCTGTTACTCGCAATAAGCAGCTCTTGAAAAGCCATTTGTATCTGTGCCTCAGGGCGTGTATTTCACAGAGTATGAATGTGTTTGGTTGCATGTTGCAGTCGGCTCTTGGAGACTCTCGTCTGCCTATGTGCGTGATTCAATATATAATCCATGGGAAAGGGAGCGTTGTGACCTTCGCCTTTGAGTGGGTGCCAGGTCGTTGACCGCCAACCTTGGTGAGGCTGCATTGTGGGGAGTGCTGGAAATGACGACACGGACTTCATGAAAGCAAACTAAATGCATGGTTTGAGAAATCGATGAAGGGAGGAGCCAAGAACAAACACGTGGATGAGACAAACCACAATATGAATGAACCTTGGGAAAGCAGAAGCAGGAGGCATACTGATGTAGAAAGAGACTGATCATAGAGGTAGCATGGCTGGAGCGGCTGTGGCAAGATGAAACTCCATGCTGCTCATTACTTTGGGCGTGTATGGGAATTGCAGTAAGCATGACATTTCGCTTGCGACCTTTGAAACGAGTCTGGCATCTAATGACATCCCTATAGCACAATGAGTAGTAATGTGCAAGCCACCCGAGCTGCTGCCCCGCCCAACAATCAGGAGCCCTCTGTCGGGGCAGAGGCTTAAGTCAGAAAAGATGTGTTGCTGCACACTTTTTTTTGTCATGCAGATTTTCCGGTCTGTTGCTTTCGTACTTTCATGAAATGTACACACTCTGGTTGGAGCAACTTTTTCCTTGACCTTCATTGTCACGATCGCGACCTATCTGCATATAAACAATAAGTGGAACGGCTGGTGCTCTGGTGCAGCTAGGACAATCTGATTAAGAGTATGATCAAGAATGATGATTGTCATCCTCAAAAAAAAGCCTTTGCCAGTGCTGACCCTATCCAACTGTCTATTGTCAAGAGACTCGAGAATTTCAAGTTCCTGGGAATTAAAATCTATCAGGACTTGAGATGAAAAGTGTTCTCTGACTGAAACGTGAAAATTGCCATTAATTTAAGTATTATCAGGGTATAAGATTACCTTCATTAGGATATGAAATATCCTTTTCCATATCACCGAACACAATGCTAACATGTATTATTTTATCATATACAGTCCAGTGTAATAGTAATGAAATAAATGATCATATTATTTCAATCCTTCACCCAATGACAATGGATAGGAGAATTGATGAGGAATTGGAGTGAGAATTAAGAAGATATGAAAAAATAATGACTTCATTTTTATTTAGATCCCATCCTATTCATAACTGCATATTTTGCTTAGTTGTTATATCAGTATCGCCACATTGCTGGACATGTTACATTATTTTATCACCCCTATCACTTTAGTGTTTTTGTCCTAATGTGTATTTTGTTATAGTGTTTTTTTTACTGGAGTACTACAGCAATTCCAACTGATGGAAACAACTTGTATTTGTGTTTTAACACTTGGTCAAGGAATACGATTATAATTATGATGTCTGACTTCCAAACCTGAATAATATTTTTTTATTTACACAACCAACCCTTTACTCTTAGCTTTTTCTAAGGAAGTGTTCTTTGATATATTCTGTTATTCAAATATAAATCCATGTGGATGTCATAAAAACATGCCAGCATGGGGTCTCAAGTTTTTAGATTTGAGTATTTATGGTCCTTTCCTCTGTCTGCATATTGCATTTTCCCCTTTTGAAGCCATCAAACTCGTCAACCTTTGTCCAGGTATTTTCCTATGGCTTCATCTCCTACTAAAATGATATGATGCCTTAGTTTCTGTGATTCCCTTAAGACAAATAAAAAGCCAAGCTGACTGCACTACCGTTTACAACTATAGCTGATTGTCTCCTGAATGCGTTCACACTGCTTTTGGGTTTAAGGCAGTTGCATGCTATTTGGCATGATAGTCTTTGAAGAGACCTTCTGTCAATTGTAAAATTAATGGTTTCTGCTGTTTTCATCACCTAACCCTTAACACTCTGAAACTGTGGCAACATATAGTGTTTTATTTCAACTACTGGTACTGTAGTACAATATGTTGTAACTATTACTATGATATTTCAATCTAATCTTCAATTAGACTGAGAGACAATAAAGAACAATTTTTTTGTAGTTATTTTAACTACTTTAACCTAAAAGCGGTATCATATGCATTTCTTTTGTCCCCCATAATGAGGGTTTGTGTATAAAAGCTTCCTTTTCTCCAGTGATGTCCGTCTTGATCTCGTTCCGTCTCTTGTTCGTGTCAATTGTGCGGCACTATTTGCCTGTCGGATGTACATGGGATCAACACACCACTTTTCTCCCCAGTGACCATGTGTCTGGTCACATATCCCGCCGCCCAGCAAAGCACAGCAAGGAACAACAGCAGTCCACAACCTTTTTACTAACGAGCGTATTAGGCATCACGAAAATCAGGGAAAATCCATAGCTACGTCGCACCGGACTACAAGCCGCAGGGTTCAAAGCTTGTGCAAAAAGTAGCGGCTTATAGTCCGGAAAATACATTAGTTGATCCAAAATTGATCAGTTTGCTGTCAAAATCAGGTTCTCAGAAGATGGCTCAGTGAAGTTAGATGGAGGCCTGCACGCCACTTGGTTCCATTCCTGTTCAAAATTGTCATGAAAGCAATTTTAAATCGTGCCATTTGAAAGAGACAACTACAACACAGTGTTTTCGTAAGTTGCGAGGAACATGCATAGCATTGGTCTGGACCAGTGGCAAGTGGATGAGATTATAGTACACCACTAGTTTTATCCTGTGACCAATAACTGGTGGAGCCGAGGCATCCTCATGGGGTAATGGCAGGTTATCGAAAAACCCAAATGCCTGCGCATGGAAGGCTGAGACCTCTAATGTCCATAGTTGTCCCTTTAACCCTATGCACCAGCCTAAATAACCCCTGAAGTTCATCAAGTTCTATTATATGCACTTTACACACATACACATGCGCACACCCATTGAGTTATACAGACACACACATTGCGTGGAGCAAGCTGCTGTAGCATTATGGAGTATGCAGTACATCATCCATTCCAGTACATCATTGGTAACATCACTTTAAGATCAACAGTTGCATTTTAGGTAGTTTTCATATCCCCATGTTCACCACACGTATCATTCAAAGTCACACAGAGTAAGAAACAGACCACACACAAAACAGTTATGACTTTCTTGTGGTATGCAGATAAAGTTATCAAGTCTCCCCTGCCCACCATCCCAGTAACTATTATGCTGTCTCGCTGAGGTTATTTGCAGACCATTTTCACGGTGTTAGTTACTGACTAAATTACACTCTTGACCAAATGCTCTTTAAAAACTGTCTGTGAAAAGCTTTCGCTGTGTACATTTCAATTTTAGTAAATGTTCAATTATGCGTAGATTAACCTTATAACGTTAATTAAACAGGATTTAAGTTATGTTACACGTATTTTATACGATCTTTGCATTTTAAGGCTCATTCTGTGTAGAGAATCTGCAATAATTTGTATTTTGTGTCTTTGTATTGCAGTCGGTGGTGAAAACTGGACGTTTGGTCATTAGTCATGAGGCCCCAATAACTGGAGGATTTGCTGCTGAAATCAGCTCTACAGTACAAGTGAGTGTTTAGCTATTTTGAGAGATTAATGTGTCATATAATGTTAGTTTAACCGTATGAAGCGAGCACACAATATATTACAATATAGTTGACCCCCTTCACTTTTAGTGAGTGCCCTTCACATTGTATACACTGCTACGTCAGTCCGAGGTTCTCATTAATTTTTCTGAAGCTTTTGAATTGCCTGGTATTAGTTACACTCATGGTGCTTTCCATTGCATCTGACTGTAATTTGACCATGCCGTATTTTGTCCAACCAGCCAGGCTATGTTCTTGGACGTGGTTTAGAAGTGTTTCCCAACTTTTATTGAGCCAAGGCACGTATTTTGTATTCAAAATAATAGTAAATATATTGTTTTACTGTATTACAGTATATAATAGCCACAGGCTCCAATACATTCTGTGTTTGAGTATATGGGGTGTCCACTGAAGGAGCTCATGCTTTTCTGGCTCTCGAAGCATCCTGAGTTGCAGACATTTGGAAAAATTTTGCAAGGAAGAATTAGGAAATCAAGATGTGCCGTGCTAACAGATGACAAAGAACAATGAACTTGTTAAAAATACAATGAAGTAGAACTTGTAAAATTACAATGTAGTCAAAGCCATCCCAGCAAAATGCAAAGCATTTGTAGAGAAGCTCCAAATAAAAATATACACAGTAATACCTTATCATCTCAGCCTCTTAACAACATGCCTCATTTTTTATGTTTACATGCATCATTATGTGGACATTTTTTATCTAATATTCATGCTGTTCTTGTTTTATTTTCTTTTTTTAGGAGGAGTGTTTCCTTAATTTGGAGGCTCCCATTACTAGGGTGTGTGGTTATGACACTCCCTTCCCTCATATTTTTGAACCATTCTACATCCCAGACAAGTGGAAGTGCTTTGATGCAATCAAGAAGATGATCAACTTCTAAAGTGGAATATGGTAAGGGAGAACTCATGACTATTTTTTAACATGATTTTTGGAGAGGAAGAATCCTTATTTCCTGCATATTAAAGTCAGTCAGGTGCAGTTTTTATGGACACTAAAAATAGTGATCCGATTAGGACTTGCGTGTTCATGCATCACACTGGAACAAATTATTTTGACATGCGCAAATCAACCAAATGTTTTGAGAAAAGAACAGTAGAAATCTTCTTCTAGTTTGACTTCCGTGTCAATAAAACACTCTTTCTACTTTAGCAGTAATGAATGTGGTTTTCCCATTTTCGCTGTTATGTTAACGCTTTCTCATGGAGCTGCAATGTTTCATACCAGACCAGTTCAGTCTTTTGCTCTTTATGTGAGGTGAAAAGGAGGTTTAAGTATCAGCTGCTATCACATAATATCATAAATTATCCCGACATCTCTAGAATTATTTATACACAAAACAAAACAAAATGGCATGTACTTTTTGAAAATGAAACAAACTTCTTAGTTTCTTTAATTGATTTGCATTTTATTAAACCTACAAAGGTGTCCAATTATTTTGCCGGACACTGCAAGTATTTTCCACCTATACAATCTCTTTGTTCATTCTCTTCATATCAGATATCACAAAATAAATTATCCCGACAGCTCTGAAATTATTTATTCAAGTATTTTCCAGCAAGACAGTCTTCGCGATCACTGAAATTTGAGTTTGACTTTTCACAAACCAACATGAAAATTTAAAAGCTGTCCTACAATTGTGTATGTGGGTTGTTGGATGTGGTCAGCCCCCAAAGAGCAGAATTCTCTTCATTTCAGCCTCTCAACAGTAGATTAGATTAGATTAGATTAGATTAGATTAGATTAGATTAGATTAGATTAGATAGAACTTTATTTATCCCACAGTGGGGAAATTTTCTTGTTACAGCAGCGTACAAGAGTGAAAGAATACAAGAAACTTCTAGTTTTCTGATTTCTGTAACCCTTCATGAAAGCAGGCTGATCTTATGTGTTTAATTAAAATAAAACATTTGCAAACATCTGCTTTGATTTTACAAAACAATGACCGAACCAGTAAATAAATCAGTTTCAAAAAGTCAGAGAGGTCGATGAGTACCATAAAAACTCTTGAATTTTCCGTATTTGGAAAGTAAACTACCTAGAAAACCCGTTTTCAGTTTTATTTAGCATTTGATGGGTGCTGTGTTTTTTCTTTGGCAATGCCTAGCGTGCCTACATGTTAAAAATGAGATTCATAGTGAGGTACTTTTTATAACCACACAATGTTTTGATCCTTACTTAAATTTAGAGCATTTTTGCACAGCACATATGCCACTGCTCCACAGTTGATCATAAACATTGGTTGTGTATGTTTGTGTATGGAGGGTTTTCTTTATTAAGAATCATTGGAAAACATATACATACAAACATATATAAAATATGTTTTTATTTAACTGTTTCTGCCGTTAAATATCGACATTCAAAATCATTGCAATGGGCTGCAAAACTTTAATAAAGTGAATTTCCCTATTTAGGCAATACAGACCCTGATCTTTACTGTTCTTGTATTCACATTAGCAGCTTTTAGCTTCACATAAGTGTTTATGGAGCACTGTTATGTTTGTTGGCTGAGCTTGAATGCACGAGCCAGTACGTTCACCATGTGTTTAAAATGTGTTCCTGTCAGCGGAGAGCAGACAGCTCCTACTGTCAGAATTCAGTGCATAGGTTCAAAACACAGACGTCTCTCACTTAAGGCATGTCTGTGTGATTTTGACATGTGTGTGGCGTGTCCAATGTAGCTTTGTTAACGTTAAAACAGATTTGCTATTCTTCTTCAACACACCGCCAGCAATATCAGTGATCCAGATTATTAATGCCATATCGTTTTTACCCCAATTCATGGTCATTCAAATCCACTGCTAATGCTCAGCAGACGTACGTGACTCTGGAGGCTACGCTATTGCCTGATTGCTTCCAGGAGGGCTCAGTAACCCTGCAAACTGGAGTGCTTTGAATCAGCCACACTTTGGTTATCCCTTTTTACTTTTCATTTTGAGTTATAGTCACTGGCAAGTTGGCCTGAGGTCCCCTCAGCCATTAATAACATTCTCAATCAAATCCAACAGACGTCAGCGCTCATCCCCGCTGTTCGCCATCTCACTCCAGCAAGACTTTTCCGCCTCATCTGTCATCATGGCCAAGTGATTCACTTCAACTATCTCAACCACTCTTGTTCCAGAGCCAGCTCCTGAAAGCCCTAAACGGCGAGCTCCCCATTTTCCTCCTTCAGTGGAGAGCAGCCAAGAAAAGACACTTTGTTGACCATCCAGTAAGGAAGCTGTGGCCAGATGACTCCGTGTCCCTGTGTGCCCTCACAACTAATAACTTGACATGACGTCTGGATTAGAAAACTTTATTCTATAATGTCCTTGATGGCAACTATGAGGGCGACATGATCCATTATTATATTTTACTGTATTTGAGTTGGTCTTCTGGAATAAAATGGCATTCTATCATTTAATTCCTGCATACTTGTCACTGCTTTCAACCCCTACCCCAAGTCCAGCTCCACACATTAGGGATCTAGAAAAAAAATAAATCAATGAACATATTTGAGTGGTACAATCGTCTTTTTATTTGCTGTGTACACACTATTTGGCTGGCAGACTGTAGTGATGGAGTTCACCACAGTGTCAAGAAAATTTTGAACATAATTTATCTTACCACATCCTCACGATGGGATAATTATTGAATATCCACAATGTGTTTCACAACTAGATGAGTTTATTTATTGCTTTGGATTATGTTTTATTTTTCTGTAGTCAGTCTTTTCCAAAAGTAAAACATTGGTTGTCGACGTGTGTTGACTGTAACACACAATTCCTTATAGCATTCACTTTTACATTATCGGTCCTTTAAATTAATTTGCTAGTTTCTCAGTTATTAATGGTGAGTCATGAGGAATCTTTATTAATCCATAAAAAAAACTGTATCCTCACAATCATATCAGCTAAAGAACTTTTCAATTAGCTGTCCTTGCAAGCCATTATGGTATAATAACTTAGATAATACCAGAAAGCTAGAACTTGATGTCTAAGCTACAAAGCATCTATCAATAGTTATGGAGGAGTGGCGACTTGCTAACAACTGTGGCTTTGTACAGTTGAGAAGTTGAGAAGAGAATATTCTTAGGAAATGTTTTCTGTGATGGCTTGACTTAATTTTTTTTAAATGATGGCCTTAAACAATATTCAAAATTGGTGAGTGGAACTGTGCAATTAGACAACTGCAAATTGCAGTCTGAAATGTTCTTTTCCCTGGAGTAATACGCTTTGCTGCAGATAAACATAAAATTATTCATGGACCAATTACTACTCCCTCAAACTGACTGTCAGTTGTGGGATTCCTGCCATTGTGGGAATCATGGTTCAAGTCACAGGACAGAATGTGGAGCAAAAGAACAAGAAAAAAAAACAACATCTCCCTCAAGTGTGGCGGGAGATGTAGAAGTTCGAGGAACATCCCCCCAGGACCTTTCATTGTGTGCCACCAACAGTTTGATAATCCGCGGAGAAAAATGTACATATTATTGACCACTGACTGTGCAGACCATGTTTGTGTTGAAATATGCAGGAACATCTGTTTAATGAATTATCGACTCATAAGAAGTTCAACTTTAACAACAGAACACTTTTACTTAACGCATGTTGTACCCCATTGGCCACTGGGTTTAGGCACATAAACTAAAATAAGAAATTCCAGAGAAGTATTGTAATTCACATCTTTAGGGTTTAGATTACAATTTTATAGGTATGTGTAAAACGACTCCAATGCGTGTACTGACAATAGATGTCTTAACGTTAATTTGATTAAATTCTTACATTTTTCAGATCATATTCTCAGGAGGTTCCTGTAATAAAATGAGATCAACATTAGAGATATGAACTCATCTGTCATTTTGGTCAGAGTGGAAGCGGGTCCTTTGACCATAGTGGTGATTCGGCCCCTCCTTTAGGGCGGGCTGGCATCGATGACCCTTGCGTGGAAGGAAGGCCACAATATCATCTGTGCTCCGACAGTGTGTCATTACACACTATATTTACATGAAACACACAAACCAGGGGTGGTATGTCCCACCATGAAACTCGGGGAGGTGAAGATGCTGTGGTACATAATGTGCAACCGGAGATAACTAGAGATTATCAAACCGCTTAGCCTGTCACGTGGCCTCTTGTGCACTTGAATGGTTTACTGGGTAATATTTTACAGCATCATTACAAATAAATAACATCGCTAGGATGTATTTTTCACCATCCAATGGATATTTTGGTAATTTATTATTGTAGCCCATGCCTGGGAGTTGAATATGACAATAAAGTGAATGATTCAGAAAGAAAATACTGGATGTCATATCAGTTTATTTGACACCAACATCATGGAGAAGTGTTTGTTCTCCACCCCTCCTTTTATTTTGGTAAGGAAAATACTCTTTCTTTTTTTTCATGTTCACTTTAACCTAAATGGAAAGACACTCTTATTACCAGGAGTCTGCATAATAAGATTGACCTATTGGCCTGTGACAACTGTTACGTTACATTGCTGCTTATCATCAGAACCATGCTCAGACATTTTGCTTGACAGAAAGATCAGGCACTGGTGACAGCAGTTTCCACTTCTAATTGAAAAAGCAGAACTGCAACTGAAGGTCTATGTCGAGTTCTTTAACCTGAAATATAATCCATTTCAACATTAGACAGTGAAGGGATTGTCATATCTTGCTTTTCTCCAAACCATAGGGTTAAATCTGTATTTGAGGACAACATTGTCTGTGGGAAGGTAGGCAAGCTTCAGTCAAGTCGCATCAGATGCCTCAAAGACTTTGGACTTTGTGGATGGATTTGCACTGCTTTTCGCACTCTAATCACCCAACAAAGGCAGAGTGAGATAAATCCACCACAGCTCAAACAGATATTCTATAAGAACAAACATGCTTGATTGGCTGTGCATAACTAGAGACAAAGTGTGCACTACTTTTTGCATACATGTAGTCCAATCTTCTAAAATTTGTTTTAAATATGTTAACAGGGAAAATAATCACCAAACAAATACAAGTTATTAAAATATCTTCTTGCCTTTTGATGCATGGGATCCAGGTAGTTCCTTGGATTTTGTGTGATGGCTTCCTAGTCGATTGTATGATTTTGCCCAATACATTAGCAACTACTGTGATGCAACTTCAGTGCTGGTATTCCCAGAATTGGTGATCTCAGAACTCCCGGGTGGTGGGGAATGCATTTATAGTACTGTAGGACAGATAACTGTGCTTGCTTTCTTGTGTCTGCCTGTCTTTGGCTTGCAGTGCCTCTTCTATTGTTTATGGTGTATCATTATTCAAATGCACATTAATTTTTGACTCCGATCAATCTGCATTTGACTTATATAGTACCAAGTTGATAAAAAATAAATAAAAATCTGTGAATTGGTGATTTGTTAACAGAAGTACTGTGTGCATGTTGGGAAACTGACAATAGCCGCAGTCTGTCCTCCCAGAGACGTGTTTCCACTGCATCTGTCTTCCCAGCCCTCTTTTCCAGCTCAGACTTGGAATGGATCACTGAATTACAAGAAAGTAATGCTAAACTGGATATTTATTATATTCCCATTTTGTGAGAATGTGATAACTTTGTTGGACATTTATAAAAGGCAGTGAGTTCAGCACCTTTGACTGTGGCTGATGGTGTTATATAGAAAAATAAATTATAATGATGTGTTACACACAAATCTTACCTCGGTGACAGAAAACAAACCTTTCCAAACCACCAAACGTGTGCCACATTTGAAATAAAACCACGAGTTCAATTCCCTATCTGTAACCTTTTGCTCTTCCAGTAAACGGTTTGTGTATGATACTCCACTCGAGACTGATGAGGGAATCTGTGTGTTTTTGTTCCATTTGCCCTAAGCTTCACTGCCTCATTAAACATTTACCTTTTCATGCACGCGCACAGTATGTTGTGTACATGGCATATCCACTGTCTCTTTCATTTCAAAGACTAGTCGTGACAACGTTAAAGCTTTAAAACATGTCCATCCAAATCACTGCTTTTACTTTCACAATTTGTACAATTTCTCCGATGCCTAAAGGACCTAAGAAAAAAAGTATTTTGCAAACGGTTGCTATGGAGACAGGCTTGGGTGAAAAAAACACCTGGTCAGCTGGGGTAATTTTGCTTCTCTGTGTTGGCGCATCACTGACATCCTCTTGGACACAAAGCGTAGTTCCATCCCCTCCCTTAGGTACAACACTAATTTACTACGTGGCAAAGAAATGATCCCCCGACCCCAATGAAGGGTCATCACATGTTACGCTCACACATGTAAAGCCTTCACACTAAGCAGAAGGCCAGCAACTGCATTTCATTGAGAAGAACACAAGATTGATCGTGATAGTTGATGCAACGCAAATGGTGACCATCTGGCCAAGACGGACATTAAGAGGAACAGGATGTTTCGTAAGATCCAGCTCATGGTTAAGTTTTATAAACCTTGAAAGCTTTCGGAAATACAGTATCAAAGTAAGGGGCAAAATCAGGTCACTATTGCATTGCATCCTGTTTGAGTTTTTTCACATGGCGTCATGATTTGTGATGGACAATTTCATTTAGAACTTTGATAAATGAGTTGCCAGAAAGCCACATGTTTTAGAGTAAACATGAATAGCTCCTGACTACTTTCCTCTTGGAGAGTAGTGATTTTTTTAACAGTGTTTCATAAACATTGTATCATTTTCTTGTCTGGTATTTGAACTGCATATAATTTGTCATTGTTTATTGTTTTGTTGATGTTTTGCCCAAAACAATTAAGAAAATCAGTTGCACGTTGGGATTGCGCTAGATATTTAGCAATCCAGCCCAAAATGGATCTCCTCCACCAGATGCTGTTCTGGCCAAAGAAAATGCTTTGAAAACACAACAGAAAATTTAAAACATTAAAGGGGAAAAACGGAATGTGTACATCAGAGTCTGGACCTTTGCTATGTCAGAATTTCCACCAAAATCCACTTTTACGACTTTCAAACATAAAATCTTTTGCAATCTAGAATGCTTTTCAGTTCCTTAAAAAAAGTGATGTTAAGGATCCTATTTTGAGGACATACACTTCAAATTAAGTATGAAGTACTACGTACTATAAACTATTTTCACCAAATGCAGATGTGCATTTTTCGATGGATTACATAATGATCACATCACGTTTGTTGCACATCTGTTTATTCATGCATACTGTAGACATGAAATGAAAAGATATTTCTGTCTTCCAAGTCGATTCACAGACAAAGATACACTGCTCAAAAAAATTAAAGGAACACTTTAAAGAATGAAAAAAGAATGTTGGATATCTATACTGATATGGACAGTCCTAAAAGGACAGTGATTGATTGACTATAAACCACATGTAAGCCCTAATCGTAAAGGGGTTTCTTTTTTTATACATATGCTTCAAAGTGCATACAGTACATGCAAATGTCTGACGTATGTATGTATACTGTACTGTTATACTGAAATAGATTTTTTTTCTGGTTTACAAGCAGCTGCTAAAATAAAACATCTTGGACACATTTTATTCATACTAAAGAATGCAGATGATGCGGGTACTTCAAAGAATAAAAACATTGCAAAATATGTTACAGCATGCCTTTTCAGGGCTTGCTAAAACTAATACAAAGCAGCTGAGTTCAAAGGTCAAATAAGCATTTTTCTTTATACTGTCGTACAGTGATCCCTCGCCACTTTGCGCTTCACCTTTTTCAATTAGGCTACTTCATGGGTTTATAAAAGCATCGACCGGGGCACAGGAGAAACACGTGACAATATTGTGTTAAATACAATAGTTCCTATTTTGCAGATATTCGTTTCGCGGGTGGTCCTGGAACGCATCTAAACAAGGGATCACTGTATTGGTTTTAAGGGTTAAACACTATCGGTGTCACTAACCTATGAGTTACTTGGCAGTTTCGGCCCATCATGATGTCAATATGTGGTTGCATTTGATTCCTGCTCACAGACACACTTTGACGCCTGAGCATTTTTGCTGCTCGCAAAGTTTTACCGTTTGACCATGCCGCTCGAGGCTTGCGTCATGGCTTCCATCGTGCAACCCTTGACGCATTCTCATTTTTCAAAAACACACAGAGCACTTAATCCTCTCTCGGTTCCCAGATGTGTCAGATGTGCTGCTGAGTGGCGGTGCATAAGGATCTCAAGGAGCGCTATTTTGCAGGGAGGGAAGAGAGGACTCTTTTGAGGTTAGCAAGAGGGAAATGTGTGAACAGTAAAACATTTCACCTTCGTCCAAGCTGACTCAGAGCTCTTGTATCTCCTGGAAGGGAGGTAGGAGGGAGGCCAATCAACTGACCCATGGCACTCCCTAAATCATACTCCTCAAGTTACGCAGACTGAAATGGAGAAAACCACAACACATCCAGATTTTATCACCGCGATTAGTGTCTTTGTTTAGAATGTTTAATTCTGCAGATGTTTTTAAGTTTCTGTCTTTGAATCACTGGTTAGTTAAATAATTCACACTTCAATAAGATTGTTCATGTTGCAGCCCTCCTGCCTTTGTTTCATTTTAATTCATAACTGCTTCATAACATACTTTGTTTCCGTTGCCACCAAAACGCTAAACAAGACATAAACAAGTGTAATAGTGATGACCGGGTGTGGAGTTTCTACTTGTGGAAGTGGAGTCCAGAAAGTGGGGGAAAGTGGAGCACCTGTAAAGACAAAGCATTTTCAATTGTGGAAGCAACATTTCATGACATTTGTCAATTAGTCTAGCAGATCTGTCCTCAGAAAGGAAAATTTACTTGATCTTGTGATTTAGAGTTTGTATTATGTAACTAAGGTTTGCAATATACCCTCTTAAGAAGTAGAACTGTTTTGAAAGGAAAAACATTAGAAAGTCAAGATTACAAGATGTCTGGAAATATATATGTGCTTAGCAATGTCTGGCTGTGAAATGAGTAATCAAGCACTATTCAAAATGAAGGTATTAAAATAACTTTAGTGGTCACAATTTACACATACTGCCCCTAATGGCCAAAAATGGTTTGATGAGTCATGAAAGTTTAACAACAAACAGAAATACTATATTTATGTTACGTTTCCACATGATGTCATACATTCTTAACATGAGGGGAGAGCTCAGCACTTGAACCTGAACAAGAACACTTTGTTCAGTGCGGATATAATTTGAACCTGCCATTTACTTTTAAGTTTAACCAATACAAATAAGGGGAAATATTTTCAAAGCTATGTTGTAGCCCCTCTGTCTATTTTCTCTTATAAAGTCACATGAGCTCCTCTGTCACGTTTTTAAAACATGTGACCAAACTCACGTTGCTGTAGTCCTCTTACTTGGATAAATAAAACTCACAAAAAGTCACCTTCACTGTAGGGTTTGTGATTATGACTTAATGTCCAATTGTTTGTAATTTTCAGTTTGAAAGCTTTGTTTTTGTTTTGGTATATTTAGCCAGCCCTCGTTCTGGGCCTAGTGCCCCCTTAACAGACAGTCTCTAATTAGCTGTGCAGAAATACATATTTAGTGCAGTGTGGCTTTTGAGACTTGCTGTATTTAAGTCACCAGGGAGAACAATGGCGGAAACAATGGCAGGGTCCTCATATCATTGCTTTCAACGTGATGGTCCTGCTCCAACTAAGCCATTATTCTACAACGTATTCAATGCTATGAGTTAAACCTGCATTTTTCCTCACTGACGCTTAATTTGTCTCCTCCGAATTTTTTGTATTCACTTTCATGAAGTTTAGTGCCTTAATAATGACTGCTTTAGTGAGAAACAATGTGGCTCCTTGTGAATTTAGACTATTTGTTTGTGCTCTAATCATGGTTGACGTGAATGACCTGAAGCCTAATAATACACATTTTGAGAGCATTTTAAATCTTCCTACACCAATGCTGTTGGGAACACAACTCCAAACCCTCCTTGGAGTTTATACCCCCTGCTAAAAAACAAAAAAAGACACTTAAGCAGGAAGCCAGGGTGCGACTGGCAGACAATTCTTGCCACTTCCCACTGAGACGCCTTGAAAATGTTTAACTTAGGTCAAACTCTCGAGACTCTCGTAGCCGAAAGAAATAAGAAAAACTACATGAAGTGTTTATTTGTGTGTGTGTGTGTGTGCGTGCGTGCGTGCGTGCGTGCGTGTATACACACTACCGTTCAAAGGTTTAGGGTCAGGTCAGAATTTCCTTATTTTTATGTTTTTCTGTAATCTATTTTTTTAATAAGGATAACATTAAACTAACCAGGAATGCACTCTATACATTGTTAATGTGGTAAATCAATATTCTAGCTGCATATGTCTGGTTTTTAATGCAATAGTAAGTGGCCTTCCAAGGGCCCATAACTGACATGTCCTAGAAAATAGCATTTTCAAAAACATTTTCACAGAGCCTACAATCACTGGCAGCTTGTTTGAGGGATTATTTTTTTTTGTCCAATCATCCATAAAAGCATTTGTGAGGACAAGGCAAAAGATGATTTTGAGACTGAGGTCAGGGTTAGTGAAATTGCTAGATTACCAAAGACATCCAACCATGGACCCTGCTTTGTGCATTTGGGCACAATCATGCTGAAACACAACTCAATGGTCTTGCCCAAACCCCAACTTGTGAACTAACTAATTGATTTGGAGGTGTATTTTTGCTCAGTGGACGGGACTCAATTTGCACAATTCCAAAATTTGGATTATATTGTTCCAAAAAGTTGGGTTGAAATTGCAACAAGCCCTAACTAGGCCAATCATTGGAACAAACAAACACGTGTTTGGTATCTGTATAAGAACAAAAATAATGCTGATGTAGTTCTTAAACTATGCCAATGAGTGGCTGTGTGGCCAATCTGCCCTGACTAAATGATTTGTCCATGTTGACAAATGAGTTGTCTGTGATGACCTGCACTTATGACACTGTTCCACATTAGCCATCTCTCAGCAGGATGCAGTCAGCCCAGATGTCTTGAGGCAAACATCTGGTAATTAGGCCAGAACTTTCTCTGATCTGCTTTCAAAGACAGCTACTTGGTGCAGACGCACCCTCTTCACGGGCCCGGCCACTGACCAGCCAAACACCCAAAGAAAAATATTTTGGGAAATAGCAATGAACCCTTTATTCTAAACACAAATACATGCTTGCATTTGACTTTCTGCACTTGGTAGAACATTCCACTCCTCACTCCCAGATCACATGCTTATGTATTGTGTTAACAGAAAACCATTCCTAACTTGCAAGATATTGTAGACTTTTCCATCCATTCATCCATTTTCCTCTGCTTATCTGGTGTTGGGGCAGCTTTACCATCGAAGCCCAGACTTCCCTCTCCCAGCTAATTCGTCTAGCTTTTCCTGTGCAAGGGCGTTTCCAAGCCAGCCAAGACACACAGGTCCATTCTTTCTTCTTAAACCTTTGTCTCACCCCTTCCGCTAACTCTTTTTTGGAGACGACAAAGGGTGAAAAAAAAAAAAGAGGGGGGGGGGGGGGGAGTACTAGACTCGCGACATCATCACTATTGCTCTGACACCATTTAAGATAAGTAGCTGTAGCGTGTAGCAAGCATTTACCAACAACTCAGAACACAAAATTGTATCAAAGTATAGAACATTTAATCCAACCACGAGTGTCATTATAATGAAAAGCAACAAATTTCATTGACATGTATGTTTTTGTGTGCCACTAAAATTGTGTTTGCTGTGTTCGATACTGTGATGGGTCAAATGCAGCGGTCAATATTTCATGGACATGTACATGTCATGACAAGTACATGACAAAGATTCTTCTTTTTCTCAAGAGCTTTACAAATAAACTTGATTTGACTTTACACTTTGACTTGAACACCCCCAATCCCTCCGGTAAGGAGCCCAGTCAGTCATATCAAATATATTCGATGATTCCTCACAGATGTTTCCAATAACAAAGACACCGCACAGGAATTGGTTAGAGTTAAGTTTAGTTTGGAACCTTGCTTTCCCTTTGGACTGATTGGTATTGTTCCACTTGAACAAGTGAATGAAACTGGCGCAACCAGGCTGAGCTGGGTTGAAATTGTTGAAAGGATATGAAAAAGAACCAGATGAAGATATGTCTGTTTGATTTTAACATTTGTCAAAGCTCTGCAATTTGTTAGAAAGATTATATTCATGTGTACATATTCTAGGTATTTTCTAGAAAATAAAGAAAAATGGCCCCAAATAAGAATTACAGAGGACTTGTATAGCTCTTTATCTACATCATACGTTGCTTGAAATGTTTTAAAAAGCCAGATATCATATATTTGGAAATGTATTACCTTCAGTAGAATCTTAAATTGCATTGTGGCCAGTTGTAGAAGTCAAGTGAGTTATTGCACACATTGATGTTGCAAAAATAGTGCTGATAATATATATTTGTTATGCATGTTAAATGTTTAATGTAGGTGTAAAAAAAGCTTCATGTTTCTTAATGTTGGAAAACTGCAATTAATTATCAGCAAAATTTAAATGGACATCTTTTGATCAGCTCCACTTCAACCGCAGTCATCGTGACCACCTTTATCTTTTGGATTTAAAATTTTGGTGGAGATTGATTATTTTCTGTCATCAAGTGAAGTCAAGCTTTTTCTATGGAGAGGATAACACACTCATAAAATCCAAAATATTCGGGCAATTATTTTTACAAGTTGAATTGGCCATGATTAGATATGTAAACATACATTTTGATGTTGATTGATCATGGCTGTTGGATGTTAAAATGAACGCCTTTCAGTGTCACACATTTTTCAGTGCCATAATTATTATTATTTTTTTTTATATTTAAAAAAGAGACTATTTCCATTGCTGACATTTTAAATTATATCATTCACCTATATCACAAATCTTTTTACACTAAGCGTTTTAGATTGAGATTTAGATAAGGGACTCATGTCGGTTTCTTCTGTTCAGGGCTGCCTTTCATCTTGACACATTGTTAACTACAACTGAGCCCCTATGTGTTTTGTTTATTTGCTCTCCCCACAATCTCCAGGGTTCTTTAAATTAAAACATAAATTTAAGATTGCAGTTGCCATACGCTTGAAAATGCTTTCCTGACATGTTTTACATTCAGTTCTCAACAGGGGACCACACATGTACGCATTCTAATTAAATAGGACTCCTCCGACCAACTGGTAGGTTTTATGGTGACAGCATGATCTAGCTCCTCTTCACACAACCTACTATCCCCAAATAAGTTATTCATTATAGCTGGGAAGGAAAAATATATCTTTCTGATACTTTCGGGACTGTGTTCTAAGCACTGACAGAGAGGATCTTTTCACATGTGATTTAGTTTAATGTTTTTTTTCCTCTTAGGTTTTGTACACGCCTCCTCAGTCACTGCTTGAACTACAGAAAACTTCCAGAAACTATAAATCATTCTCACTACATTCCAACAAACGTGCCAACAAGAATATCTGAGCATGGGTGGGATAGATAGTAGTACACAGTCAAAAGAAGCAATGCGGCGCAGTATTATATGAAGGCAATGTTCTATATTATGTCAACTCATAGCAGAGAACGTCTACTAACTAGAAACACTGTATCAGGGGTGTCAAACTCATTTTTGTTGCAGGCCACATCGTCGTCATATTTTCCCTCAGAGCGCCATTGTGATTGTCAACATCTGCTATATACAGTATAGGCTACAAAACAAACTAATGAATAACTAGTTTTGAAATCAGAGACTAGTAAAAACTGTAACTAACAAATGGTAATACAAATTACAATCAAAATCTCTATTTTTTTTAAGTGAAGACAATTTGTAATTTTGATGATGACACAAAGTCGATACAAAATTTGTCTTCGCGGGCCACATAAAATATTGTGGTGGGCCATATCTGGCCCCCGGGCCTTGTGTTTGACACCTATGATGTACTGTGCAACATAAAATACAGAGACAGGAAATAATTTTATAGAATGGTTTTGACAGTTTTAGTCTTTGCATAATAATTTATTTGTTGGTCCCTAACTAGGTACACTTCTTTAAATCACTTTAGAATATGCACATACTTATCTTTAGCTCTCTCTCTAAACAATTTTCCCCTGCTGAGACTTGGGACTTGAGTTGAGCTCAGACGAAAGATATCAAAGTACTGCGATACCTTGTGGTTTTGGTTTTAGCTGGATTGTGACTTTATAGTCTCCCGCTAAAATAGACAATGTTCTAGAAGTTTATGGTCATATGCACAGCAGCAGAAAATGGAGAAAGGTCTGTTTTCATTTTTCTTTCACACAGCTAAGAATAACGTTCTGAAAGAAATATAACCAGTCCAGGATGCACACTGCCTCTTGCCTAAAGTCAGCTACAATAAGTTAAGATAATTATTTAAGAAATGGAAAAAAAATAAACACACATGCATATACATTATAGACATATAATTGTTACATGCGGCCATGATGGTTTTCCTACACTTCTCCCCCTCGTACTTGCAGCTCCCAAGAGCGAGCGAGAAAGTGGTGAGGAAGTGTGTGTGTGCTTTTTTTTTTTTTGCAGAAATGCAGCACATGGGCCAGAGTTGGTACTCCTCAAGCCTATCCCTTTTCCTCAGCTGCCCCAGAGTACCAATGTCACAATGAAGTGTTCCTTGTTTTAGTTTATTGTTTTAGTTTGGGCTGGTGACCACCGGTTGCCCAATTCATTTATTGCTTCTTTGTTTTTAACATTTCCCTTAGTTTTGTTGGACAGTGCTGGATAGGACAACCTGTGATTTGGGTTACACCCGTGTTTATTTTTTGTTTTTGTTTGTTTGACTATTCCTTTTGGAGGCAAAATAAATCTTAAACCATCCACCCATTCATTCATTTTCTACCATTCTGGATAATTATAATTGATTATTAAAAAAAAATTGCAATACAATTAAACAGCAAATTTGTTCTTTCCGAAATGGGTATCTGTCAGCCCTTTGCTCTGTTTTCAAGAAGTAACTCTTCTTTCCAAAAGTGGCCCAAGGTTGAGGACACTATAGTATCCTAGCATCACATTTGGAGAGGGAGAATAGGCCAACATAGTATGTAGTCTGCCTATTGTGACCATGAAATAACAAAATAGTGAAGGTTGTGTATCAAAGGGAAAAATCAGCCCCTGACCTCCTGAAATATTGTTTCTCAGGGGGCATTGAATCAAACCATGTGGATAGGTGTTTGGCCTTGATTACTGCTAGTGATAATCAGAAACAAACATTCATACGGCCACATAGTGAGATTAGCGGCAATTTGATTAATTCAACATTCTTATGCATATAGACGTCTGCTTAAAAGGACGACTAAAACTATTGCCCTGGTTGAACCCTGTTGCAGATGTAAAGAGCACAAGTGCACTGCTTTTGGTCAATGTGGACTGTGTTGGCCTGCCACACACAAAATTATTGTGTTGTTCCCGTTAGGCCATGAATAGCATCATGCCGTGCTACTACTTGTACAGTAAGTGTCCTTATGTGATCTTAGCTGTACATGCCAGGAAGACTTCAAAGGGCAAAGCACTGATATAATTACACGACGGGTAGATTTTGGTCTTCTTGTACATCCCTCATTTGCCTTTGCCATTTAAAATATTTATTTGGGACAGGCATAATCACAGTGTTTCTGCTGCTGGTCTTGCACCAGTCCACATGAAGCCAACCTGACCCCCAAGTCAGGACAGATTATGGCTCTGCTCTTTGGGTCTCAATGATGGCTAAGAGTATGGGATTTTCTGTGCGTATCGTGCGATGTTTTATTTCATTCAGTAAAGTTCACCCTGCCATTTAAACCCTGCAAACCATATTTTTTGTTTTTGCGTTGGATCACATATGAAACACACAATTTCCTCTGTATATTATCACGTGTCAAGGCTTACAGGTTTTGTATGGAGAAAGCCTTCATTTTCTCACAAAACACCCAAGTATGAATCCGAGCAGAACCCACAGTAGCTTCCCCCACACACGTCGTTGAGAATGGCTCTTGAACTACTCGTCGCTGTGTGGCAGTATGTAGGCAGCGTTCCAAGATTACAGCAAAACCTCAAGTAGCGTACCACTGCCCCGCATGGTCCACGTCCCCCCAATGTCTTCCTGTCTAAATGAGAATGACAGCTACTCCTTCTCTATGATTTCCACCTCACGATCATAAGTTTGGTTCTCATGCGAAGAAAAAAAACAACAACTATGTCGTGCTGATCTAACCTCTAATTACAATTGATGTTTTTCCATGGATTCAGACCAGATTGCTGCAGAGCTGTCTGCACATATAGACAGTAGGCGGAAACCAGTAGCAATTTTTGTCTCCACTTCGAATGGGATTTTCAGTACAGTCTGGCCCATTCAAGATGATTTCAACTGCTGGCAATGGTTTTCCATTTTCCTATTTCTGTCAAACTTACTTTTACTCTAAATCTTGCTGTTAAATATCATCTCCAAATAACTGAGAAAGGTTTGATAGGACTTGGGCAGATCCATTGACTATTGGTCTAACTCGCAGTTCAAAGATTGGGTGTGTTCATTTCAGGTTCGGCCATCGGTTTGCATGTTCCTCCTGAGCTTGTGTAGGTTTTCTTTGCGTACTAAAACCTGCACATTCTGTTAAATTATTTCAAAGACTAGTTATTTGTCTATATGCGTGTATGGAATGCTAACCAAAATTTGTCTTCCTCAGACATGTCCTCTTTTTGGACCTACAAATATGACTCAATTGTGATTTAAAATACCTCAGGATTTCATTAGCTCAGTGAGCAGTAGGCATGTGTTCTTCAGGGTATTCCAGCAAGCACATTCACATTCTCTTAGTGTAAACCTGAGCTCTGAATTGACTTCCTGTGAATTTGAAAACTGTCATGATTCTAGAGAACAGTCACTCTGAATTACTTTAAGCGCGTGCACAGCCACAACAATGGAGCTTTGATAAGTCGAGGCACCATGGAAACCAAAAAAAACATGTCAAGTTACTAACTTTCCCCATGGAATTGGAAATGCTAATACAGGTTTATAGAGACTATGAAAAGATAGATTAAAAAAAGCTGTACAAGAGAAAGAGGCATAGCCTGGGGGAAAATTGATGCATGAGTGAACTCAGAAGTTTGAATCCATTCTAATGGGAGTCTGGTGTCAAGTGGAATCCTTGTTCCTCCATAATTCATTTATATGGCGTATATAATGGTTTGTTCAATTGTTAACATTGTATCATCAAAGCAAGCGAGCCATTTTTTTTCCTTAGATTGATCAATAATTTGCTGAAACAGCATCCACACATGTGGTTTCACTAATAATAGCCTTTAGATTTGAGGGGAAAATAAATTTGATTCATCAAGATGTGACATAGGAGTGTCGAGCTCAACATCAGCGGTATGTTGAAGAACATCTGATTACATTTTGGTTCAGGCTGGCTTTAGAGAAATGTGCTTGGAAGCAGTGTATAATGAAAACTATTGGATCACACTTAAATTGTGTTCATATTCATAAATGTTCCTCAATGTGTAACACATCGGTACACAATTTGATTTAAATATCTGTGATTTGCCAAGTACTCATATATATATATATATATATATATATATATATATATATATATATATATATATATATATATATATATATATATATATATATATATATTATACCGTATTTTCCGCACTATAAGGCGCACCGGATTATAAAGCGCACCTTCAATGAATGGCCCATTTTAAAACGTTGTTCATATATAAGGCGCACCGGATTATAAAGCGGATAGAATAAATAACTCAACGTTGCTCAAACGTTAATGCAATCACAATATAGTAACACTCGAAATAGTGAAAACAATAACAATATATCAATAAATAAACGTTGCTCAAACGTTAATATCACACAAAATAAACACGTAAAGCTTACTTTAATAAATTAGTCCTCATCCACGAATCCATATTGGTCCATATATAAAGAGCACCGGATTATAAAGCGCACTGTCGGCTTTTGAGAAAATTGGAGGTTTTTAGGTGCGCCTTATAGTGCAGAAAATACGGTACATATATTAATATAGTGATCATCTGGCCATCAGCTTGCCCTCACCTGGAAATTTGTCTGTCTCATATGTTCAGAGAACTGTAGTAGATTTGCGGTTGTACAGAATGCCACGGAACAATTTCTAAATATTTCCTCCGCATCTGACTGTGATTCATGGTCATGCAAAGACGTAATCCAGGCTAATCTTTCCTTGCATATCTGACCCAAACCAGTACCTATTAAATCTTCTCCCTTGACCTTTGATTCCAACTGAGGTCTCAGATCACCAGCTGCTTTTGAGTGTCGACTAATGTCATCAACGTCATGAATTTGTAACATCACGGGGGAAGTGAGTCACTGCAACAGGGGCATTTGTTACAGCGTCACTTTGGATTTAAATAATCAGATGATGTTGTGCCAAGGACATTAGAAAACGGAAATTATTTTAAGTAAGTAGTACAATTGACCCTCCAACCTTGCACTTGTTCATCATTTCCAATTTCATGCTGATTAGGAGAAATAAACTCATTGTACTTCGAGTCATGCTTGCTTTTGCTTTTCGTTTGTCTTCGCCGTGATGTAGTTTGGGCATGTGTGCTGTTTTCATTACTAACCACATCTAAAAATGTGATGTTCTCTGATTAAATCATAATACACGCAAACCCTAACATTTTCCATTTCGAATAAAAAGGCCTCACGATACATATAATTTTTCACGATGTCGGTTTTGACCACATGGGGCTAATACTACAGTCGTCCAACCCTAAAGCCCCAATGTTATTTTAACCACTTCACCCTGTTACAGTGATAAAAATGTTCCTCTGACTTGAACCAATGTGCTGTCCTAATGTCATTCAGATAAATCCATGTTTTCTTGGTTTTCTCCTTTGTCTCATTTTTCCTGACATCCAAGTTAGACCCAGAGTCATGTTGTTGTAAATTATTCATTCAATATATTTTAACATTACACATCTACAACAGAAAAGTGCTTAATGAAAAGGCCAGCTAAGCCTCGCATCAGACACATTGAACATTAACTTAAAACACGCTGAAATGACAGGAATGCAATCTGGAAAGGAATTTACAGTGAAGGAAAGACCACCAGCTTCAGTGGATCAGACATCCAGAGTGTGACAAACATGTGACAGAGCCAGCATCCAAACAAAATAATAATGGCTTGGCCTGGTCACAGCCAATGGAAAACAGCTTGTTCTGGTTATATGCGCTCAGTGTGGGTCTCCCAATGAAGCCAGATTAGTAAAAAGTTACTCAGAATGTAATCTAACCCAGGGTTACAAATTAATTAGATTTCCAATCGCCAACCTGCCAAAGTACCAATTGAAGCAAGAAGTGTAATAAATCAACTGTAAATATGGAACAGCGGTGCCGCAGTGGTGATTCCAAGTTTACGACTTGAAGACCCAACTCTCCAACCGCACTTTGGAGACAGCAATCATACATATATCAGATAAGGCAGTATGGAACTTTGTGGATCTTCACCCTTTCATACACAAGATTTCAGAAAAGTGAAACCTGCCAGGCAGTCAGGCACCATATAGATTCTATAGACTCAGGACTTTCAACTGCAGTCACGTGTTCAGATCACGTTTTCTGAATGGCAAATAAAGCCATGAGTGAAGGGTAAAAATTTACAATCATATATTTACTTCCTGTCGGTAGATGATGTATAAAATAACAGACATCCATACTATTAGGAGTAGATATTAGGGTCAAAGACTAGTTTAGTAATGATTCGCGAATCGTACGCACCTCCGCAAAAATACATCGTCTTTTAAGATTACGCTATTATTATTTTTATCATTAGCGTACCCTATTATTCCATTTCTGGTGGTTGCTCCTAAACACTTCCAAAGTGGTAAGGACATCTCAAAGTACGTATGACACTCACTCCCAAAGAAATCTTCCAAATGACTGTTTTGTGCCTGACTGATTTGTCAGAGCCATTTATCCACTCATATTTGCCCGGAGAAAACCCACGCGGGCACGGGGAGAACATGCAAACTCCACACCGGGAGAATTGGAGGTGGAATCGAACTGGCACCCTCCTAACTGTGAGGCGGACGTGCTAACCAGTTGGCCACCGAGTCGCCCATCCCAAAACATAAATGTGAAAAAGCAGAACAAACATTTTTTGCTTTTAATTCCATGCTTTTTCCGCATTCTTCTAAAAAAATCCGCACTAAAAACCAAGCCACTGGTGATCCAATGTGCTAAAGCTTTAGAAGAAAAAAGAGGAGTCTTGTTATCCATGCATCCTTCAGCTTGTCCTCATGAGGATTGTGGCTGAGTTGGAATCTTTTTTACTTCAAATGAGAGGCAGAATACACATTGCACTGATCACCAGTTAATCCTAAAACAACAATTGAATTCCACCTCATTATCTGAGGAATTAAATTGGACAAAGTTAGACTCTTATCATGTCATGTAGGTTTTAGTACATGAAAGAGAATTACAATTTCCCACAAGGACATCATCAATAAAAAGTATCAGGGTTGCGACACATGAAATTCCTTCACTCGTCATGATGGGAATGATTTTATGTTCAAGCGTATGTTTGTTTGAAAAGTTTTCCCTTCATCCTGTTACTACAGTAATGGAGGAAGACAGTACAAAAGCGGGTGTCAGAGACATTACAAATGTGCCTCAGAATCAAAGTGTGTAATAAATTCCAGTGCAGTACATGTCAAGCACAAAAGCCAACAGGCTGAATCCAGCATGTAGCCAGCAACAGCATGACAGCATTTTGATTGGATTAATATACTCTCTACGGTGATTTCTGTCCGATAAATTTCTGTGGTACGAGTACAACCACGAAGATCGAACCCATTGTGGGTCAAGCTCCAGTTTATTCAGACTTCAACTTGAAAGTTAGCACATCTGTCTCTCACTCAAGAGGTCCGAGGTTAGATTCTCAGCTCCAGCTCCCCCTGTGTGGAGTTTGCATCTTCTCACAATGCTTTTCTCCAAGCACAGTACTCTGACTTCCTAATAGGACTGGACGGTGTGGCAAAAGATCTATTATTTTTTTTCATATTGTCCGGTTTCAATCATAGTCAGAATTTTTTTAAAATAGTCCTTTGATAGAAGTTTCAATTTCAAAAATGAAAAAGATGAACATTGAAAAATGTTTGTGTTGTGTTTCTGACCGATTGTTTACCTGAGTAGAAACATCTATGGCTTAAGCCAAACGCTTTTAACTTTCTTCACCTGAATTTCTCACCTCCTCGGTTAGCAATTTTTCTTCCCCATCTTTGAAGGTTAACTTTAAGTCATGGCTGACATCAACAGTCCGCTAATTACTAACATTTATAATCTTCAACGTTTAGCTGCATGTTTGGTCATTCTTTCCTTTTCACGGTGACTTTTTGTTAACTTCAACTTTCCAGGAAGTGAGAACAGCGAAAGGTCGACACCAATTATCTGCTTTCATGCATGTTTGTGAACGAGGACATATGCTCACAGCTGATCACCGACATCAATACATTTATCATCCTGATTGACGATCGTACGTATAATCAACCAGCCCTACTTTCCACGAGATTTCAAAACCATGTACATATGCTAGGTCAGGGGTGTCAAACTCTTTTTTTTCGCGGGCCGCATTGTAGTCATAGCTTCTTTCAGAGGGCCATTTTGACTGTCAACCCAAATAAATGTATGAGCACCTCATATTAAATACAGTAAAAGCTACCAAACAAACTGACAAATAACTCGTTTTCAAATCAGACAAGTAAAAACTGGTCAAATATTAAAAAAGAAAAGATATTATTAAAAGTGAAGACAATTTGCAATTGACTGGCAACCAGTCCAAGATGTATTTTGTATTCCGATGACAAGGATGTTCTTTTAAGTTTACACCCATAATGATCATAAGGGCGCACTAAGAAATAAGTTGGACACCTCTGGACGAGAGGAACCCAGTGTTTCGTAAGTTCTAACTTTACTATAAGGCGCACGCAAAAACCCACTCTGTCAGTTGCTCGCACAGATGTTTAGTCAACAACTTCCCATTTTTGGCAGTCTCGTTTCCACTCTTCGCACTGACCTGCCAGTCCTCTTCCTTAGGCTTGACAGACTGTGTCATTATGTCAAAGATGCTTTCAGCCCCCTTGACAAGAAGCCACTAAAACATTTACACGCAGTAAGTAAGTATTAGTGTCCGACACCTCACGTTTACGTTCACTCACACACACTCACTTAAAGATTACAGTGAACCTTTGCCTTGAGCCAGGCCTCCATCCTGTCATGCGCTCCCCACCGCAGGCAAGCTCAAACACACTTGGAAACGTGTTGTCAATGTTCCATGGAGCATTCCCCAGATTCTGTCTTTACGAGAACGTTTGATGCCTTGTCCACAAGGAGCAATCTGTTACCCTCTCATCTGAAGAGAGCGAGCCAACTGTTTCCCATTTCAAATGTTTTTGTGTGCCTATGTGGTTTTCAATTGACAATATACCTGCTCCCATGCATTGCTCAAGACCATATTTGATGTATTCTTGACATGCTTTGAGTAGTCATTAGGGTAAACACTGAAGTTGGACAATTTGTGTGCATGAAATATGAGGCCACAAGACAACTCCATCGCTAAGGATGAACCCTTCTCTGATGGCTTTACAAAGTTTGGCTGACAGCTGTGCTTGAAAAAGGTGACATGTTGAGCTGGACTAAACTAAAATGTGCTTTCAGGTTGTTTTTCTGTCGGCTGTGTTTATGGATTGAAAACTGAAACCAAAGATTTCCTCATAATTGAACTAAGACTGAACAAAGAGTCAAAGGAGTTCATTGTCACAAACATCACAATAAAAGATTTTCATTTCACAGATGCAGCACATGATGCTCTGTAATCCATTAGAGTTTTCTCCGTTGGATTGGCTCACTTCTTGAAACAGAAATGACACTAAAAAACTAAAAGATCCTTTGGCCAAACAATCTTGGGTTTGTGCATAACAATACAGCTCGTTAGCAAAACCTCATATCTCTCCCAAAATTGTTTGCAAACTCGATCCCTTTCTCAGGTAAGGCGTCGGTAACACCAAAGTTGCAAAGATCCTTCTCAATTGCTTCGGTTCATTTGCATTCAGTTTGTGATTTTGCCAAAAATAACCCAAACGGTTCAGCAGAACACAGTGAATCACTTGCAAATGCCCATATTGCTCTCAAAACTGTAGGCTCGCGTCAAAACTAAACCAATGGAGAAAGAAAATTTAACATCCTTGCGTAACCTAAGCAGTCGTGGTTGGTATATTGATTGTTAATTATTAATATCAATACCAAGTCAGTATCATGATTATTTAGGAATATGGAAATGCCACCTCAGAGTGATTTAGACACTCAAATGAAAACATATACTTCTGTGAGCTATGATTCTGTGCTCAACATTAGCCAATTAAAGACAATCATTTCACTACCTGCAACACAGTATACTAAATTAATGTACGTATCTGTATCTGTTCAAGTACCTATTAGTCATCAAAGTTGAAAATGGATCCTTTGTGGACCAGTGTGTATTTTCCACCTGGAACGCATTGCATTCTTTCCACACCATATTCACCAAATATCAACAAAACGTTGCCATTCCAAGTATCTGGATGATATGAACTACACTGAAGAACATTACATAACATGAGGAATCTGAAAATGATTAAGATGCTCGGCTGACTTTCACTCGTGAAAAACTGGGTTTATTTAACTGGAGAGCACGGAATTTTGTGGGTAGATTGGCTCAATTCAGGAGTCTTATTTTTAAGAAAATCCAAAGACAAATCCCACTAAATTGGGTGATCCTGACTTCCCATTAATCAAATTCTTCATTCCCTAATAATAATCCCATATTCTTGAGACTATGATGATGACTTTGAGTTGTCATCACTTTTGGGTCAGTCCAAAACTTCTTGTTTATTTTGGTTTATGATCAAAACATTCTGCCCGGTGTTCAACACATTGAGCAGTGAACAACAATGGACACACGTACGCGCACAGACACAGACACACACCAACACAAAGCTTTCGACATGATTGTCCATTTGCTGCTTTGTGCATAACTATTAAAACACAAGCTGTCTATGGTTTTTGTTGCATGGACAGCAGATAATGTATTTATTAACGATGGCTTTGTGAGATTTCTATACATATTATCTTGTTGTTCTCTACCTTAATGAGGACAAGCAATAAAGAAAGAATTATACATGTTGTTAAATCAGAGGTGTCAAACTCGCATCATAAGTTGTGATTTCCTTTTGCAGGGCTCTTATGACTGTGAACACATGCACATGCCTTATACTATCACATATACACAAAAATATGTTGGGTAACTAGTTTTGAATTCAGAGACCAGCAAAAAATCGTCCTAGTATTTTCAGATTTGAAACCACAACCTCTGAACTGTGAGGCAGACGTGATAAGGCATTGCATTTTACACGACTGATGGGCCAGGGAACTATTATTCCTAGAAATAAAAGCACGCCAAAGTACTGTTAATGTGTTTTAAAGAAAAAGACAGGTTTATTTGGTGAAGGAAATGCCCGAGTTGGGATTACTACACATGACTGAGTGCATGCGCATGTGTGTTTGTGTTTCCAAGAAGCACTGGAGCAAAGCAGAGGTTGACGTCAAGCATTGACCTTGGATATGTTTACTGCTGCGTGAATTGTCTGCTTTGGCCAATGGTAATACGTCCACCAAGATTGCATTTTTGATCATGATAATGCATTTTTGATCATTTTCCGTGCATATACAGTGAAAAGGCCAGAGGCCATCTGCTGAGACTAACAGGTCCTCAAATTAAACCTAATCACCAGTCAGCTTCTTGGGATGTATGGCTTCAATATACATTCCAGAAGTAGATATCAAATCTCTACAAGCGCTCATTGAAAAGGCACATTTTTGTAAAAGACCAAGATTTGTAAACTTTTACACTTGAATGCCAAAAATGTCTTTCTTTCTTTCTTTCTTTCTTTCTTTCTTTCTTTCTTTCTTTCTTTCTTTCTTTCTTTCTTTCTTTCTTTCTTTCTTTCTTTCTTTCTTTCTTTCTTTCTTTCTTTCTTTCTTTCTTTCTTTCTTTCTTTCTTTCTTTCTTTCTTTCTTTCTTTCTCTTTCCTCTAATTTTTGTGGGATAGCACACCACACACGACAATGATAAGAAAGGAGCGATTTGTACCACTGCTGACCCAGAACCTTTTCTCAGAAAAAATAAATGAACCTACCATTGTTATCATGTTGTCATTAGCACAATATATGGTACTATATAAGTTGTACTTTGCATGCGTCATTTACTCATTACCCATCTGTCATTTACTCATTATTCATAATCATTACCATGCCCCAGAAAATGAATATGGATGAATATGAATATGACACATGCCCCAGAAAATGAATATGGATGAATATGAATATGACGCAATAAGTAGATCAAAAGGCAATAAGATTTCAAACATTCTCTTTAAGCTTGAAATCATATATGCTTCATTCTAATGCATCATTTTCCAATTGCAGTGCTCCTTGAACATCTTTGTTCTTGTAATACGTTGTGTGTCAGCACAAGGATCAGATAGAACACTGCATATTTCATTATTCTTTGATGGACCACGTGCTCCAGCATTTATGCAGTGGCTCTGTTCCCTCTCAGGGCTGTGTGCTAGCAAATAATATCTGTTCTAGTGAAAGCCTTTGATACTGTCATCATTTTGCCTTCTTTGAAAGGCAAAAATTTAGCTGCGTTGTTGACAAGATCTTGTCTGCCCTTTTGTAGCAGGGCTGTAGTCATGTCTACCTTTAGCGAGTCTGAGTCATAAGCTCAAGAGTAAACCGCAAGACAGGAAAAATACTATTTTCAGGACCACAAAATTAGACTTCAGGGACGCATTTGGTTCACACACTAGACAGACTGTCGTTGCATGTAATGTGAACACTTACACACAATAAAAATTGGATTTCACCCAAAAATCAAAATTTGGCCATTAAAACCTACACTCAGAGTGTCATTAAAAAATCAAAAAATTGTCACATATGGGCAAAATATCAAATTAGATCAGACAATGAATCCGACTTTGAATCAAAATTGGGAAGCGAGATTGGAACCTGAATCGTTCAAATTCAGACGATGTCCAACCCCACCTGAGCATAATCAATGTTGCTGTTTATCGCATGGATTCATCTATTTTTCTACATGCTCTGCCTTGCCTCCACATGCCACATAGCTTCGCTTGCATATTTAAGTGGAAAGTCATTCCCTTTTTGCTGCACAATTTCCTCCTAACATGCAGACAACTTCACTTCAGCACCTCAGGGTTTGAGTTCAAGTCTAAGCGCACCTTAAACAACTTATCTCTCTATCATGACAGGCACAGCCTATGGCATACGTAACACAAACGGTTGTGAGTTCAGGAGTCGCTGTGGGACTTCAGGAGGTCTTCAGAGCAGGTTGAGGCAAGCGGCAGATGAAAATGTCAACCAAAGTCAGACTCTCCTTTTGTATCAAGATTTATTTTCTCAGAGCTGGATAACAAACAAGTCTTGTGTCTTAGGGGATGGCTAGATTAGGCTAAATGTATTGTGCATTAACAGTTTGTCTCTCAGTCAAGTGAATCA
Organism: Syngnathus typhle; assembly: GCF_033458585.1. Taxonomy (NCBI): domain Eukaryota; kingdom Metazoa; phylum Chordata; class Actinopteri; order Syngnathiformes; family Syngnathidae; genus Syngnathus; species Syngnathus typhle. The sequence continues at coordinate 9,225,129 of NC_083747.1, read as the reverse complement.
AATAGCTTTGGCCCTTAACCTGCGTACCATTAATCTTGTTTTCTGGCTTCAGCCACTTGAACATCTGCATTATGTTGGCCCCAGTCGCGCCTGGTGGGGATCACTAGTCATTTATCCTTCATTCATTAGCTTCTGCTGGTGTGCACAGACAGCTGTCATGCATGTTTATGAGTTTCTTCCCTCACTCTTTTATTCCAGCAGAGGTTAACCACAGTAAAAATACGGTGAAAAGGAGAACAGTCTTCTAGCAACCACTGCGCCGCTGAACTTGCATTGTTGCAGTTTCAAACTGTGTTAAAGTTAAGCTTGAGATGTTATATCATGTGTATGGGTATCTATTTTACCATCTATATCTCAGTATCTCTGTTTTTGTTTTTGAAACCACTGTATAAATCATCAGATACACGAGATGAGCATCACTGTTAAAATATGCGTTTAGCCCAGCCAAGCCAAACAGGCACCTTCTTGTATCAGGTCTGTATTTGAGAACTAATTCTAATTTCAATAAATGCAAAAAAATGGCTAAAAAACAGACATGCTCAGTTGCTCTCCAATAATTCACATCCACACCCCTGTAGGTGGTGCTTACATCACATATTTTATGATTTACCTTTTTGTCCTGTATGTGTTATGGTATCTAGGATGCTGTGGTTGACGACACCATAAATCCAAAACTCCCTGCAGTGCTGGAAAAAACAAACGTCAATCTGCCTCACAAAGCTTCTGTTTTGGTTCCATGACTTTTCTTACAAATGCTTTAAGTCTGAAGGTTCTTGTCAAGGAACCCAAGAAACTGTCTTGATTGTCTGATTGTTAACAATAAGAGTCCTGGTCTTGCTTGTAAAAAGCCATCTGTCTGGTGGGACGCCGTGCTACGACCTGCAAACTGAGATTTTTCCCATATGGTGTCTTTTTTTCTCTGCGGGCCAACTCTATGTTTAATGCAATTTAATCTGAATGTTTGCAACCAGTTTCAAAAGTTCTGTATTGGTTGGCTAATTGTCGCTTCCTGTTATAGGAAGAGACATTCTGACATGATCACAACTCAGGGTCACTGCGATTATAGCTAGAATAAAATTCCTCACGCCTGGAAGCCAAACACAGGGAAATCATACAACAAAGAGGGTAGGGCATCAGAGGAAGGGATGGGTAAATAAGTCCAAATATTGGCAGAAGGTTTGTTGCTTCTGGTGAGAAGCGACCACAGCCCGACATACTGAAGCTCCACCTGTGGACTAAGTGTCAGTTACTGTGTTATCGTGTCATAAAAACGTGATGTCCAACTCGGCATATCAAGAAAGTTGAAGACCGTGTTGCGTCTCTGCTTTTAGATTTATGCCTGTGAAGTAGTAGCAGGTACCTCTGAGGCCTTCGTCACTCCAAAAAGATTCAACCAGATGAGTTGGTGTATAGCAACGATTTTAATAAACACACAAGGAGAGTTGTTGAGATTTGTATACACAGTATTTGGTAGCCAAAATGAAGAAAGCCCTGTCCAGGGAAACACAAAATGTGATCGATGGTATTTGGTCATCTCTTGACAAAAGGTGGAAGTTGACTAAGCCAATCCGTCAGATGGGTTGTTTCTCAAAGCTAGTATCTGGCAAAGTGCTGATATATAAACTGCCTGGAAAATGGCAAGTTGTTCTGTTGCTCTACTATGCTCTCAAAAAAAAAAGTGAAACTTTGAAAGCTGCTTTAGTATCCATGATCTATTCTGTGGATTCAATCATTTCTAAGATTGCTGGTGCTTTCCATATTGACGCCATTTTGCTGAAATAAGAGCAATAGACATTAATTGGTCCTGTCTGTTATTGAGCAAAAATAAATATATTCGTGTAAAGCTCGACAAGGTAGAGTTGAACAAGTGATTCATAGTATTTAGTTTAAACACAGGCACAACTGGACAAAACAGCTGTGGTTATTCATCTTTATTTAACTCTTGAGTCTCTGCTCACCCACATATAGCATCACCCGGTGAAACCGTTCTTCCCGTCTGCCTCCCAACTACCAATAGTTTGCCGGACAGATTTTCTCGAGGTGATCAAATTTGTGCAGCCAAAAACTGGCACTGCTGGAGCCCAGAACAACAGCAACAGTCACATGAGGGACTCAGCATGAGCTGGACCGGCTCCCTGACCCAGAGTGGGACTGTAACTTAGATACAATGACCTCATAAAGCACAGGAGAGATGGCCTGTCCTCAAGAAAAACACATTATATTAAGTGGAAACAGATTTAAAGTAGAGGCACTGTTGGAAAAAGACCCAATTCTGCCACTTCCTGGATGAGGTGCACCATCCAACAGGTCTACATCAACTCAAATGCAGCAACACAGTAACTCGTTGAATGAAACGAATATCAGTTGATTTTTTTTTTGTTATTCCTCTGTAAGTCACAGCTATTTAATATCATGTTATAGTGTATGTGCTGTTACAGACATAAGACATTTATTTTTCATTTGGTGCTGTTCATATTCACTTAACATGTTGTAAGTGAACTACGTATATTCTGTAAACGCATTCACGCATGTGACAATTGGTTCTTCCATTGGACAGAAATAATTATAGTGCAGCATGCAGAGCACAGACCTGGAAAAGGAGGAAAACATAGAAGTCCAATGTGTTGCGTTCCTGCTCTGCATATTTGTGTTGTTATTAGAGCTGCAAGATCATTTTCAGTGTCAAGAGCGGATCGTTCAATGCGGATTTTGCGACACTCTCTTTCCTGGACCAGAATTTAAAAACTTTTCTCACTCGTTGGAGTCGTGGGTCCCTCGTCATCAACTACCCTTGGTTCAGTGCCCACTTTGTAAACATTATAAATTTCACTGGTTGTTAAAATGATTAGGGTTACTTTTTTTTTTTCACCATTTCTGTTCACTTTTGTGTAAATTAATGTAGGAAACTGAAGTAGCCCCTGTTCATAACATTGCTTAGTCAAGCACTTCCATATATTTTGCCAAATTTCTCCGAAATGCTGAGAAGGTGTCAAATTGTAGCTGTGAGTTCTCAGGGAAATAAACTGTAATACTAGACAAAAACAGTATAAAGCATTTTACTACGCTCTGTTAGGAACTTCTGACCTCCTGAAAAGGAAATTTGGTATTAAGAATAAAGGAAAGGGCTCATGTAGATTGATTAAATGCAAAAGTCAGTATTCATCCGAAATAATCAACTTCCCAGTATTAATGCTCTGTATGAAAATTCATAGAAAAGTGCAGTATTGCCACAATGCTAGCTTGTCAAAAAAGCAGTTTTAATGTTTCCGGTTTACGCGGGTATGACAATAAGAACTACACTGGCAAGGAACAATGTCTGAAAAGTTCACTGTCAGCTCTAGGCCACATGTGCTTTAATAACACCATCTGGGCCAAATTGCTCAGTGATCCCCCCCGTTGACCTGTCCAAACAATTTAGTTAAACATCCTGTCTACAAATGAAGGACAAGGATGGTGTCTAAACCTTGCTTGGGTCATGTTATAAGCCACCCTGCAGAGTGTTTTGGGTCACCCAGACAGGAAATTAAAGGAAAACTGTGGCAAAGGAGATGATGTGCATGACTCATCGACTTGCTGCTCGAAAGCGACATTAACACAATGTCAATGCCACAGTTGCACAGAACCTTGAGGACCATTGTGGTCTTTTTTTTCTCTCCATATTTAAGTCTTTCGCATGGGTTGTACGTTATCTGTGAAAGTGATGCGGGAGTAAATGGCTGACAAGACCCAGAGGTTCATGTTTTAGTGAGATCCCTTACGTTTGTCACATCAGGTCCAGGTCTGACACGTTTTTTTACTATGTGTTTGGCTTTTTTACAGAAAACCTGTGGAGCACGTTGACGATCATCGCTGAGTCGTCACAGGCTGGGTTGCACCATGATTAACGTGACTCAACAGCAGCAGTCCACTTGGTTGCCTTGGTTGGCTCATGAGTGAACGATTCGTTCAAAAGAATGATTTTTTTTTCAGTTCTCCAACTGAACGGATCTGTGAGTTAACGAGTCAGCGAGTGAGTGATGTGTTCCTTTCCGTGTTATTTGCACTTGAAAAATATTTGTAGAAAAAAAATGTGACACAATTTCCACATCATGACTTTAGAAGCCTTACGTATTAAAGTCATCAGAGGATGTAACACTAAATTACGTTATACATAAATGTTTTCCTCACTGTAAAAATGTGCAGTTCTGCAATAATATGTCTCACTCTGAAGAAATGTAAATATAAAATTTACAAGACATCTTGACAATTTGGAATTTAATTATCAAGTTGAGATAAACTCAACAATGACGATGAAAATCCACTGGATTTCATGAACCTACAAATCTCAACACTATTGTACTGTGGAAGATCCTGTTTAATTCATTATTTGACTTTAAATTTAAAATAGTTGTCAAATGACAGCATATGTGTATGACCACGTACATTACTCTAGTTGGCAGAAAGCAATTTCATATGTACAGTATGTCTTTATTAGTACGCTCTCTGTCAGGCAGTAGCAATGAAGCAGATGTTTGTGGAAAAAAAATGACAACTATAAAAATAAACAAATGCCACTGACCTATAATTGAATATAATTGAATTAAAAGCCAAATTCAATTACTCAATTAGTCCGCTGGAGTTTGTTTTATGATCCATTTTCTAACAGCTCTAGTCTCGTAGCCTTATTTTCCCATTTAGGAAAAGCTCAAACTGGCTGTGTGTGTGGAATTACACCCCGGGATCCAAGCAGGGCAGGCGCACAGAAAAGAAAACAGCTGTCAGACAATGAATTACTGTTCTGTGACCAGACAAGTGCTTCTCTGAGAATTGGATGAGGAAGCTGGAAGTGTGTAAAGAATCACACACATGGACACACACTCTGTCACATGCACATATATACGCAGTTGTACAGTCTCCTACACAGCTGATAAAAGTGCATTCAAAGTTAACCCACTTTCCTTACCTTGCCTGACCCATTGTGAAATCTCTATTAAGTGACATTGTTGAGCAGCGCAGTCCAAACTAAGCCTAGCAGACTTCCCACTGTATATAAACATTATAACGATTTTCCAAAAATGCTTTTCTTTTTCTGGCGAGGGTTCGAGAAGGTCTGCACACGCAGCTCACTTTGGCAGACGCGTGGCTTTGCAGTACAAACAGTGCACATCCTCAGACTGACCCCTGTGAACCGAGCCGGCGGCTCCACACACTGATCCCGGAGCCTGGAGATCTCAATGCAGCCTCTCACACACGCCTGTGAGCGACTGAAGCTCAGAAGACTGTCAGCATAGAAAAGGCTCTTTCAGGGACCTGCACCGGAGGCCTCTATGTATCTAAAATATTTGTCTAATATAAGCATTCATATCAGCCACATTTGGATACTTTACAGTCCAGCAAGAATAATCAGAAGGAAATTATTATTATTATTTTCAATGCCATTTGTTGGTTAATTTTAGTCAGCAGGATCACTTAAAGGCTACATAACGATTTACGTCAAACTAACTAACAAACAGATCAACAAACAAACGCAGTACCCTTTTTTTTTATTATTGATATACGTATATATTGTTGCGTTGCCTTTCACCAAACCTTTTTTTTCATGACCCTGCTGAAAAAGACACCTGGTCTTCTACCCCGTCGAGAATAATAAAATGTTTCTAGCAGAGACCCAAGGAGTATCTTCCTCTATTACAGAGTGGATCTGTGCGTGAGCTCATCACTAAATAATGCTGGATGGAGCGTCTACACTCCTTAAACAGAGATTTGAGAGGAGCTAAAGGTTTTCCATCCTTCAGATAAACACAAGATACTTCCAGGACTCACTGGTGGTACTGGGTGCATTCAATATGTCGATATAAATACCAACAGTCACATTTGTCTGCTAGAATTCCTCACATTTGTGAGCACACATATGGCAAGCACGCACGCACACCCGGGAGCAGTTTTAGAGTTTTGGTGGCAAGGCAACACAGCTGTGGGTGTGAACCAAGGTTCTCACAGAGGCATTCTCATGGCTAAACCCCCCCAACTCGCCTTCCCCAAAAAACAAAACAAAACAAAAGAGTTGCGAAAGAACGTGGTGACTCTCCATTGTCTCAAATGATTTTCAGACCCAGCATTATTTGAATGGACTGTCACTAATTTGAAATTGCAGTATTTCATGGAACATTTACAACCAATGTAGTAAACACTGTAAATCTCCGCATGCTGTTAACTGACTACATTGAGAATCACACAGAGAGGTGCCCAAATCACTTTTTTTGGGGAATAACTGAGCATTAACACCACACATCATATAAACCACAAGGTTTATTTGGAACCTTTCACGAGAGTATTTTTTGCATGCAATATTATTGATGCTTTTTTAAAAATGTTTGTAATGTTTAGTTGGCTCTTTAGGTCTGCTTATCACATTGGTATCTCTACATTCAAACTCGCTGTCAAGTGAAACATTTGTAGCACTGCCTGGTTCACTAACTGTCCTGTCCAATTTGCAACTCATTGTGGGTGGGCCTTCCTCTGTTATTGTACTGTAGCTTTTGCTTCGTTGTCTCTTTACTTGCCATCTGTCCCCTCTCGAACGTTCTGTACAACAGCATTCCCAATAAACATCCATCTAACACACATACTGCATGGCAGAGCAGATTGAAAAAAAAAAAACATCTGTGTGAGGTACAGGATGTCAATTTGTGACAAATGTTTCCCAAATCAGCCCTCAAATAAACTCATCTATGGCTATTGTGCAACATTACATTATCCCCAACATACACACACACTCCAACACAAGCACTCGCAATGCTCTCCTTGCAATTAAATGATTAAATGGCCAGTCACACTCGCATTCACACCGAGGGACAATTTAGACTCTTCAATTCACCAACCATGCACACTTTTGGAATGTGAGAGGAAGCCAGAGAGTACCTAGGGAACATCATGGTCGTATATTTAATATTTCTTTAGACTGTCAGTTGACCGGTGCTGAGTATTACAAACGCCTAAATTACATTTAATAACCACAAGGCGCACACTCTGGAAGGTTTAATGAAGATCCTGTAAACACATCAGTGAACCGCCATCTCTTCTTAGTTCATTATTCATGATTCACCTGGATGTATTTTCTTAGGCCCGATCCTCAGTTTTTGACTGATAAACGCACTCGTTTGGATTTTTGTGCTCTTTCGGCAACACCCTAAGGTGCCAAAGCTAAGTAGGAAAATAATGATTTATGTCAAAGAAGTATGTTGAAGTGATACATCTGAACTTTAAGCCTCTTTGGATTCGAGTTTTTGCTTAGGATCTCGGGCACCCATTCCATGGGATCTGCCATTTCACCCTTAGCCGTCCACTAGCTCAGAGCTTCAAAAAAATGTTCAACTGCTGATTTTAATTACTAAAATGGTTAATTCTGAAAATAATTAGATTGTTTTAATGTGATCTGTAAGTGTAGTTTCCCCAATGCCCTACTTCTATAGTAGTACAAGTTGTACGACTTACATAAAATAAAGCCTCTAACCTCATTGACCCTAATCTCTGAAACGAGATCACCTTCCATCCTCCCCCTCCCCACACCTTTTTCATACTCCCATTCACCCACTAGTTTATCTCCCTCTTTCACCTCATCCTACTCTCTCAACTCAACTCTTTTAGCACCTTGTTGTTGTTTTTTTTACCACAATTGATACAGTCACAGAGGTTGTGCTGTTTTCAGACTCCATAGATAATGAGACAAGAGCAAGAAAGACCTGACCTCATCCTCATTCTCTCTTGCCACACTGACACCTGCTGTCAGCCGCTTTGTTTCCGTGTCCTCTTTTGTGTTGACGTGCAGGTCAACGTTTAGTTCAACTCATATGTTTGGAAAGTTCATTTTCTACATGAACAAGTTCAAAGTTCAGGTCACAACTTTTAAAATGAACTAGTTCAGTTCATAGTTCAAAATGGAACATTTATGAACTAAGTTCATCATTCCAAAAAATGAAAAGTTCATAGTTCTTCTTCTTCCCACAATCATATGGTATAAAAACGACTACCCTTATCTTAAGGTGAGTGAATGGAGTTATTTCAATTGGCCGGAAGTCAGTTGTATTCCATCTCACAACGGCGCAAACACCCTTTTTGTACAGCTAGAGTTGCACTGGGCATCAAAATAAACCCCCAAAAGTTGAAAGTCTGTGGAGATCTCCACAGTACATACAGCATTTCATATTGCGGACATTGTTCAATAACAGCCTTACCAGAATAGAATCACGTTGCAATTTTCCATTACTGTAGAATGACGATCTCAAGCTGTACAATATGAACTTCGCTTTATGAATGACCCTTTTTACTATCTTTTTGACATTGAGAATAAAATATTGGTAGAAACGCTGCCTCTAGTTACGTATAAGTGTTTCGTCATGCAAACCGAGACGTCCATGCCGAGGTCTTGGCATGGATGTGTGTTGTGCATTGTGCACTATTTAACCATCATAGCTTCTGTGCATAACCCATTGCACTATAAGTGTGGTTGTGCTGTTTTTTTCTCCAGTTAATTAGAGCTCTGAATGGTTAAAGTTGGCAGTAAAGGCCCCCCCAAAACCATAATAAAACTTAATGTCGGTTCTGTGGCAGCAGATAGAAAGATGTTGTGTGTGCAATCAGAAGTTACCCTTAGACACACGCTTCTTCCAATCAGAATTCTAGCAGCGACCCCCTAGAATTCAGACTGAAGTGGTAAAAAAGTTCAACAGTATGGCTGATATGTACAGAATTTATTATATTGAAGCATCTCTTTAAAATGAAAAAAAAAGATAATTCCTTGTACTGTAATTTAATTTCTATTTAATACAAAAAAATCCCAATTACAAACTAGACACAAAAAAATAATATGAATAAGATTGTTACTTTAGAAGGAGATTCTTTTTCAACGGAAGAGCTGTTGTACTTCTCTCACAATATACATAGAGTATCCTAACATTTAAATATAATTTGGGACCTGGAATGAATTATTTGCATTTATTTGCCACTGACATTCATTCTAACTTAATATCTCTTCAGTAGCTGTTTACAGTTTGTATATGTCATCCCACTGGAATTTGTTTACATTTTCTATCACCCTGTCTGGAATTTCTTATCACCCTCCTTCAGCAAGAAACAAAAAGTCTGAAAGTATTAAAATCCTAATTACTGAGACAGACACTATATTTAAAAAAAAAGAAAACACCAGCAAGTGGAACTTTGCCGGTCCAAACCCAGCATCAGTATGGTAAAGCCACCCTCAAAACTCTAGCGTGTCCATAAAAACTTTCATCTGGAAAATATTTTTCACTCCAGTTGGGAGGAAAAACGCAGAGAAATCCCAAGGTCACGCTCCAACCCCTGCAGTGGAAAAGACATCAGAGAATAACCCAACTCTCAGACAATCAGGAAGGACAAACTGGAGGATAAATGAAAACTATCTAAGCTATGCAGCTATCCTGTTTACTCAAAGGTATAAGAGATAATTATACAGGGATGAACTCTGTGGTCTGTTTTAGCTCTCAAGCTCCTCCTGCTAGCTCTTAGATGCACGTCAGTGTGGTCTTTCACAACTCAGACAACTGGAAAGTTAAAATCACAGCTTCCTCAAATTAGAAAGGTTTTATTGTTTGATGCTCCCTCTCAAATTAAGGAGTTTGGATTGAGGCCCTTTGGAGCTGCTCTTCCTACATAAAGATGACTTAAGAATTTACCGGAGGGCTCCTAATGTAAGAAAAATGAAGTAATTTTGTGCTTGAAAGCAGGATTGAAAGACAAAACCTTTAGGTACAAATAAAAAACCCTCTCTGTAATGCACTGTTTAATACGACCACCTTTTTTAAATACAGTTACTGGTCCCATTTAAAGTTTCAAGGGAAATTCCCATTTTGGCTTTCACAGTTGTCACCCATTTTACATAGGTAGGTATAGGTGTAAATCCTATATTTAAGGAAAAAAGACAGACCATCTAAATGTGCGAGTTATTATTATATGTCACGCATGATGTTGCTGGATGAACACCAAGGATGTTTTTTTCTCAGACAATGTTATACATAGGACATAAACACATGCCTTTTAAGGTTGTTAGAGAAGTAAGGCATTTATAAAGTAAAACTAAAATAGGTACTGGAAGACAATGTGGCCTTTTCTTTGCAATTTGAAAGTCGCATATTTCCTATACTGGAAAACTGTTATGATACTGTATATGAGCCAATAGAATGTGGCCTTCAATATCCCTTGTGAGAGCTCAGGACAGTGGCTATTAAAAGATAAACTCTTGGCATGTATAGTTTTTTTTTTTTCTTTGGACTTGTGGCGCTTTTTATGACACTAAAGGACATTTTAAGACTCAGAAATTAACACCTTCATCAGAGTTATAGATTTTCAAGTTGTGGAGTTTTATCAAGGTTTAAAGTGCCCCTTTTTAGTGTTGTGCAACAAGTTAAGAATGCTAAAATTTAGATGTGTGAGTCACATTGTAATTAAAATCACCTTCACATTCCACACTTATTATTTGTTAAGCCTAAGGGCTCTATTTTTGGACTGACAACTGACTGCAGAGGTTAGACTCAATGTTGGTAATTGTGGAGAGGGGGGGATGCGCTGCTGTGGGAATGGTCATATCAGACTCCAATCCTGGACAATCAAAGTTGCATGCACAAAGAAAGAGACATTACTTGCAATGAAGTACATGTACGGAAGTAATTGTTGGCGAACTAGCAGGTGCCATGGGCTTATCTTTTTATTATCTCATATACACAGAGGAGCAATTCAGGAAGTGGTGGGAATACAGTATTTAGGGGAAATGAAGCGAGGCTTTTCGATCGCATCTCGTCACTAAAAAGAACGTCGTCACGCCATCGCCACGCGTTATAAATAAACCGTCAACATTGCTGAATTGCTACTATCACAATATATAAAAGACTTTGATGATTGGTTTGTGTATGAAAATCACTGATCAACCTAAGCCTGTCTGCTGTGTCTGTTATGGCTCAAGGAAATAACTTGAATGTGCTTCAGTGACAATGATAATGATCTAATCATGTCTACTGTATATTCTTTCCTACCTCCCTTCATCTAGCACAAATTAGCACGTGACGTGGATCTGTGAGCTCTATTGTAAAGAGTTTATTTCAATCTGACAACCATAAGGCAGTTGGACTCGTCCATATGGGCCTTAGACCAGAATGTTAATGCACTGCTGTTGATCCATGACGGGGTTGCTATTAAAAGAGAATTTGATGAGCACACAGAGATAATCATTGTGAGCATGAAAGTCTTTTTTCTACGAATGCAAATCTCCTCATTTTCAGCTTCTGCACTGTCTGGCAATAGAGGCTACTTCTGGATGAGTTTCTGCTTGGGCCTGCTGGGCCCAACAGGCACTCGCAGTAGGGAACCAATCTAAAAAGCTGCTGAATGGCAGAGTCAGTGAAAAGAGACACTCTTACTCCCTGTTTTTGGTGAACAAAGCTTGGATGCATTTCGAGTTGGTTTCTGTCTGAATTCCATTCCATTCCGCAGCTATCTTTTAACCACAGAAAAACATAAATATATCTTTGGCTCCACTGGCAAGTGGCCTATCTCTCCCCTCATATGTCCAAAAAAAGCTCTTCAAAGGTCAAAAGAAGGATTGATCATGCAGGCAAGTACAGCTTTATCACAGTGAAAGAAAAACATACATCATTATGACCTTATTAAAATGTATTTTTGTGATTTATATATCTCCTCACAAATGAATGGTTTTATGTTGGCTGACAAAAACAACAAAATTTTCCATGTAAGAAAGACAATTGAGCTCACTGACTCACACAGTTCGAACTTCAGCCTGAGTCGGATCATTTTGAATCATATGTTGTTGTTGTTTTTTTAAAACTCATGCACATGTTAAAGGTTTGGGGGAAATACAGGTCATACTTTTTGATTCACTTGAATTATATGTTTTGTTTGTGCTTCTATAAAGTACCATTTTACAAAGAGATGAGTAACAACTTTTTATCATATGCCTAAGCTTGGCTTTGTGCGAGATGGTGAGTTAATCCTGGAGTCACCAACAGTCGATTGCGGGACTGACAAAAAAGACAACTACTCGCAAGCCCATTCACCTCAGGCTATTTAGAGTCTTCATTCAACCTAATATATTGCACATGTTTTACAGACAGCTGAAGGAAGACGGTGTACCTCAAGCACAGAGATACAGGTTAAATGCTCGAGGGGTGGTGGGTAGAATCTGATAGTAGTTTCCTTCAGTCCTTTCCTTACACCACCAATTTAGGATGAAATATTGTTGTAGTTAATATAATGGCATTACATATAATTAATAGATAGAATATTGGATGCTTGGATCTTTTTGAAGAGGTTTCACAAATTCAATCCTACTGTACCCCAGATTCTTCAAAAGTGCTAAAAGATAAGTGTAAAAAGTTGTGGTAACGCTATTAATGCCCTAATATGGCACTTTTGAGATTAGTAAACTAAATCCGCTATCAATTTAGGGCATTGCCTAATGTGAATTCTTTCTATTGTTTTCTTTTCACTCTATTTTATATCTTAAACATCAGTTCTTCCAATAATATATTGTTTCATGACAGCTTAAGTGAAAGCGGCTACAGATATAAAACTTTTATTAATGTAATAAAGCAATTTGTTCAGACTGAAATTATGATTCAAATATAGAAAAAAATGCTCACCCTGACAGTGGACATGTATTCAACATGACGGGAATAAATCGATTTATCAAACGGCAGAAATAATACATCTGCATTACATGGAACGCTATGAGATGCTCCAGAATAGAGCCTCTAGTGTTCAGGCCTGTCGAGCTCTTTAAGATTGATGGTACAATATCCCATAGATTTGTTTGGTGAATTCCTAAAGAAATTCCACATCTATGCAATAGGGTCAGCCAGTGAGTGGCACAAGATGGATTGTGGCGGCTACTACGTACATGGATCCTTTTGAGGCACTTCAGAAAAAAAGTATATCATCTCAATGAGGCTTCGCTTTCAGCAACAGCTCAATGCGACTGCAGTTTTCAAACTCTTGCTTGACAATGTGATCGATATATGCAGTCTTTTGAATTTGTTCAGTGAAAATGACATGATAAATTAATGATGGCTTGAAAGTCAGGACATGAGACATCAGTCTGATTTTCATATAGTATTTTATTGATGAAAACATTGTTAAATTTGGACCCATTGGACACACAACATAACATCGCAAAAAGCAATTGAGAACATATATCCATATAAGTCCAATCACAGATTTAAACATACGCAGTCTTTGATACATTTCTATATACAAAAAAACACTCATAAAAAAAATACACATACAAGACAAGGATGGTTATCTTCGTTCTGTCAAAGAATGCATCATAATGAACATGTTTGAACCGATGCATACGGAACAATGCAGTAATCCACAATCTTTAACTGATAGGCACACTCATTACTGGACAGGCAGACTGGAGCTAGCAAGCTGGCAAATAATCACTGAGTAAAAAAAGGGTAATACAATGCCTGCACAATCCAAAGATTTATCATTAAAGACAATCACTGACAAGAAAGAAATGTAAAAAAAAATGTCTTAGACAGAATGAATGATTTATGGCTTGACTGAAATTCAAAAGTCACAACTGACTTTTTTAGTCATACCAAAAAAAGCTGCAGCATGAGTGAATTGGCAACCCCGGAGCACGTATTCATATATGTACAAAGTTGTTTTATAATGCGGCAGAATGAAGAATTAGCAACATTGATTAAGCAGAGACACTTGTAACACCTTTCAACTCAAACATCTGTTGTAATTTCCTGTTTTCTTTTTTTTTGTTTGACAAAAAAAAATAAAAAAAATCTGAAGGTAAAAATAGCACAATGCTTTTGGTCTCCTGAATAAAAAAAGGAGGGGCAGCACTGTCATTAAATTGTGATTCAGTTTGCACAGTGAAGCAGGCTAGCCTTAGAGATAAACCCCATCACCAGCTGCACCCATTTCTCCAGACTGATTCTCTCCTGCTACATTTCCTTCTACCTCACGTTTTTCTTTCTTCCTTTTTTGCTGCCATCTGAAACCACACATTATCTGTAGCTACACATTCATTTTCTCTACCCAAACCAATGCCTTTAATCAATGTACATGTTACCACAGTTGATCAGCAAAGTATTGGGCAGCCCTTTTTTTTTTTTTAGCCTTCAAAAGAGTGTCTGCAGCAGCAGACTGAGCTGGAGTGCTTGAGCAGCAGCTGAGGAATTCCCTGTCAGGGTGCTACAGCAAATAGTGTCTCATCATCTGAGGTGTCACGGTAAATATTCTTCAAGTTCTCTGTCTGACTCTCGGAACGCAGCCTTTGCTCTCTTTCCGACGTAGCATCGCCAAGGAGTCTGTTGTCATTGCTGTTTTAGGTTGAGAACTACACAAAACGCTCTTTCATTGGTCATATGGAACCTGGGGCCATGACACAATATATTCCATTATATATACAGATGAGCAATGATTGTCCACTTTCTCTTGATTACAAGTAAAATAATGTTAAAGACTAAGAGAATTACTGCACTCCCTGATGGAGTCGGATGGCATATGGCAGTATATGCTATTAAAGTGGCTATTGACCTCTGACCTCTGTGAACTCTGCACATGTAGTTTTTCCCCAGGTGAGCAAAGATCAGCCCTTTACTTCCAAAACACACATTTAACCTTCAGTTGAGGTTTTCCGATGATATTACTGCTACTCTTGCAAGTGCTCTCATTGACAACAATAACAGCATTCAAGTGCGATGTGTGAAAAATGATGATGCGGTTTAAGAATATACTCGCACATTGTCACACATTCCCAATCCTTCCTAGTACCGTTGTCTCATTTGCTGCACTAACAAAAAGCAAATTCAAACAATAAATGGGCTGCTCTTTCTTTTTTCTGCCCACTGAAAGGCACTGTTAAACACGTTCACATATACAAAAAGACAGATCTTTTACTTAATTCCCCATTTAAAAAATAGGGTTTTAACGTCAAAAACAATCTAAAATCTTTGGTCTGCAACAACCATATTCATACCAAATGCAAAAGAGATGCTAGTTGAACAATCAAAGTAATTCAAATAGCAGCTTTCCAGCTGAGAATAGAGCAGAATATCGTGTGCTCTATTTGAGTGCCCTGGAGATTCTTTTGACACCCCCTCAACAACACACACACACACTAAGAGCAGGGGTGGTGGAGTGAAGTGTACTCCCCCCTTGAGCTGGGCTACAGTTACTTTCAACTCAAATTTTCAGATTTTGCTGCTCACTTCTTGACTGATCTGCCAATTGCATTTGCCAAGGTCTCACTTTTGATATATTATAAAGGCGGGGTTGGTATTTCAAGAAACGTGAGCTATTCACATTAACTGAAAATGGACTCTTGTGTTATCTATCATTCATACTCAATGTATGAACAAAAAAAAAAGAACAAGCTTTGATGCAAAACATAAAAAAAAAAAGACCCCCTTTGCTGACAGCCATCAAACACCGGGTAAGTTTGCTCCTGTTCAAACAAAGCTATCTCCTCCTCCTCCTCCTCCTCCTCCTCCTCCTCCTTCTTCTTCTATACTCTGGACTGGCTCAGTTACAGGGCAGCCAGGTGGAGTAGGCAGGCTGCTGGCAGGCAAACACGGGCTGTACCTGTGCTATGTAGTAGTTACTGAAGTTACCGTCTGCCACATAAGGAGCAGGTTGGTAGTAACAGGTGACGTTGGCCACATTGGGAATGACATTCTGCTCAGCCAGAACACGCACTGCCAGCATGGCTATGAGCCCTAAGGTCTGTCTCCTCTCGTGTCCCATGAGGCACACCGTGCTCTCATTCACCACCCCGTGGAGCGTCATCAGGTAGTCGTACTTGCGGTCCTCCAGGCCCACAAAGTGGTTTTGAAGGTAGGACTCGAGCTTGCGCTGCTGCTCGCCGATGTCAGGGAAGTCAATGAAGAAGCGGGAGCACATGTAACGCTGTAGGGACTTCATCTCAGACTCTGATGCCGCCAGGAAACCCCTCACCAGCAGGTGACAGTACTTCAGCAGGCCGCCACCTCGGATCTCCTCCGGGTTCCGGGTGCAGATGACCTTGTGACGTAGATGATCCAGGGCCTCGCCAAAGTCGCCATACACACTCTCGCCCATAATGGTAGGGTGGAAGGTTGCGGTCATAGCGTTCTCTGAGCACTCGTAGAAGAGCAGCAGCGAGTCCAGCTTGATCTGGAAGGAGTCCACACTGAACTCAAACTGTCGCCGAAGAGAGTCCACGAACTTCAGTTCCACATTCTTGCCCCGATTATTGGAGAGGGAGATGAGGCTCCAGCGGTCCGAGTCGTTACACACCTTCACCATCTTCTGCACGTAGGCTTCCTACGAGTGGCAATACATAGCAAGGGTATTTTAACAAACAAAGCCTGGAAGAATCCATTGTCAAATATTGAGCCAGTTATGCATGAATAAGTCTGTTGTCATTCAAGATCCTGTCCTAAACTTGAATATTACAAACAAAGATTGTGCTTGGATATGAAATCTACTGTAGCTGCAGGGTGAGCTCAAATTACCTTCCCAAGTGGTTTAACACAATCCTCTTAGACATCTTTTACTATCACCAAACGAATCTAATTGCACATTAAGTATGAGCACAATGATCGTGAAACCAATTTGACACAAATGCAATTAAATGTCACCACACCAAATGTACAGTAATTTCAAATGGATTATTTGTGTCGGCCTACCTTTAACGTTAAAGAGGTAATCCTCTCTTTATTCACACAGTCGGGTAAAAAGTCCAGGAGACAGTCCAGAACAATGTCCTTCACAATCTGGAAGTCCCGTTCACCTTTCATATCTGCGCAAAATATCAGATCGAGGTCCTTGAAACCCAGTCCGCTGTCTTCGTGCAGTATGTGGCTGGCTGCAGAGCCATTTAACCTAACGTCCCGGACGTGGATTTGCTTCTCCTCCATCCGGCTGCGCACCACTTTGACAATCTGTCGGGGCTGCATCTCCAGCGTGGGGAAGTTGCCCCGTCCGTGGATCGGGATGGTCTCAGTCAGAATCGCGTCCAGACGCTGCACTTGCTCCCAACTCAGAACACTGACGCTGTCGCTTTCTGTTTCAGAAAGACGGCTTTCGATAGAGATACTATCGCTCTCGGACATGTTGATGCAGGGAAAGTCTCGAATTATTTGATTTAAAGCCAAGTGTCAAAATTGGAGCAAATGCGTAATTACGCACCGAATTAGTTTCGGGTATTAACTTCAACGTCATGAAAAACGAATCTCAGCATGTCAAAAAAAAAAAAAAAAAGTTCAGTTTGAAACGAAAGACAAAAATAAAAGGCAACAAAAAGGGTAGGTAATGGCTACTTTACGCAACAAGTGGGTTTCAAAATCCCAGAGGCACTGCTGCAGATTTGTTGATTGCTCAGAGGAGAAAGCGCTCAGCTTGTCAAGAAAACAAACGTGTGGAAAGTGAAGCATCTAACTTTGAGCTTCACAAACGTTCACTCCAGTACTGCTGTGAAAGTGTCCGAGGCGTGCACATCAGTCTTTGAAGGTGCTGCATGATCCAGGAGGTGGTTGCTTTTCCGGCTCCATCGCTCAAAGGCACGCCTATGATTTGATGAATTTGCATGGATAAGCGGATCCTCGATTCACACTTTGGCACAGTCCTCCCTCTGACAACCAACCTCTCGCAAGAAGAAGCTTTTGGGCGCCTTTACACTTTTTAATTTCTTCTCCCATTCCCAAGAAATGTTCCTCTTCAAAATCTCCACGTGCGTCTACAAAGTCCAACTTGCTTTCCTCGGGTCTATTTAATGCCATATATTATTCCGCTGGAGGGGAAGTTAACTGTTACCTGCCCACTTTACATGCCTGGCTCCCTGACGAAGAGCCAGGAGGCCCCACCCCCCACAGTATATCTGCAGCACATCACAAACACTGACACACGTAAAGAATAATTCTGGACTAACAGTGCATGCCTTTCTGTTCAAAATGATCACTCCATCCCCCTGAGATTACAGCCTTTCCCACCATTGCATTTGTTTCAACCAAAATGTGGACAAACGTGGGTGAGGGGAAGAAAACAACATCTAATATATAGTAGCTGTACATCAATCACAGTGGGGTTGAAGGAAACACTGAACCCACAAATGTTGCCATGTCGCCTCCTATAGGCTGTGTTGTGTCCTAACACAAATCTGTACATGAATGCAGTCAAAGGGACTGTGATGCAATTGAATGATCAGATGGATATAGAGCAAGGGTGTCAAACCCATTTTTGTCACGGGCCGCATTGTAGTTGTTAGGGTGGTGCTCACTCTAACTTATTTTGCAAAAACCACATGGGAGACAGTTAAGTCTTTTTAGGCACCTGCAGGCGGAGAGTCCATTCGTCACTGTGCGTACAGCAATGATCGAATGACGTCTGACTCTCGCTTCCCACAAGAGCATCTTTATTAAGAGAAAAAGGGTGGGGGTGACAGTAGACTGAATAGACAAGTTAAAAAGCCCTTGACCTCTAGATTAGCAGAGCAGGGGATGTTTTACGACATTGTGTAGGATGGAACAAGCTAGGTTATTTATTACTGGTTACATACATTCCAACATAATCATATGATCAAGATAGTTTTGGAAAACCCTGACAGTAGTCATAGCTTCTTTTGGAGGGCCATTATGACTGTCAACCCAAATAAATGTATGAGCACCTCATACTACATACAGTAAAAGCTACAAAAAAACTCATTTTCAAATCAGACGAGAAAAAACTGGTCAAATATTTAAATTAAATAAAAAGATATCAAAAGTAAAGACAATTTGCAATTCTAGTAATGACACACGAATCTGATGCACAATTTGTCTTTGCGGGCCACCTAAAATGATGTGGCGGGCCGTATCTGGCGCCCGGGCCTTGAGTTTGACACCTGTGACATAGTGTCTATATAAAGGTCGTGAACCTGCTCTGTCAGGGCTGGGCAGCTCGATTTGGCAGCATAAAGCTCTGCGTCACTAACAGCCGCTGAGCCTAAAGCCTGATTATCCCATTGCTAGGCTCAGACAAGTTCACGCATGCACAGAATTTAATATGAACTGTAAGAATATACATATAGCCAAATGATTTTCATTAAATACCACCATGTGAGCAACTCTCTTTTGCAAGGAGCAAAATTATGCTGCAGAACATTTTCTCGACTGTAACCAGTGAACTTCAATGATTTGTGGTGTTGATGCTACACAGACATTCTGTTTTTAAACACCATTCATAATTATTACTCGTACATTATTTGCAATACAGTAGGTGTGACACAACTCTGGATAGAATAGATAAAAAGTGGGCAAGCACACGCATGTAAAAAGGACTCACGAGTGAATTGGAGAATTTAGTCCGATGTGCTCACCTCCAACACCAAATAGGACAAGCAGTACAGAGAATAAATGAATGGATTCAGATGATCAAATTTACAAACAATTCTCAGCATGGTGTAGTGAAGTTCCATGCCAGTGTGAAATAAACCAGCATTATTAAAAAAAAAAAAAAAGTTAAGCATTTCTTTGTATTGAGAAATCTAACAAAACATTCGAGACGGTGTTATGTTGATTTACACAATTGTTCTAAAACTAACATTTAAAAAAATCTTCTAGTGTCCTTGTACATAATCATCTGACCTCAACAAAACCACCCTTTCCTCTTTTTTATGACACTATTTATGATAGAGTAGCTCCTTGTTCCGCTGTGTGAATATTTGTCAATGAGTAAGCAAATAAAACATTTCCTCAGATTTCCTAGTGATGATTTGTGATTAATATCTATGAACTTAACTGCATGTCATATTTGATCAAAAACATACAGAAATGGACCAGGGCCCCACTAAAGGTGACAACTTCATGATCAGATATGATTGATTGCATGACTGGAAAACAAAGTTCCACTCACTTCTGTGCCTCTTCAATCTCCCTTCACATAAATAACTGGGATTCCAGGAGATAGTTTTGCCTTAGCTTTCCATGTGCTTCTGATTTAGTTGACATTGTGTACCAGACGCCTGACTGACAATAATGTCCTTCCCTTCCTACTTTTCAATCGAAATGCTTCAGACATAGCCGTTAAAAAAAAATCTGCAGAATCGTTCTTGTTGAGTGTAAGGGTCTCTGGAGGGGAGAAGCAGCAGTAATCAGTTCAACAAAGAGGATTCAGTTGTGTTTGAACCCAGACGGACAGCAAGCATGTGATGTGTTTGGTTTCAAGTTCATCTTGTAGATTAAAGCTAAAGGTTACAAAGTGGATCATGTTTCACAAGTGAGATAGGCAGAACCATCTCACTTAATCCGACTTATTACAGGGCTTTTGTAAAGCCCCTATCCTAAACTGCAGGTCTGTTGGCAGCAAAGAAGTCACATTCTGCTGAGGCCCTTTAGGGACCAGTAAATTTTACAGACATGCTGTAAATTCGGTACTTCAGTTTGGAATGATCTGTCTGAACACACTGAATTCAGATACCTGGAAGTAACTGTGCTTGAAGCAGATATTTATATTTAAGTCACACCTTGAATTCATAGTCTTTAGATGGCTATCCTCTCAGTATACACTTAATAAAGATTTAAAATAATCTCCAAGATCAGTGCCAAACTGCTCAGGGACTGTGCAGACCAGCTCTGTCATGTTGTTCTACATATCTTCAACCTGAGTCTTAATCTGGAGAGGGTACTTGAATTGTGGAAGATTTCCTGTGTGGTTCCGGTGCCAAAGATCACAGGGAGCCCAATCACTACAGACCTGTGACCCTGACCAATCATCTGGTGAAGACCATGGAGAGGCTCATCCTGCTATACCCCCGCCCACTGGTGAGCTCAGCGCTGGACCTCCTGCAGTTCGCCCAGCATTGGGGTGGAAGACGCTGTCAGTCACTTGCAATACAGATCCCTCTCTTATCTGGAGCAGACGGGCAACACTGTGAGGGTTCTTTAATTTCTCCAGTGCGTTCAACACCATCCAGCCTGCACTGCTGAGTGGGGAACTGGAGGGGAATTGGAGTGGACAAGCAGCTTACTGTATGGACCATCAGCTACCTCACAAAGAGCATGTAAAGTCTCATTATTGTGTGTCTGATGTGGTAGTCTGCAGTACGGGGGGGCCTCTGGGCACTGTTCTTTCACCTTTCCTGTTTAGTCTCGATACATCACACTTCAGGTACAACTCAGACCACTGCTACCTGCAGAGGTTCTCGGATGATACGGCCATCATTGAATGCGTACCAGACGGGAACGATTGTGAAAAAAATAGATAAATAAATACTCAATATATGCACACGTGTTTGTTTGTGTGTGTGCGTGCGTGCATCACCAGACATGGAGACGTCACAGCTGTTCACTGGCACGTGTTTCTAAGAGCATACGTCACCAACTTGCAGCATTCATGTTCTGCCAGCCCTGGAGTAAATGGTTCCCTAAACCCTTAATTATGTCTGACTTGTTGCCAATAGAATGATGGCCATGGAGGGGTCAGATAATCCAAAACTAACCAGCTCAGTGCTGACTAAATACAATTAAAAGCCTGGCTGAATCGTAACCTCTTGATTGAGGTTAAAATGAACATCTAACTTGAACCTGCAGACAGACATTTGCACCATAAATGATGTGCAAGATACAAAGTAGGAACCGAATGAGTGATTGATGAGTCATTTTCTATTGTCTTCTCATACACATTTGAAATGTACTTGTAACTTGGACCTGTAGACAGACATTTGCATCATAAATGATGTGCAAAAAAAAAAAAAGAAGTGAGTAATTTTCAACTGTCTTCTCATACACATTTCTTTTATTTCCCTAGATGTAATGGCTTCCTTTTTTGGCCCAAGCATAGGGCAAGTGGGCCAAATTCAGCCCTGTTGCTTCTGTAAAATCCTGGCAGCAAGATGCATGCTTTTATTGAGTTGAACAGAAATTTCCATTTCCTCATTTCGACTGCATCCTAAATTGTGTCACATCTGCATAAATATGATTTAACTTTGATAAATCCAGAGTCGAACAGGATGAATGTGATTTCTGAGTTCACTCATTAGGGCATCCACTTGGCAGTATATAGAAGGTAGGAAGTTATTGCATTGAATGTCTTGAACATCCCCCTCTGTCCATAAATAAGAGAGAAGTTATTCTAACAGTTTGGAGGACGTCCTCACAACTTTTCCATCTGGCTGACTGGAAAGATGGTCAGAGTCTGTCCTCCCCCATCTCCCAAGTGACAGATTGCATGCACTGTCCTCAAATCAACCATCTTAAATAAATCGGCACACCTTGAAACAATAAAAAGCTGGTTACCTTTGATGGCAGGACCCCTTCTCTATTCCAGTCTAGAAATAAGAATTTCCAGGGTGGAGTGCGATGGGATTTCTTCGACTGGAACTAACAGCTGAAATATCTATCATAATTTACCTTTTTTGGAATAAATTAAGGATATGCAATAAATAACAGGGACTGGGTAGTTTATTATTTTTCAAACTTATTTCTTCCGCATTTGATCGATATCATCCCACTGTATACTACTACTTTGATTCTACATAATCTGCTATAGTCTTGTGATGAAAAAATACTCCAGCTAAATAGACACTAATGAGGAATTAATATTTCCCTCACAAGAACTCTCTCCCTGACTTCTGATGTGATGTTTTACTTGTAATTACACCTAATATCAGCGGGAAATTACCGCAGGCTGTGTTCAGATCAGGGTCATCACACTCAATTAGAGGCTGAGATGTGCAAATTGTTAGTGGCTCATGCAGGGCAGCCAATGTGTCAGGAGGCTACGTTTTTTTGTAGTAAGATAGAGATTCTGCACCTCAAAGTGAAGAAAGCTGGGAAATAATTAAGGACATCCAAGACATCACAGTTTCCCCTCAGCCCGCTGTTATATCATTACACTCACGTTTCCACTAGGTCATTGCACAGGTGAGATACTTTATTGCATGCCATTTCTCATCTTTCAGGCTCTTTAATACAAACACAACCCAATCACACAAATATATCACATGGTCTAGCTGCGGTACCTACATTGCCTATACTGGTTGAAGCAAAAAGTAAAATATGTAAATGAGTACATAAGGATAAATGTAACGTGATTCTCTGTTATATCCTATTTAGGCTAATAACATCACAGCACCTTCTTGCAACCATGGGGTGTCAAAGGCATCTCCACAAAATCCACCCTGCAAAATATGTATTATGTCACACCAAACCATGGTTTGGAAGAGTGTCCGAGTTTTGTTTCACTCCACTTTTGTATCAACTGATGCTAATGACATCATAACATCTCTGCAAATCAATCAAGATAAAAAAAAAAGCAGGCAGTGTTGCCATTTTCTAGTTTTAGTTGGCACTCCAAACTTCCTCTGGATTACGGAGAGCTTCCAACAAACCAAAACCTTTCTGTACTGTGCACCCCGTGTGTGCGCCTCCATCTCAATTTGGTTTCTTTGGCAACATCACATCACAAAAACAATTGGGGAAACGTTAACTTAAGCCATGTGGGTAATTCCTAAAAACGGTCCATCCTCCAACATCTCAGAGGGATTACATTTTCATATTTTTGACAACATTCCCCCCCGTGACACGCATTCACAGCACAATGCAGCGAACGATGACAACTTGATGTAACGATGCAGAAAGTAGAATTGATTTCTAATCTATAAGCGCATGACATTAGCACACTGCCAACAATCCTCTCATTTTACTGCCATGTTGTGGCAAGTAATCAGTGTTTGTTCCATATTGGGGCTGCCATGGGGAACGGGGAGGCCCTCTCCACCAAGATCAGCTCATCAGGGTTGTCATAAGCCTTGTAATGGAAAAGAAGGTCTTGAATAGCCCGCTCTTCAATCTACATGGAGAGAAGAACAGAAAGTCAGGAAAAGGAGACGTATTTGAGAAAACCTCTTTTCCAACCAAATGCGGTCAGAAAATCTGCCACAGAGGGAAAGGGGGGCAATTTACACTGAACGCCACTACATCACATCTCATTGTTCCCGCTCCCATGACCTTGCCGAAATTTCTGTTGGAGTTTTTTACAGTCGACTGCAGGATCATCAAATAGTGACCCGCTTGCAAAATCTGGCCCACCGAACCGCCTAACCCAACCTACGACTGGATTTCTTAATTATGAGGATCAAAGAGAAAATATCATATGGTCCGCACTAAAGCAACTGGAAAGAGAAACAACTGAGATTATAAAGGCTAAAATGCTTTCAGTTATCTAATGAAATGGAAAAATAAAATATATGAACAATAAACATTATATAATAATGTTGAGCTAAAATTCCATTTTTATTTAAGTTTTATTTGAGGGTCCAGCCCCCTAGGTGACTACTGGAAAATTCTGACAAATATAGTTGTAAATATAGGTGATCTCTGGTCTACAAGCAGATCTGAATTAACATCATACTGGAAAATGCTGGGCAACACTGAGGTCCACTCAAGAGATGAACAACTAACAACAAGCAAAAGAGGGCGTTCCTTCACGTACAGTAAACATGTTCTGCCTTGTGAATATTCATTGTTCCTACACACCAATCAATGCTTAAAATGAGATATTTGAAGGTTTAAAATGATCATAACACATATGCTAAAAGCAGTTAGCTGTGTTTTGTATTGTTCATTAGCATTAAGATAGTAGCATTTGATGAGATAAAATATGGTTTGGTTGAACACTTTGGCGTTAAAATATACATTTTGTATTACACAATTATTTTTTCTGTTTGTTTTGGGTCTGTAGTACAGCAATCTTCAACTGGGATTAATAACTATACTGCCTTTTCTTTGATTTAATTTAAGCAAGAGCATGGAGAAGTAAAACTATCTTTAAAAAAGTCTCTATATTGTAAATTCTCAACAATCTCAGGTGGGCCGGGAAAGTAAGCCCGGCGATAAAAGCATGATGTGAACCATAGTCATTGGGGGGAAAAAAGGCTTCAGAAGGTGCTGAAAGAACGCTGGCTGGAATGATATTTTCCAACCGTGTTTGGAATAGCGTCTTCCAGAAAGGGAGACATTGGCTGTGGTGTGTCATGGCATGTGTACGTCTGCGTCATTCAAAGAAAGCACTACCACACGCAGGCAAGCCGTGCTACCTGGATGAGTGCCAGTGGTTTCTCTCGGCTGCGGATTAGCGCCGCTTCCTGCTGCTGCTCCTCCTCTACGATGGAGGCAAAGGTCACCAGGGAGGGGAGGGGTGGGCTACCGACTGCTGCCTTCACCCAAGGCCTGAAAGGAGAGACGGGTGAGGTATGAGGAAAGAGATGGTGTATGGAGTGCTGTACTCTCAGTGGGAGGACAAAGGGTTATGTGAACATATACTGATGAGCTTCTGTGTGGGGGAAAAAAAACTGCCCATTCATAGGGCGTCACTGTGTAACCCAGCCTGGATCTCCATTTGCGTGGTGTGTATTTCATTTCCAACACTATTAGGCCAAGATTGTTGAGGTATAAATAATCTCAAACTTGGATAAGAAAAGACATTTTGCCACACTACACTTGAAACACTGCATTCAAAAACTGTTTCATAGACCAGAATGTCTATTTTAGGTGACAGTTAAGTTGTCTGCATTTGTTTGGCTTTTCAAGTCTAATAAAAATTCTGACATGAGAAAATACAGAAACTCCTATTCACGGGGAGAAGGGACTGAGTCCAGCCGCAAAGACCAAAAATCTGCAAGTAATTGACATCCAATCCCTATGAAGTTTTTTAATTGCCAAAAGATGGCAGCAAAAAAAAAAAAAAAAGGCTACTCCCTTCAACACACTTTCTTTACACCAGCATGTCACATTATAGCGCCAAAGCAATGCTGCTATTGCTTTGGCCTAAACACGAAAACAGAAACTAAGTACATTTTTCTGTGAATAACAATGGATTAGTTAAAGAACCACCAATAATCAAAGACACATATGATGCAATGTACTGAAGATGACCTGAACTGCATTTTGCTATTTTTTTTTAATTCTTGCTATAGTTTCATACATACAATCTGCTATTATTTTTTTTATTCTTGCTATAGTTTCATACGTACAATCTATGTAGTCGGCGCAGAAAGTAAGTAATTCGAAAAACAGACGGGAGGGGGGTTAAGATCCTGAGACCAGAAATGAATCTCAACAAACGAGTGTTCCACAAGACGGTGTGATTGGTGCTGCTGTTTCTTGAGTCTTCAAGAAACCAGATACCTGCTCCCTCTTCTGTATGACATAATGTGACATGAAGGGTGCCCTTATCAATTCTTATTACAATCACGAGCTTCACTCGAGACTCACACAGCTGTTTAACATCTGGAGTACTCCTTGAAAATCAGCTGCAGGGTAAACATACAGCACAAGTATGATAGCAGAGATGCAACTTTCCGTACGAGCAGGAACTAAGGAAAAAATGATAAGATTTCCGCCTCAAAGGGTCACAGGCTTTCGAAAATATTAACTATGAAACCCATTTTAATAGTTGTGTGCGTGTACATAGGGGAGGCCTTTTTCTACACAAGTGGTTTTTGTTTGTTTGTTTTTAAGTCAGGTTGACTCTTTGTCTAAGGTCAGGTCAACCATGCTGACCATCACTGAGTTGGGTCAACCTACTTCCACTGGAGTTCAGTTTTCTTCAGACTTATACTCCCCTACTCAGCAAAATAGACAGAACACCGAAGCAGTATTTTGACATAAGTGTTAAATGTTTTTTTTTTTATAGTTAAGGGCAAACATATTTCAGTCATGTTAGTAAATTTGATTTACATTGATCATTTGATCCACACAAGTAGTGAGTCTAATATTTTCAATATTTATTTTTGCACGTAATTTTATTGGGGAACCTGTGATTCAGACCAGTGTTTCCGAACTTTCATTGAACCAAAGCACGTAATTTTCAAGAGGAAAAACAACGTGCCCCCTAAATTGCCACATATATTTGCTCACATAATGTTGACTTTTCAATGTTGATCTGTCACTTTCGTAACAATATAACAAATTGAATTCGGAGGCATTGTAGGAAGACGCATAGGGCAGTACCAATTAAGTGAAATTGGATCATTTCCTATGGTACACCAAATGACCCCTTGTGTTTGGCCCAGTGGGTTCACTGGTTTCTGCACAGTATTGAGTAAAGCACTGTTTTGTGACAACAGTGCCTCTCAGTGATAGCAGAACACACTACAAGTAGTTAACTTACCCAGGTTTCTCCACCTCACTGCTGTCAGTGGATTTGAACGCCACTCTCCTACTAACAGGTGTGACACTGACAGGGAACGCTTGAGTACTTTGACCCCTGTGAGTTCCAGGCTGCCCCGCTCTGATGAGTATGTTCTCCTCCTCCTCGAGCAGTGCCCGAAATGAGCAAGGTGAGGGTTGCGATTGGAGGGATGTTGCCCTGATTATGGAAAAGGATGGAGGAGAAAAATAAAACACACTGAAATGGTGGATCTTTGCTGAAGTTGAATGATAAGAGAAAACACGCATGAATAAGGCACAACATAAACCCTGTCTGGCGATAATGAAATGAACCACCTCTCTTCCTAGAAGCCCAGGGACCAAGCTCTGATGACAAGTAATGACACCAAGCCTAAAAAGTTGTTAATTTCATATACTATGTCACAATATGGTGGCAAAGCACAATTGTTGTTTAAGTGAAACTCCTCAATGCACTTAAAGTAGTTCCTTGAAATCAAAATGTTAAGAGGGTGGCAAAGTTTTATGAGCACAAAAACTCAACAGGACAAGCTATATTGAAAATGGATGGATGAATCCTAGAGAACGCTCACCAGGTCTTCCCACTACTGTTCTTGCAAGGCGTGATGGTTGGTTTAGATGCCGTGGACTCCACAGTAGTCTCTTTATTGCCCAAGGACAACATCTTCCTTTGCTTTTGGGACAATTTTGTAGAACCAGGAGAATATTTGCAGAGGGTAGTGACACTGAAGGCAAGCAGTGGGTGGGCATACCAAAAATGTTATGTGCACTGTAAATAAACCGTCAGCAGCAGCTGTGTAAATACATATGATATTTTACCTTGCGAAGCTTTTAGGAGCTGCTTTAAGGGTCTTGACCGAGTTAGCTTCCATGTCCATGATGGTTCTAAGATCTAAGACTGAAGGTGGATGGGAAGGTCTACAAATCGAAGTAACGCAGTCAGACCACAGGACTACAGTAGAATTAAATGCCCAAATCTGTGTGCGCGAGGCGGGCACAACTGCAGAGATGTTAAACGGGGTGTGTGGCTTGAAAGGTTTAGTCTGCTTAATGGGATGAACTAACAAAATTCAGTAGTGTCTATCTTACCCATGAAGGGTCTTTGGAATATCTTTTGGACCAGAGCTAGGGGGAGGTGGGTGGCCTTCCATTGTTAATGTACCGGGTGGAGTCTTCATCCTCGGACACAAGACCCTCTCCTCCTGTGGAAAAGAAAACAAATTATTTTCCAGGTTTTTTCCTTTTCTTTTTTTCATAAATAACATGTGCCCATTACACTAATAGCAATCCAACACTAACCACAGCTCTGTCATGAAATACTGGTGACTGCACATCTCTGGGGCTACCCAGGCCCATGCAGCTCCCCTCCGAGTCTGACGTGAGCAGCTCCTGCAGTGACTCTGTGGAGGTGCCTTTTCGTGCCTTCACCAGGCATGGGGAAACTGCTGAGAGCAATAAGTGCATGTCACTAAACGTTTACATTTCAAGCTTGCCTGTGAGTGTCTGTGCAACCACACCTGTAGCAGGGGGGCTTTGAATAATATCAGACAGCGTGTAACCTCCTGAGCTGTCAGAGCGTCGCCTTGGTTTCTTTTTGGCCTTCATCTTGACTTTCTTTAATAGTACTTCCCTGTGGATGAAGGGTTTTTAATTATTCAAAAGCAAACGTTTACATTTTTTCTTAAGAGGAATACACGTTTTTAAGTATTGTTTATAATGTTGTCATGCTACTGAGATACTACATCAAAAGCATGAAAATAAGAAAAACCCTGTCTTGCTTGTGATTGTCCATGTGTTCTTAGTTACATGAGTTGATTTAGTTATTTTATGATAGTATATCGTGATTGCTGTCAATGGTTGGGAAGGCTAAGGAGTTTAACTATTGAAGCTATTACAGGGGCCCTTTAGTCCTGTGTACCTGCTGGATTGGTCTAGTTCAGATTCTAGTTTCGAGCTGAAGGCAAAGTCAAAATCCTCATCTTCGTATGTCCTCAGATCTGGGGCATCAGGATATGGAGTGACAATTCTCCTACGCATTGCTGGGATCTGAAATCAAATGTAAAAATTCATATTGCATATAATGTACTGTCAGCCTTCCCTCCCAAAAAAAACTAATTCCCTGAAATTACAACTGGCTCCTGATGTTGTTTGGCTTCGCCCCTATAAATTGGAAGTTACCATAGTGGACGACAAGTTTGGCACAATTTCTACGCTCGATGTTCTTCCTGACACCACCCACCCATGGCAGTGGACAAAATGACACCTATAACTAATGATTGGAAATGCCCTACAAAGGTGAATAATTGTTCAGCATGGTAAGAGAAACTATTCAAGGTATGATTTGAAAAATGATAGGTGTCATTTTCAGGGCTAAGGTTGTCTAAGGTTGCTTTAACACACTGTTTTTACCATTTTCCAATGTTGTTGCTCTACTAGCGCTGTTCATTATTCACACATCCTCCTTGAGTGTCAGAACTTGAAGTTGATGGAAAAAAAACAACAATACACCAATGGCAGCGATTAAGTTAATATACTTAAAAAATAAATAAATAAAAATTGGTACATAAGCTCTGATAGAAAATACCTCCAAATTAAGTTACTAAGAATAACATTTTCTTACAGTACATCTTTATCTATACTATATAAAAACAGCAAGAGGCAGCAGTGGCAACATTTATAGGACAGATGTTAGGTGACTGACCATCCCCTTGTAGGCTGTAGAAAGCTCCAGAAGCACTTCATCACTAAGACAATCCAGTGCTCTAAAGATATCACAGAAAATAATACATCATATAGAGTAGAGACACAAGTAATAATAATAGTTAACTATTTATCCAATACCAACAGTATATATCGTATCACTAGCGTTGGGCAGACTTTTCATATTTCTATAACCATCACTTCAGGATACCAAAAGAACAGTATGCTTATTGTCAACATTAATAACATTGTATCATCAAAGAGACCAAGTCATTTTCAACATTCAATATGAAAAAACACACACGTGTGGAGTGCAAACTGACTAATAGTATGGATTTGTGAGAAAATGTTCAATCTATCAAATTGAGAAGTTTCGGCCCGACGCCTGCAATACTTTGGAAGACAATGGATGCCACTGCATAGTTATTATGGTTCTCACTTTGACTCTAGTAGCACAGCCATGTTCAGCACAATGAACTGGAAGCAGGAGAGTTTAAGTTGCTCTGCGTTGTACATGGAGGCAAATTCCAGCAGCTCAGCTGCATTTTTCAGGGTTACTAGAAAGAGCATATTAGAAAGGTTACAATCAGGCACAAAACTATCAGTTTCTAATCATTTTTCAAGTTAAGTTCAAACAGAATAGTAACATTTAAAGCATGAGCGCAAGGGCGCTTTGACGTCAATTTCAGTCAAAAGCAGAGTTTGGTGCAGAATCAAAATTGCAGCGCTCTGAGATTGATGAAAAAGGATGGAAGCCTCACTTTTTATCTAGAATATAAGAATAGCGATGGCCCATACAATACATTAGTGCCAATTATTCTTGTCACTAACTCACAGGGAGACAGAATATTTTGCTTAATAACTTTGGCTTATCCGCCACCAATATGTAGCAAAAATAAACAGGTTGTATATTGAAGAGCAATATCAAAAAGTATTTATAATTGTAATATTTCTATTACCCATGTTGATCATTATGTAAAGGATACCTGCGTTAAAGTTTACTTTAGCAAGAGAAATTTTAAAAATACAAACATGACTTACAATTCTCTGTGATGACAACCTCGCACATTTCCTTTAATCGTGTGATCAGCAGCTGATCTGCTACAGCAAGTACGTTGCAGACAAAAACCACATTTGTAGACTCTGGAGTAAGACGAAGAAAAGCATATTTATGAGTTTCATATGTATTCATTTCCCAGGGAAATAAAAACATCTAGAATTACAAATCTGTCTTTCAAGCATACAATGTGAGCGTTTACCTTTAACGGTGGGACAATCGTCTGTGTAAATATACTCGAGAATGACAAGCAGAACGTCTGAGGTGGTGGGCATCTGAAGTGCAGTACAAGCTGTAGCCTGAGGGAGGCAACAAAGCATCAGCCCTTGAACTAATGAGATATGGCAGGACAGGTTATAAGCAATAATTGTTTAGCAAGATGGTTACCGAAAACAAAAATAAGCACAACAAACCTCAATCCATGAACTGCTCAGCATACTATGGAAGTATTCTGCAGAAATCGACACAAACATAGGGGAAATGAAAATGGACTTTCTAATTGGTTGCAGTATCTCATGTCAAAGCTACCCATTAAATGAGATATCAACTAAAGAAGTAATTCTTCAAACCATTTTCTAATTTACATAATCACCACCCTCATAAAAAGTTTCTTAGCTCAAGACTATTGTGTCAGAGTCAAAATGTAAAGCGGAGCTGCAGTGTTTGCACATAGCTAATCAGCAGCAAGATGCTCATAATTGAGTGAAAATGTCCTTCCTTGCCTTCAGACTCTGGGCCACTGTAGATGCTATGATTCTATTCTATGATTCTTATAAAGTCTATACAAAATACACAAAAGCATTTTTGGGGTGTAATTTTCTTCATACCTTGTCTCGCACAGAGGACACTTTTATGGCACGGGAACTCTTTGCCATCTTCTGATTTCAGAGTAACGTCACACAGGTAGGAACTGCAAGCCACAAGCAGAAAGGAGGATGTTACTCTTTTTACACTCACCAATTCAAGTAAAAACCACTCTGGATATCATCATGCAGGGTTCCCTCAATAATGGTGAAACTCATGGACTAACTTAATGCATTTTGGTACGTTTTATTGCTTCTAAGTCAGTAAAAAAAATATATAGTATTTTTTTTTTCCAAGGGGAAATTTGTTTTACAAAAACTATTGCTATTTATCCTACATTTTTATCCTACAAGTGTTTAGACAGGTGGGAACTGTGTGTATGTATGTGTGTGTGTGTGTGGGGGGGGGGGGGTGTATAATGGGTAAATATAGTAAATTTAAATCCCCCCAGAATAAAAAATAAAAAACCCAACCTCTACTTTGAGTCACTTCACTTATAAAAGTCACTTATACAAATCGATTGTAAAAAGTGCAGGAACATGTAGTGCATTTTCAGAAGACCAACCATTTATTTTGATTGAACTTAAATTTGTTGCCAGTTTTCTTGTCTATAACATGGATCTTTCCGCCCTCAAATTTGACACCATCTAGTCTGTTGAGGAAAAATAAGATATTGTGATAAGAGTGCAATAAATAAGATGGCAGGTAGTGTTTAGAACATTTATCTCACCGTGCAGACAGGATGCCCAGGCCAAGCTTCTTTGCTACCGCCTGTAAAGTTTTTACTGGGTTGTCCCCTCTTTCATGGGTACCTTTGTCACTTTTACCTTTCCCCTTTTTGCTGGGTTTGGAGCCTTTACTTGTGGCCTTGTTACAATCACCTTTGGCTGCAAGGGGAAGGGAGCGGTAGATTTCCAGTGCTGATCGACCTCTAAGACCTAAGGTCTGCAGGCTGCTGATAAGCCTCTCCTCCTCTGAATCCTACCCAGGAAAAAATGAGAGCGCTTACAGTACACAAACAGAAGATGAAACTCTGACCTGATGGAACATAGTCCAAAAATAACAATGACATTAATTATTTTTCATACTTGGCTTTGTTCCATCAGGGATCCATGGTGTCTAGGTTGCGCCCCGTGCACCAAGAGCTCACAGTTATCGGTGTAGATGAAATGCAGGGCGTACTCCAGCATTTCCGGTGCAATGTTCTCCAAAACTAACAAGTCGCAGCCCACAGAGTCTTCACTCTTCTTCACTTCTTTATCAATATCCTCAATCCCACAACGCTCAGCCATAAACTGTTTACGGAAGAACTCAGACCTCATCGACAGGATATATTTGTGAACTGGGAAGGTGCGATTTCCAGCTTGAAGTGTTACATCATGGATACTGTCCATTTCATCTGCTTCCTCCAGAAGTTTCTTGAAGTGTGTGGCAAAGGAGGGTGAAGAGATGCTGGGAATCTCATATAAACTGGAACAAAGGGGGGAAAAAAGTTTTTAAATGCATTTATTTTTAAATGATAGTTTTATGAGCCATCTTTTTTCCTTTTGCATTGTTTTTGTGTTGGGTTTAGTCAATTCAGTAGTTTTGCGCACAAAGTGGTAGTGAGGATTACAATACTGAACGCAGTAATCCGCAACCTTAAAGCCCTTTCTCAGCAGTGGGTTCTACACGATGCAAATTTGCGCCCTTTGCAAATAATTATAAGGCTCTTTGTGTACAGTCTTTCGAATCCTAACTGAGTCTAGTGTTTTTCTCCCATTATGCTCCCCCACCAAATCTGTGCATTGCAGAAATAGAAGACAATTTTAATCAATTACGGTGATGGACCAAACAAAATGTGGGGAATAAGAGGGGGGAAAAAATTGCTAAAAAAAAAAAAAACAAGGGAAAAATATAAAATCTGAAAATATTTTAAAAATACATGAATACGCTAATCTTTTGCAGCTCCTGATGATTTTTCTGGGTAGAAGAGGGGGCAAAATGGCTCTTTGGTAATAAAGGTTGCAGACCCCTGGCCTTCCAGTGATTATGTACCTAGTTTTGGGGTCAACTTGAAGCACTCCAAAATTTCGACCGTTGGAGTCCATGGTGATACTGACAGCTCTGTGAACGTAGGGAAGCTTTTCCAGACGAATTCGCTCAAACACCGAGCCAAAGTTTGAATGTCCACAAACCTCTACATTCATCTCTGATACAAGAATACACATACATAAGAACTATTAGAATACTTAAGCACAATACTTTAATTCACAATGTGTCAAAGGGGTAGAAAGTAATCAATAGGTTTCTTGATAGAATAATACATTTAACAACATTATGTGCTTAATCAAAAGTTATTATTACTATTTCACTGAGTTTACCTTTTTTCTCACCAAACTTTTTATATTCACCAGCCCACACGCCACTGAATCCCTCCCCGTCCTGAGTCACAAACATCATGCCATTTTTGCTGAGAGCAATGTCGGACATGAAAACCTGGCGCCCATACGCCCACTGGCAATGTCTCATCGAGCTACCTGAGGAGCGCCAACAGAACACCTGACAGGGATGGAAAAATACATAAGTTACTCAAAAATCTTAGTCATCATTTCTATCTACAGGCCTCCATCGAGACAAGACCGGTTAGGTTTGTATATCTGTCCACTATGCAACAATATGATGAGTTAGATAAGAGCAGAAACAACAACGCTACAGTAAAATACAAAACAGTATTAGTCTTAATAATAGCCAACCATGTCCGTCATATCAAAAGTACTCAAGAGAAGCCTATACTGTTTCATTCTCCAGTCCATAAGACAATTACTAAGTAGCACTGTACAATGTCAATTCAAGAGGCATTCAAATGTGTTTTTATTGTTTTGTTTTTTATTTACAAAACTGAAAATCAAATGCTAATCTGATTTTTGAGAATCATACATAAAGATGAATGCTGTCATGGTCATTTGGATTCAAAGAAAAAAAAAAAAAAACTAATTTCCTGTTTTACTTTTGTCTGCACTTACCCGACCAGCTTCATCCAAAGCCAGAATGGACAACTTTTCCCCCCCACAATCACTTAGAATCTTGGGGTTCACGCGATGGTCAAGATTTCCACCACTGACCAAGACTTTTTTGATGTTGAGCTGCCTGAATGGGTGCAAGACCAGACAATCGTCATTACTCAAAAGCAACCAGAAACGAGTATCACCTTGTTATAAGCAGATGTTTTAATAGTATGCCATCAAATCAGTGAGTGCAATATAGTTAATTTCTTATTTAAAGGGGGATTTTATAATCTCCCACAGAGTGCGTATGTACCTTTTTAATTATTATGCTCTATCAAAGGCAAAAATAATGACTAGTGATGACAGAATGAGGAAAATGCATGTAAAATATTCGCTTTTGCTGTGATGGGCGTTTTATTGACCTTGATGCCATTTTTTTGCACTGGTAGTCAGTCAACAAGTAGACATCTCCTTTCTCCGTCACTATCACAGTAGCGCCACCACATGCGGCAGCCATTGCTATGTTGACATCCTTGTGGTGCAGAGCAGATACCTGCCGTGGGACTGTTACACATTTCTCCCCATTGGGATCCAACAGGCAACCTGAAAACCAAGCAAATTTTTTTTTTGTTGTTTTTTGTTTTTTAAATACAATGTAAATAGAAAGGGCCTTTGCAGGATATACAGTAGGCACAATCCTAATAAGTTTAGAACATTTACCGCAGACGTAATAATAAATTCCACAAGAGAGATTTTTTTGCAATGTTTTACCTTTCATTTTAACACAGAAAGCAAATGGATTATCTTTAACCGCTATACTTTGTGTCACCTAGCCACACCAGTTTTTTTTTCAGGTCTTACCAAGTTGCCCTCCATTGAGTCCCATTGTATAAACTGCCTCCTTAGTCCAAAGAACTGTGTGAAACCTGCCTGCTGCGACTCCAATTATAGTCTTCCCTTTTAGTGTCTTGGAAACCACCTAAATACAAAAAATTAAACAATAAGACAAAGACATTTGTAGACTTATGGGGTTCATAATTCCAAAATATAAATAGATGACAATTTAAACAGCTATCTAATATGTAATATTCACCGGTTTAGGAACATGTGCCGAAGCAGGTGGAGGAGTCAAGCCGAGCTGGTGGTAAGTGTTGAGTCCAAAAGTGTAAACATTGCCTTCTTCGGTCAGCACCACTGTGTGGTCTTTAGCTGCTGCCACCTGAGAACAGTGTTGGGACATCAGGCCCTTCACCATTCGGGGAACCTAAAGAACATGGTGAAGCAGAGCGTGTACAAACTAGAGCAAATGCTGCTTGGATATTTTATACGAAGCTAGGATGGGCATTGATGAAATAAATCTCACCAGGTAAGTCTGTTCATCTCCATGTCCAAGCCGTCCTCCTTGACCATGTCCACAAGTGAAGACCTGACCTTTTTGAGACAGAAACACTGAATGGAACTTGCAAAGCACCACCTAAAAGTGTGATAAAGAAAACCATTAAGTAGTTGAATTAACCATGTTTGAAGGCTCAAAATAAAATGAATAAAATAAACGTCACTTTTACAGCATAGACAGGACATTCATAAATGCGTTACAGGGGAGGGACAAATACAACCCATCCCTCAAATTGCTGTTTGCACAAAGACTTGTTCCAAATTGACCCCATCATAGACGTCGCCATCTCTTTCCACGTCCATCAGCCAAGGCCACTTGGAGTGATAGTAAAATACTTGGCCAATAAAAAGGCTGGCGGACAAGTGGAAAAGCAAACATCATTACTAATACATGGCCCTCCTCAAACATTCAATAGAGCACAAGGATGTTTTGCCAAGTATGACATTGATGTGGACATCATGGTTGTTCATTTAATTAAAACATGTCAATGTGGAATTAATATTTAACTTCTGGCACCGGTTGCATTGGAATAAGAAGACGAGGGGGATAATATGTGGAGCAACAAAGTCATTGCGCGACCATGAAATTAGATCCACCTGCACTGCAATGGGATGGGATTCATGAAAAGACCCAGGATGACAAGTGATGACAGCACTTCAGGAAAAATATTCAACACAAGCAAAGGCACCTTGCGCCAAACAGTAGGCCAGAACGTCGTCTCTCTCCAATTACACATAAGAGCCTCCGTGTGACAAATTATGTAGGAAATTGCAGCCAGGTTGGCACAGCCTGGCAGTTAACTATATAAACACGCTCAGGCTTAAGTGACAAATCAACGTCTAAAATTGACATTTATAATACCCTGTGCTGACATGGCTGTGCCATCATTATATACTTCTTTTATAAATGAAATAATGTTTTATGTGGTCGTTACGCCATTGAAACAGACATTCTTGTATGAGCTCATTCATTTCCTCTCTCCTCCAGAGACATAGTTGCATAACACACAACTCAGGAGACTGTTTTGCTGGGGTACCCAGGTGGTTTCCTCATTGGCCGAACGGATGGTGCCATATTTTTATGCAACACAAACTGTCCTGTAGTGAGTTTGGATTTGGAGCAGGACACTTTGACTCATGCAAGACCTTTTTAATAGATGGACTAAAAATATGGAATGTTTGGTAAGAGCAACCAAGTTGCTAAAAACACAAAGCCTACCTGCTTAATATAAACTCCAGTCCTGGGAAACACATCCACAAGTTCGGGGTGCTGTCGACTCTCTTGATTACCATGCCCAAGGCTGAAATTAGTATTATTTCCCCATGTATAAACTTCAGTCGGGTCTGTAATGCGTAAAAAGAAAATATATAGTTATATGTAGAAGCAAGCAATAATTAGGACGTACATTTTCAAGTATGGTTCCGTGCTTTGATTAATGTGAAAGTGGAGTATTTATTTGACCACCAAATCATGCTGTGGTAAGGGTGAAACAGTAAATTTACCAGCATTTGTTAACACAACATGAGGTGGTCGGTCCTTCATCACCAGGTCCAGAGTTGAAAGACCATCCTTATCCTGAGTGGAGAGGACTCCACCGTGCTAGACATATAAAGCATAAAAACACTCATTAAACTTACTGGAGCTTAATTTTACGAGATCACATTAAATAGCTTTTACAGCAGCCTGTTGATCGATGACCACCTTGATGTAGTAAATCTCAACTTAAACATGTACCTTGACAAGGGAAAGAAGACAGTGGATCTGTCCATAGAAGACACTGCGGTGCAGAGCAGTCCAGCCCGATTCTTTGTCCTTCACTGTCAAGTCAGCCTTCTTATTTTCCAGCAGCCACTCCAGTAAGGCCTTCTTTCCCAGTGAGGCAGCCAGGTGCAATGCTGTACGGCCAAATTCATCCCGCAAAGTTGCTGCATTGTGGCAGTGCGATGTTAAGAAAGCTCGCAACCGTCCTTCCGAGCCACTCGTTATTGCTGCTGTCACCTCATTTGCATGCTGCAATGAGCGGCATTTTGGAGTACATTCTGACAATTCCAGATTCATTCTGGGCTATCCAAAATCTTCCAAATAAGGCCTGCTGTCTTTTGACACTACCCTAAATTACAAACTGAAATAAAGACAAACCAACATGCAGGAGCAATTACTCATGCACGTTGCAGTGACAATTTGTAATGAAACAAGGCTTCTCTTAATAAGGGAGAAAAAAGATTAACACAAAACAAAAAGTTGAGCTGGCCGTGCTGTAGAGTGCTAGAATTGTGCTTGTGTTGAGGTTCCACTGCACCCTAGCAACCCCAGAAACTGTGTGACTTGCTCAGTCTACCATCTCAAGAAAATACAGATCACAAGCCAAGGCTTTTGCCTCATAATGATCACTAAATAAACAACATCAACCTGTGTTTTATCTTCTGTACAAAATCATACAATATCATAAAAATATAATTTGCTTTTATAATTTACAAAAGGCAAAACATTCAAGAATTCCTTCAACGTTGACACCCTGCAGTCCAACCATCAACTTGAGGGGAAAGCCGACCTTTCCCCTCAAAACTCACGCTGTGCTTTTTAAAACGCCATAATTGAAGGAGAAACCTGTAAAAGAAAAAGTGTACAAATTATTTCATTAAATGAAAGTACAGCACAATTTAAAAATTGGTTCAAATGTGGTTTGTGTCTGGAAAACTTTGACCAGCTGCTTTATCTTCTTAAAATTGTAAACACAGAATGCAATGGACCTGCATCTAAGACTCCAAATGTATGAGTAACATGTTTGTCGTATTGATTAGGATGACTTGGCTGTGCTGTAACAATCAATTTCGTCATTTAATGCAATTTCCAAGCAAAAGTAATGCCTCGGTTTGGGTCACCAATATTAGCAATCTTGGTGACTGCTTGGCTTAGCTACGAAGCGAGATAACGGCTTTATCACTCATACAGTCTAAAGAATAACAATGGAATTACACTTTTTAATGACGTAAAAACTAAATCATTTTTCCAGATTAAACCAACCTGAAAATCATGTTACATTTCAATAAGGATATTAGCCAGAGTAGTTGCTAGGTAGGTTGACTGACACATCATCACAAACTAGCATAGCCGATACGTAATATGAAGTTGTATGAAAATCAATCTCATTACCTTCCGCTAGATAAAGTAAATAGAGGAAATGGTGTAATCGTTGATATCAAACATGTATATCCACTGTTCCATAACTGTAAATATCTTTCACGGTGCCGTAGCGTAAATGTATTTGTGTCCTTGCCTATCCGGGTTAGACAACGCTCGATGAACAACGAGACTTTTGATTGGTGAAAATTTCTGCATTTGAGTCTCCTATTGGATGACTTTTTTGGCGAACCCGAGGCGCTCTGTGATGTACCGTGTTGACCCGAATATAAGACGACCCTGATTTTAAGACGACCCCCCTATTTTTCAAGACTCGAGTTTTAAAAAAGACTTTTTGATCACCAAATTAAATGTTATTACAGAAAATGATTACATCTGAAACAAATTATTATAACAATATATTCGAGAGAAAAAGCATGTCATTTTGCCTCATTCAAACTATGCAAAAACTGTCTATCACATCTTAATATCTGTACATTTAAGTATGTTAACTAAAGTGCAATCACATTTGTAAATGAATGACTTCTGGGTTTTGAAATGTAAATAAAACAATATATTGTGATAAAACAACAACATTGCAATAAAATAATGCAAACTGCTACTGCTATTGTTGGGGAGCCTGAGGACTGGGTTCGCTCGGATGGTTATGCTCTTTTCGGGTGTCGGTCAGAACACAGGATCCCTCCTGATCGGCGTTATTTAAGACCCTGTTCAATCTTTGTGGGGTAATTGAAAATGCAGTCACTGATTCTTTTTTTTATTATGTACTATAATAATAATACAAATAAAATCAAACATATGTGGTAGTGTATTGCTTTCAGCCCCAACCCATGCTTCATGGAAATACTCAGATAAATGTCTCATTGAGCCAGGCTCAGAATACGAGAGGGTCACGAGAGGGTCACGAGAGGGCGAAGCTAGTGTTACACAGGATCCACAGCAGGGCTCCCAATTATGACATATTGATGAGTGCACCCTTACCTGACCAACATAAACTTTAGCACTCATGTGTATAATGATAACAATAGGAATATCTTTCCCAATGATCTCAAGTATTTTTAACTCTAATATGAATGAAAATGAACATACACTTCAGAGTAACTCAGCATGTACTAATTGTGCACATTTTCTACCTACCTATTAGCAGCTCCCCACCAAAAGATGTCCACACTTAGGTCACTATAATATTTGAATGCGTCATGACATTGTCACTAAATTTGTTGTAGCTGAAGTTTAAAAGATCACAGGCAACCATTCAGACACTAAATGACACTTTAAATATAATTACCGTTTTTTTCCATGTATAATGCGCAAAATTTAACTAATTTATTGTCCTAAAATCTGGGGTGCGCATTATACATGGGTACAAAAAATTTTTTTTTTTAATTTTTTTTAAAAATCCGATTATTATACGGAGGCCGCCATTACAGATGCGCTTTCTTCTCTGCTGTTCACTTCAAACACGCTCCATACGAACACAATGCTCTCGTATCAGACGCTTGCTCGATCACCTGCTCGTTTGCTGTCACAATGTACCCTACACAAATCCGAGTTTGCTAGCGCATGCGCAGTGATACTGACCGGCAGAATAACATCTGGTTGTTCCCAAAGATGATCTTTTTTCTGAAATAATTTTACGTTCACGGACTTAAGTAGGAGTCACAATTTGGGTGCGTATTATACATGGGTACAGGCTTTTTTCCAGCATCAACATGCCATTTTTAGGGTGCGTATTATACATGGGGGCGCATTATACATGGAAAAAACGGTAAAACTATTTAAAAAAAAATTTAAATATACAACCACAAATTAGTATCACAAATCCATGGCACAACCACCCCTTTCAGAGGCGAATAATGGTATGGTCCAACCTGGTACGGCTCGGAGTGGTGCTGCTGTGTTTAGACTTTCTCTCCTTGGTTTCCCAGCCGGGTACTGAGCGGCAGACTCCAACTTATTCTGAAAGCACGGAACTGTTAAATAGCACTTCCCGGAGACAAGGTGCATTATCGTTTTCGGTACGATTCAAATTATTTGAACTGAGTTTGACTTGTGAAGAGCGCACGTTTTTATATTATTTTTTGCAATGTATTTTCCCTTATAGCCTGCACGTTGAGGTTTGGAGAATAAACGCAGCGAAGAAGTTTGTCTCCATCGCCACCAGAAATGAAGACCTCAGTGAAGATGGTTTGGGGGTAGATTAATGGCGTTCGAGTTTGAATTAGAACGGATCAAGGTGAGGAAAAACTTCACTCGGAGCTGACTGTTCCAGACTGACATTGCGCACAGATGGTAACAGACAAGATGCGCCTGTTGAGCACATCGTGCTGGTGTCAAAGCGAAGGAATCCGAATGAATGCATTCACGTCCGGTTTGATGCAGCTACTTCTTCTCCTAACTGTCATACTTTCCTGTCAAGGCTGTCCGGAAAAATGCGCATGTTCCGGGCAAACAGTAAAATGCCAAAACCAGGACTTGAACGCAATTCCACATTTCATACCGGCCGATTCCAAGTTCCTTGTGATCACGGGAAACAACATTTCAAGCATAAAAAATGACTCTTTTCCCAGCCGCCTGGATTTATTAACAGACCTTGATCTCAGTGACAATGAGATGGAGGCTGTGGAGGAAATGGTGTTTCATAACTTGCCAAACATGGAGTGTCTAGACCTGAGCAACAATAAAATACAAACTTTCAGCGAAAAGGCTTTTCCAGATGATGACAAATTGCAGGTGTTGAACCTCAGCAGGTCTTTTTACAATCATTCCTCTGTGAGCGGGCTCCTGAATGTCCTA
Source organism: Syngnathus typhle (assembly GCF_033458585.1). Lineage (NCBI taxonomy): Eukaryota > Metazoa > Chordata > Actinopteri > Syngnathiformes > Syngnathidae > Syngnathus > Syngnathus typhle. The sequence goes on along the minus strand of NC_083747.1, from coordinate 9,183,057 downwards.
GAGAATGACAAACTCCTCCAGCTGACAGTCTTGGACCTGTCCGACAACGATCTTGTGCTTCTGCCAGATGATTCATTCACGAGTTTATCCAACCTGGTCAACCTCAGCTTGCAGAACACCTCCATCATCTCCGTCCCTAAGGGGATACTAAAGGTGCCACGACTGCAAGACCTTGACCTGAGCCACAACAGTCTCAGGAATATTCCTTACACCACCCTGATGGAGTTCAACCTGAAGCCAGATCTTCATATTCGCCTGGACGGGAATCCCTGGCGTTGTGACTGTTCTATTGAGGATTTGTTGGTGTGGCTGAAGAACTCCACTCAGGTCACGGACATGAAGGACCTGACCTGTGCAGAGCCTGAGCGTCTGAGGCGCCGGCCACTATTACAGGTGGAGCAGACCCAGCTGAAGTGTTCGGGCAACATGGAAGGTGTGCTCGAGACTTCGTATGTTTTTCTTGGTTTGGTGCTGGCACTGATTGGCGTCATATTTCTGTTGGTGCTCTACCTGAACCGCAGAGGCATCAAGCGCTGGATGTACAACATCCGGGATGCTTGTAGGGACCACATGGAGGGATATCATTACAGGTATGAAATCAACTCGGACCCACGTTTGGCCAATCTGAGCATCAATTCAGATGTGTAAGCAAAAGAGTGAGCGGTTGTCCGGGACATATGAAATATGACTACCGTGCAAGTTGCATGAGTCTTCCCGCCCCCTCTTTTGTGCCTCCCAACAAACCCTTTTACCACCTCATTTGTTCAACTACTGCTGCATGTTCGGTACTTTGCAGCTCTGCGATGATATAGACTTGTGTTCATTTTCCTCACGTATGTGATCCTTGCATGCATTAATTACGACGGGCTGAAAAGACTGAAATGCTCATGTTTACTCGACCTGAAGGACAAACAAATGCACTGACTTTTATGAACAAAATGATAGAATAATCCATATTCTATTGATCGTCACGTCCTTCTCCGATGTCTCTGCGGAAAAGAAATGATATAAAGCTTGTCTGTGTTTTTTCTCCTCTGTTTAATATCTAAACTTGTGATGAATGTTGGACTTATTTGTATGATTATAGTGCACAATGCATTTTTTTTATTTATTTATTAGATGGAGTAGTCTCATTTTTCATTGTAAAGATGTCCAGTTAAATAAAATGCCTCTGAATTGCTTGTATCCATATTGACTGAGGGCCTTTTAATCATAGGAGCAGAAATTGGCAGACAGAGGCGTTTGTAGTTATTTGCCAGCTGCACATTAAGCACCCATAAATTCCATCTTACTTGACTAAAAATACCACTCATGATAGCAGTATTTCTAATGCAATTTACTATTTCTCTTTTTATTTTGACATTGATTTGACCGAGTCATTTATCATATACAGCATGCATGATAACCTCTGCCAAAATCATCTTTCATTTGAACTACTGAATCTTACCTTCTATTATCATGATACAAGTATGTGATGCCGCATTAAAATTCAAAACATACTTTACTCTGTATCTTTGTTGTGCTCTTATGGAGTTAGTCCTGCAAAAAAAGAAAATCCCTCTCAGTATTTGCCCCGATTGATAAGGTAACCTTTAACAATCAAGAGAATTTTATAAGCTCCAAATTCATTAAGAGTTGGGATTTGTATTTCTGCTGTATCACAAGGTCAGCAGAGCCTGCAGTAAATAAAATGTAATGTTGACTGTGGTGGGTGTATGACTCAAATTTTATTAATTAAATGATTGAGACTGAAACGGGTGTATTATCATGAAGATTGATAAAACTTCAGAATTATATTTTTTATATTACAGATCCTGTAATGCATCAGGTTGATCGGATGATGGTTAAATATGCCAGAAGTTTTATTCAAGGTCGCAAGTTATGCAAAAAGTTTCCACGCCTGCCAGATTTCAGCTGTCAATTGTTAAATTAAATGAGTTTGAGTTAAAGTGAATTCGGCAATTAGTTCCCATACTGTATCTGCAGGAAGGACAGAATAAAAGGTTAAAAAAAGTAGCTCGATGACTGCGGCAAAAATGATCTATTTTTGGGTCTACAGAAGAGAAGTGTGGCTGTCTGTTATCTCCTGTCCAATTTGCTCCCTGCTGTGAATCTGATAAAAATCCAAGACTTCACTGTACCCCTCCCATCCCCTCCTCAAAATTATTTGAGCTGCAGCCAGTGGACAGGTTTCAAACAGAAGCTCTTACCAACAAAGTCTCATATTCACTTGTATAAATTTCATTATACTCCAGTGGTCGCAAATACCAGAAAAGATCTGAACCATTTCATGGCACATGCAAATGAAGGCAAACGGCTCCCAAAATTGTAATGGGGTGCAGAGAAGTATTATGGAAATGAGCTCAAGCAGCATCATGCCTTAAGGAAACCAACACTAACTGAATGTGTTATCCATCACTTGATATTTTTACTACTACTGCCAGGTTTGATTTGAATTGAGAATTCTACTGAGATACTCCTTTTAAAGCCTTGTTCTCATAGCAGTCAAATTGAAAAAAGAACTAGTATGGCTTGTTAAGGACTACCCACAGATATTTCGTTCATCTAGCAACTCGTCTTGTGTGCACGTAAAAAATACGCAACCGCATGGCTCAGGCAAAGATTCCCCCTCATGCTTTTTCTGTCAGTCATATATCACCCCTGCAGCCTACCAGCTCTGTACATTGTAACTTTGTTATTGCACTTTAAGTTTAACACTTCAATCTTGTCAAATTCTTGGGTGGCATTTGTGCAAAAACAGCAAAGGCAAATCATTTTTGAAAGGATTTGCACCGGCATGAAAGTGCGTACCTCAATTGTCTCAGGCCCTCGGCTTGAACGGCTGTGACTTGAAAGGTTCATTTCATCCATCCCGAAGTTAAAGATTGTTATTCATGAGCACTTGTTTTCGCAGTCTCGCAATCTCTGCTGGTACATTGTGAAAATGGATGGCCTCCCGTCGTAGTCAATTCCCCAAAGTGAGGCCTCCCTAGCACTGTGTCCCATGGGGGTACATACAGAACGTACAGGTGATTACAATGTTTCCACAGAGACCAACAGCCAGGAGTCCTCCACACACACATCCATGAGATTTTTGCCCCGCCACGCCTCAAGCAATGCTTGGCAGCACATTGTAATCACAGTGGAAACAAGGATCGAATGGTCTTGGGAGGTGGGTGAATAAAACAAATGAGCGCTTTCTGTTGTATAATCCCAGTTGACACCTTCGCCGGTCCACTCAGTGGCCCTTTTGTGCTTGTTAGCAATAGTCTCCAAACACCGTCAACATCTAAATGGCCAGCCATTGACTTATGATGTCAGCGCTTGTAGTGGGCAGCATCTCTCTGGACTCTGAGCTGTCAGGGTTGCTGCCTGGAGCTCATTTGCAGACAACTGATGGCTGTTATTGCCAGCAAATATAGGCTTTGCCCATAGCAGTAGCCCAATTCAGTCAAGATTGTCTTTGAACTGTTTTAGTCTGCTCACTAATAATACATCTTTTATTTCAGAATCAGAATCCTCTCTATTGGCCAAATATGTAAGAAGAACAGACTTGAAATTTTTCTCTGGCCATACAGGCCGAGTATTGCTGATATTGATACCAATACGTACTTTACAAGAATTAAGGTAGATGCATCGAATTGCCAATAAACGTTTTTGTGACGTTTTTCTTTTTATCTTATATATAATATTTGTTGGAATAATGTGTTGGTTTTAGTTCCATAGCGCCTGCCTGAAGGAAGGACCTGCACGAGGTGGTCACCGGGATGTGGAGGATTGAAGAACATTTTGACTGCCTGTGTGTTAGTTTTCAGCGTCCAAGTCTTCAAGAGTGGGTAAGAGGGAAGCGCCAGTCTTGGCAGTCCTGAATGTTTGTTGCAGCCGGAGTTAGCCGTTCTTTGTGGCAGCACTTAACCAGACTGTGATGGATGAACACAGGACTGATTCAATGACTGCCTCAACAGCTCCTGTGGTAAGCCGTGCTTCCTCAGCAGTTAGAGGAATTACATCTCCTGCTGGGCCTTTTTACAGATGGAATAAATTATCTTCTCTCACTGAAGAGATTCATTCATGGGAATCTGAAGGTCTTGATGGACGTTCGACACAGAAAAATAGGACAGCGTAACGAACAATGTTTCTTGAACTCCACAAACATCTTTATAGCATGTTCATCTCCAAGTGGTGTTGGCTGCAACAGAGCACCAGTCAATATGCAGACTCGTCATCGTCGTTCATGAGGCCGATGATCGTGGTAGTGTCTTCAGACTTTGGGGGTTTGTGTTGAAGTGCACTTGTGTGGAGGGCGGGGATGGACAACTGGCAGCTTGCAGGTAGATTGATTTACATAATAAACACATACAAAAAAAAAAACATGTTTTCCATACGAGAAAAAAATGGAAACTATCCCAAATATTTTAAAAAATTACTGAAGAAAATCTGTGTAAATTTGGGACTGAAATTTTAAGTTGTAATATCACCGTTCACCAGTAAATGGCAGACATGGCTTAGTTACAACATCAGCAAGCCTATTTCTTCCAGGGTGGATTTGGAATAATATACAGGAAAAACATAATATCTCAACAATATTAAAATTAAAAAGTTGAATCTTGTGATAAAATGCACAAAATGTTCAGCAATTTTGTGCCATCCTTGAATGATAATTTTTATGTCGAATACTTGTTGTTTGGTTAGGCCAGTGGATCCATTATACATGCATTGAGAAATGTATTATGAAAAATGAAATATATTAAAAGCACAACATTTGCACATATGCACACAATATATTTTGTCCATATTTAAAATGGCATTTTTGTCATACACTTCTTACAAAGTGTGTGGTCCTATGTCGGCTCCCATTAGCACTGATTGACTGAAAATTGTGGCCCGCTCCAATATTTATCCAGCCCATACCAGGTGTAGAGAGACAAGAGAAGCAACATCCTAGAGATGATCTTGCATGTAGATGATGTTGTCCCCCTAAACCTCACCTGCTGTGTCCTGCCCATCAGGAAGATTTAGCTCCACTGGCAGATGGTGGGAGACATGCTGAGCTGGAGGAGCTTGGAGGAAAGGAGTTCAGGGTGGATAGTGTTGAATGCAGAGCTGAAGTCCAAGATCCTAATATAGGTCCCTGTGATGTCAAGGTGTTCCAGGATGAAGTGTCGCCCACGTTGATTCCATGATCCACCGCCTTCGAGCTAAAATTTCACATATACCGAAATGTATGATTTGTTCTTTTAGCCGATTTATGATTTATTTTTCGGATAATATCATCCTCAATCTGTTATGACACTGGCACACACCTGAAAGCTAAACGATAGATGGTGTAAAATTCGGACATAGGGATACTAGAAAACTTTGTTTTTGCATAGCCGTATAGATTTTCATACTACATTAAACTGCTTGGAATGCAACTCATCAAATTTTATGGTGCAGAATAAGTAGGCGCCCAACCTGACATTCAAAACCATGATGAGCTGGCACCCATAAAAAAACCCTTAACCAACAATACTCTACCCTTCTGACAACCATGTTTGTTTAGCCACATTTAATTTGCCGGTCCTATTTTCTTGTGTTGAGAGACAGACTGGCAGGTCATCAGACTGCCAGAGAACCATAATTACATTCACAACACAACACTGATCTGCTGCTCCGCAAACACCAGGTAAGTTGCCCCGATGAATGACCTTTCCGTCCGAAAAAGGCGATCTAAGACTGTCATAGGACACAAAGAAAGGACTAGGATTTACAATGTGAAGATTTTCAGTCCCAGTTCCCTGAATCAGCCTGATATGCCATTAATGCCTCTGAGGCCATATACTTTGTCTGGATTTTGTAGGGCATTGCTGACCTCCACTACTTATCATCACCCCCTCAGCATCCCACCTCTACGTGAGGTGCCTCGTTTTCTCTAATGTGGATTTATGATGCTGTACATTAGGTGCTTTGGAAGCAACTCTCCCATTGAGCCATACTCGACTTAATGAAGACGGATCTGAGCTGACAGCGCCGCAGCCTCTCTGAGGCTGTAGCTCAGCCGTTTCGTTCGCCACATGGACTTGAGGGACGCATTCGAGGAAACGCAACAAAGCATTGTGAGACAGACTAAATGTGATACTACTAAGAGTCAAACAATACATTTTTGAGAGCAAGTGTTTCAGGAATGAATGAGGCTTTTTGTTTCTTCTAAATGCTGAATATATCTAACTGAGGATCATAATAATAAACTGACCTTTTGTGGCTGACATTTTACATTTTTATGTTGACAGTAAAGACTAAATCATTTCTCCAATAATGTGTTTTATGTTTTATAGATTAATTTTTAAATAGATTTAAGAACAACCATGTTAAACGGGAAATTAGTGACACAAATGATAAACAACTATTCTTCTCAACATCTGTTTAACTGTAGGAAATTGCTAATATCTTTTCCATTTGCGCAACAACTGTTTGAGGTTTTCGGAGTAAGTTTCCAATGCAGGGCGGCACGGTGCTCGACTGGTTTGCACGTCCGCCTCACAGTGCAGAGGTTCAATTGCGGCTCTGACCTTCCTGTGTGGAATTTGCATGTTCTCCCCGTGCAGGGGTAGGTTTCTTTTGGTTACTTCGGTTTCCTCCAGCGTTTCAAAAACATGCATGGTAGGCTGATTGAGCACTCCAAATTGCCTGTAGGTGTGAGTGTGAGTGCAGATGGTTGTTCATCTCTGTGTGCCCTACGATTGGCTTGCGACCAGTTCAAGGTGTCCCCCCCCCCCTTCAACCCACTGACTGCTGGGAAAGGCTCCAGCCCACCCGCAACCCTCTTGAGGAAAAGCAAGTGGATACTGGATGGATTTCTACATAATTATTGAAGTGTGACAATGAAACATCTTTTGGACATGCATGGACAAATTTTTTGGGTCAATTTCCCAGAGTTGACTAGGATATCTAATCAATGTGCCATCTCTAATGCAGTTTCTATGCATTGGCGATAAATGCAGAACCCACTGTGCTTATTTTACTGTACCATGAAGGACATGCTCTAAGCATCTTAAAACTGCTAAACTGATTAATTGCGTGGGCATGCTAATTTCATTGCCATCCAATGTTTTTATGGATATTTGTCTCTTTAATGCACTAATACTTTGACATGCCTGCTCAGAGGATTGCTGGCCTTGTGCAGTTTCATACATAGCAAAAGGTTTTTCCTCTCTCCCTGGGTTTACATTACTTCACGTGCAGCAGAATGCAAGAGCACGTTACGGTCGGGATCTGATGATTATTGTTTTGTAAAAATATACATGATATAAACAAACATATGGGGCACCTAAAAACAACCACACTTTGACAACAAACAAGCCAAATACTGGAAGATTGCATGAGAATAATTAGAAGGTGACATTGTCCTGTTGGCATGGAAGCGACTAGGCAAGCTGTAGTTATTAGATTAACGGCTGCTGTCTGTTTGTTTTCAGTTGTTGGAAACCTGATCAGGACGACATAACACTTTCTATCCTGAGCTCATGGAAACATTTTCTGAACCCTGTGATATCCTCTGAATGCCTGAAAATGCTTTGATCTGATCATGACTAATGTATGCCAGAACCCTTTTTGAAAATTTTGAGGTTTGAAATGAGCCGCTCTGTGAGGGGAAGTCAAGGACAGATTTTCTTTACAATATATTTTCTTTTTCTTTCTTTTCTTTTCTTTTTAAATTGTGAAGGGTAGAAGAGTCACTGAATATAACCATCCATTTTCTGTACCGTTTGTTCCCACGAGAGTCGCAGGCGTCATCGGGCAGCAGGCAAGGGACACCCTGAACCGGTTGCCAGCCAATCACAGGGCGGGAAATTTGGAGCGCTCAATCAGCCTACCAAGCATGTTTTGTGGGAGGAAACCGGAGTGCCCAGAGAAAACCCACGCAGGTACGGGGAGAACATGCAAACTCCACACAGGGAGGGCCGTAGGTGAAAATCGAACCCGCACCCTCTGAACTGTCAGGCAGACATGCTAACCAGTGCATCATCATGCCGCCTCACTGAATATAGTGACAACTTTTTTGAGTTGGGAGCAATGAAGACAATTCACTGCTTTTATTTGCTTGCATTATTGAAATGCGTGCACATCGAAATAAAAGCAATGCATAATTGACCATTTATTTATTTTGACTTTCCAAAAACTTCAGAGACTTAATGAAATGGGCTGGATGTGGCCCGTGGGCCCGACTTTGCCCAAATGTGCTGTAAGTTCATTCATAGTTTGTTGGGCTGGGAAAAAAAACAAGCAGCACTGTATCTGAGGAGGGAATATTTTTGCTTTTGATGTGGTTGTATAAATTATAACCAAAATACTATATTGAAAATTCCATTTTATGACATAGTGAAGTTCAGCAGACCTAAGAAAAATATTTTATTAATTAATAACTGACAGTGCCACATCATTTGATGAAAAATTTTGTACTGGTCCCTCGCACACGTATATGTCATTAAAAATAAAAAAGCAATAGCTGTGCGCAAATTTGCCTTTTGAAGAGAAACCTTTCATAATACACAATAACTCACAATTACCCCTCTTCAAATACTTTACACCACATGAAAGCAAAAATGTATCTAAAAAAAACCAACAAATCTACGTGTGTGTGCAACTGTAGAGTGATTATACAGTGGTTACACTGAGGGAAGCACTGTCACAAACTTAATGATGTATTTGGAGCATGTGATGCCACATGGTCCTCAGGCAATACTATAAAATGCTTGGTAAAACATTTTAGAGCATTGCAGGTTGTCACAGTGATTAACAACCTCAGTGACACAGCAGCAAAGCAGCGGGATCAGAGACAGCTTGAAGAAGCTTGACTCTACCACCCTGTGAGACTTCTACAAGGTCATATGGTAAAACACCCTCCTTTGCCAGTGTGTACTCTTTTTTTTTCTTCTCTCTCTTTAAATTAGAATGCTCAGCAGGCCTTGAAGAAACCGTCTCACAGCGTCTAAAGCGAGTATGACAGTTCTCTTCCTGCCATTAATCTGTTAGGTGTTCAGATCTTCCTTTTGCAGTAGTGTACGCACAGTGGAAACAGGAATCTGTCTTTTTTTTTTTACCGTGCATTTTTGCTGCGCTTTATATAATAATCCAGTTAGATTTGATAACCTACTCTTTGTATATGTTTCCCATTTCAGCAAAAACACTGCATACTTTCACAGTAGATGAAATGAAATGACATTAAATGACCAAAATTTGTGCGGGGCATATTTGTCAATGGTTGGTGGGGTAGTGGAGAAAAAGATTTGCCGATCGACACCAAAATTTGTGGCAGAACAATTTAGTGCTCCATGTTAACGGGCTTGCTAACAACACCCTGAGCATCAGACAGTTCCTGGCAAGAAGATAACTGTGCTGGAGAAAGCTCTCTACTCATTCAACCTTGCTCTGTGTGATTTTACTTTCCCTCAATGGCACGCTTGAGGGGGTCATCAAGGAGACCCTTTTTGAGCTGAGGAGAATCCTTTGATGCATCAAGGCATGACAGAAAAGGGTAGGAAAAGGACAGACTGCAGGGGCATTACCTCAAAGGGGAAAATATGGACGTAGTTTATAATTTGTATATGAAACATTATGCAAAAACTCAAGAAAAAAAAAAGCAAGATATCCCTCATTCTCGAACTTTTGAATTGTTTGATATTGATTACAAGAATGATTTGTGGTGACTTGTTTTTTTAGCTCACAGTGTAGCAAAGTAATGGGAACATGACGTTTTGACCGCATAAAACGTAGGTATTTTCTGATTTGGAAAAAAAAGATAACGTATATGTTTAAAAAGTATGATATGAAATAATAATTTCTTTTTCTTCAAATTAAATGCATTGTTTATCATTTTCAGTTGTACTTGTGTATTTCAGAGGCTGTATTGTTTTTAACTTAAATATATGAGTTGAATCAATATTTGTACTTAAAAGTAATACCTTTTTACCTAAGGCAAGTCATCATTGTTAGTGGTTCAATACATGGCCAACATGTTCCAGACTCATTCAAATCAATACTTTCTAATGCCATATAGCCTCTTCATTGGATACAAAATGTGAAATTCTAGCCTGGCGAATAATATATGTAGCACTTTTTAGTTAGGCAAATCTTGTGAGTATAATAAATAATAATAAATAATAATACATAAAGTTGGAATACAACACAAAGTGTATCCAAGGTGACTTTTATCTTCCTTCCTACTGCACGCGTCACCACTTTCATTTTGCATGAGTGAATAAATAAAAACACTGAAAACGCTATGATTAAAAACGATAAAAAACCGCAACGCAAAAAGACACTAAGAATTATAAAGAACACGGGGAATAGACTCAACTGAAATTACGACAACCAGAAAAAGAGCGAAAGTGGGCCATAAACTAAAGAAACACGGACAAGGGATCCTTGGTGATCCTTTGCACATACGGATAAAATGTATCATCCTGGAGTAGTGTATAGATTTGTATAGATACAGAGATAATGCTTGAGGAAATGTCTACTTCAATCCACAAGCCAAGTTAAAATCACCCACATTGTCTCACTTTGCATGAGCCAATCGGCTCTTTGAGCAAATTACAATCATACATAATGAAGCATCAAACACCAGGGTTTTCTCACTCCTTATTCTTATTGTCCTTTCCTAAGATTTTAGATTTGTGAGAAAAAAATTCCTACAAATCATCGGGGTGAAGAAAATGAGCAGGTCAGGAAGGATTAATGACCCCCTCTGAAATTCTTTCAACATTGTTGGGACTAAAATAAGCGGAAAACCTGAGAGGACATGTTTCGTAAAGCCTCTCTGAGTAGAAAGCCTAAATGTGTGGCGTTACGTGTCAATTATTCTGCAACTCCAAATCACTGACACATCAGAAATGCGATAAAGTCTCTGTCGAGTTTTTCCCGAGTTAAAATAAGCCACGGGCAATTCATCATTTCAGTTTAAATTTAGGCCTGAAAAGATATTTCTATACTTTTACGGCTCCCAGAAGATAAATCTTGACGCAGTGGGTGAGTCCCTGACATTCTGACCGAATCACATGAAGAAAGATGGTGTCGCAATTATACTGAGTTAAGTCCAAATGAATAGGCTGTTTTAATAAAGGAAAAATATGCAGGTTTTGGTAAAATTTGCAAGGAAAAAAACTTGACTATAAATTTGTGAGGGAGTCTCACATTTCTTGACCAGATGTGATCTGACCAATGCTGGTATGGTTACAAGCTCTTGAGCCACAGGCAACAATAATGCGTTGGAGCACTGAGAGCGATATGAAATGTGAACAACATATCAACTGTGCATTCTGCAACACAACAAACACATCAGTGCTCCTGGTGGCCAAAGCGTCAGTGCTCTACTTGGAGTTGAGGGTTGATAATACTTACGTGCCTCCTATACGTATGTGCCCATTGTGATAAATAACACGAGTGCGAGCTTCGCTTTCTCCATGCTCCACTCTCCAGCAGCACTTTTCTGTGATAATGGTGTTTCCCAAATGATAAAAGTGATAGCAGATAACAAGCAGCAGCAGAGGAAAATGAAAGGGAAACAGCTACTGCGGTACAATCCTGAGTTTGAGACTCTGACAGCCTTAAAGACATCACTAAAACATCAGAGTTCTTAGGTGGAGAGACAAAAGCTACAAATGATGCTTGATGTGAGCTATGTCAAAAGAGATGAAAATAAGATTGAAATAAATGCCAAAGATACAAATGACCCAAAACCTCTCAGTCACGAAAATCCTGCACTGCTTCTTTGTTATTGTTTAGCCATTGAGATACACTGAATGGTTCTGACAAGCGGTGGATTTTCTCCTGATAAAATGCTTCAGGGGATTTTAAAATGTGTGGTGATGAACCTCAAGATAAGAAACCACTCTGCTCAACAAATTATTTTTGACTCTGACTATGAAGCACTTATTTAGTTTTCCATGGAGCATGGGGGCATGGGGTTACCACAGTGTCTCGTCAAAAGACATAATCTGCTTTCTCGAGAAGGTAATAACAGCACCAATTAAAAAACAACAAACCTCTCTCTCTCTCTCTCTCTCTCTCTCTCTCTCTCTCTCTCTCTCTCTCTCTCTCTCTCTCTCTCTCTCTCATTTTTGTCAAATGACAACTGAGCCACTTGAGAAATTAAAGCCTAAATTCTGACTTGATTACAGCCATTAATGACCTCCGTGTTCTGACCCAAACAAAGCAGAAGACATTTGCTTTATTGAACATGACTAACAATTTCGTCCCCAAGACAAGTTGAACCAAAAAAGATGAGATGTAGGGTGACCTGAAAGTACTGTACTGTAACAAGCACACTGACTGATGAGCAAATGTGGTGACCATTTTAGACAAAATACAAAGATAACTGAACCACGGATCCAATTATGCTTTTGCTGCGCATGAAAAAGCACAAACCACAAATAGTGTGTATATGGAGTACATTTATTCTTTTCTTTAACTGCTCACAAACCAAACTGTTCGTAAACCAGGTCGTTTGTGAACCGAAGTTGCACTGTAATAGATTAAGGCTCAATTATTGGTGGCTTTGTGCAGATGCCATTCATTTGCAATCTAGACCCAGTCGGGTCTGGGTGTCCAGAGTTTCTGATAACACCACAAAGTCACTTCATTTTTTACTAAATTAGTAAGTTATTAAATTGGCACTGATTAGCCACTCATTCGGATGATTACCTAGCTCCGTTCCAGTCGTCATAATCATAAAAGTTGAGCTCTGACAAATTTGATGAGATGATATTCTTAACTTGTGAAATTGTCCTCCTCTGCACCTGTCATCTCTGTGGGACAATGGAAGTCTTTGTTCTCAGAGCCTTCATGTTAGAATAAAAGCTCCCATCTCTCAGAGTGAGCTGCCTATGAGACCTTGGTGCACTGAGAGCTATAATTTAGGAGCAGCTCTGGAAAATGAGATTCTCCCACCTGAAAACATGAATGCCTCAGAAACTCATAATGTGCAGAGAACTGGAACCATTAAAAGAACTGGATTTTTACTAGTCACGACAAATCCCTTAAGATAGGTTCCCAGGAATATAACGGAAACGACAAAACTATGGGTAACATGGCAACTGGCCCAAATGCAGGCAGCAAAAAGTTGTACTTCGCCCGTGGGGATCATGTCTCTTTCATTTTAGTCACTGCACTTGCATGGAATGCATTGCCACAGGGTGCCTCAGGTCAGGTACACAAACAAAAAATACTCCACTGCTACAATCACCTGAAGCTCCAGAAGAAAGAGGGAGAGTTATAAACATAAAAGTGCTGAGCAGTTTTATTCTTTGGTCTCGACCAAAAAGCTGTTTTTATGTTTGTAACAGAATTAATTGCCTCAAAATCCAAGTTCTTCTCATTAACAGCTCACAAAACTACGTTGGTCCTAATATAACATTTATTGAAATTATTTTGACCAACTATTTTTTTTAAGGCTGAGAGCTACTCTTGAGGTGATGAGCTGTTAGATGCATACTTTTGAGATAAATATCTGCTCTGACTATCTTCAATAATATTACCTTATTAATAATAAATGGTTTTCATTGATGTGAAGATGCTGATCATGTTAATTGATTTATCACAATAGTCGCTTGTACAACATTCATAGGAAATCAGAATTTACGATCACTGGTTAGATCATGTGACCTTTGGGGGCTACCTGGTGCCATGATGACCCTTGCCTGCACTACGCCCTCAATCGGTTAACCTTTTTACCACCAGTGACAGATCAGCATAAAATTACCCTAATTAGAGTTCCTTTATTGCAGTATGTTTAGAATAGCTTTTAAGTGGTCAGCGAACTCAACAAAATAAAAAATAAAGAAAGAAAAAGGAAAAACTATATTTTTGAATGTTTTTTCATTGCAAGTCAACAGATTGGTTTTCCTCCATTCTGAAGCGTGTCCGAGTAGCACACACACCCAATAGTAAAAAAAGAAGAAGAGGAAATGAAGTTATTAATGTTTCAGTCAAACCAAACCCTGAGAACTTGATTTAAAAACGAATTACTAAAAAAATGAAACACGATTAAGCAAGGTTTTATTGCCATGCAGCGTGTACAAATCTTATTAGACTTAACTTCACCAAAGTGTACTGGCTTGCCTACTCTGGATGTGCTGTTCGGTGTTTTGCATTTACAATAAAAGTAAAAAATGAAAATAAGTAGGGAACAATTCTTTCCACCTTCAAATGAACTGGACCACTGAGAGGAAACACGAAAGTCGGCACAAATAGAAGCTATTTTGGAGCAGTTAAACATTGAACTCTCATCAGGGAAGCAACAAATTGCAGCGGTTCAATCAATTGACATCAGCAGGTCTAACAGCACCTTTACACAAGCATTTGTGCAGTGAAAAGACTTCTGAAAAATATTTGTATCAATAAAAATGTGTTTCAACATCAGGACCACACGACAAAATCAAACACAAAAAAATTCAACCTTAAGAGTGAGCTGCCCCTTTTTCTTTTTGAACAGATTAAGATTAATTCATTGAAACAATCACCATGAACAAACTTTCTGACTCATCAAATATGATCAAGTATTAAAATGGAATATGTATTATAAAAAATGTCTTGGGGTAATTGAAGTGGGTAGTTTCCCAACATAGTTGCCACATATTGTGGTTGAGATGGCATTTCTTGGGAGACCATTCACAGTCAAGGTTTCCCCAAAATATACCGCAAACGATAATCAAAATACAAGCAGAAAAAAAACTGAGGTAAAAAGTAATATCTAGAATTTGTTATAGATATGATTTGAGTGAATGCGTCATCAATCACAAGATGCAAAAAAGAGACCTCTCTGATAAATCAGTCTGCCTCCGGCACTGACTTCCAGTATATATGAATGGACTAAAAATTATCCCCTCGTGCCTGAAGCCCAGGTCTTATATTTATACTTATATATTTTGTGGGGGGGTGAATAAACACCCTGGCCAATACTTGTCAAAATACTTCCTGTATAAATTCAGTCATGGCTGAACTGAAGTGAAAGTGAAAACCATCAAAAGTGATGCAGCTAGGACATGGATCTGTGCAGATTGGAACATTTGTCTTAGCTGTTGAATGGCGACAGACTGGCTTGTCTTTGTCACCCTCATTCCATCACTTGCTGTTCCTGATTTGATCAATCCTTCATTCAGATCTTAACTCGTATAGCAAGTCAGCAGTATGCATCGTTCCTGTTCCATTTCAGTCGTTTGACATCATGTCAAATACAGTACTTTAAAAGCCCGTAATAACCTTGTTAAAACTCATAGCATACTTTTGTCTAATACATGACAATTGGAATTGCTTTGCCTCCTAAACAGCAAGGGAAAATCTCGAGATTCCATAGCAGAAGCTGATTCATCGTCCAAGGGTGGAGAGCGACTATCAAGCAACAGCTCTTGTAGATCAAGCACAGCAGCCTTCCTTCCTATTTCCGAACGAGTCTTCCATCTTGTGTGTCGGCTGTCAGCTCAAAACGTCTCCAGTCTGTCAAACGAAAGCCTTCTACTCAGTCTTTGTCTAACTGAGAGAGAACCATTACACTTTCTTTCCACAGTTACAGATAAAAGTGAGATGCTGTAAGTCCTAAAAGAGTCACAGTTTAGAGCCACTTATGCATTGGTTTCATTAGACAAACAATTGGTGTCCAGGTTTTTTTTTTTTTTTTTTGCTCAAGTCTGTAAGTCTATGTGCACAGACAAGAGTCGTGCTTCCCTTTATAGATTTTCTCGTGTCATCGATTGGTGCTCAATGAGTTGTGCATGTTATTGGAAATGTTTGTCTGTGCAACTATGTGCAAGTCAGACCTTTTAATAGCTGGTCATAATGAGCAGATCAATTAGATGTGAAGCTGGTAAATATTCAAACAAGCCCCATTGTTACATAACAGAAGAGCGGAAAGCGGAATGACTCGCTTACAGAAATGTTCACAAATAGGCAGAAAAAAACATTGATGTAGTTGGGTGGATTGCGTCAGGAAGGGCATCCGGCATAAAAACTCAGACAAACAAAGCAAGCGAGTGATTCACTGTGGCACCCCCTGGCAGAGAAAAGCCACACGTCTTCTTATATCAGACAACTTTCTCGTGGCATTATGGCATAATTGTTCTTCAAACGAAGCCTTTAAATTGAGAGACAGCTCTTGTATTTCCAACAAGCAAAATATTCCAGAAAATGTGATTAGTTATTGAACAAACCAGGAGTTATATATAATACGGTAATTGCATTGGAACCGGCGATACAAACATGTCGAGCATATTCGACATCCTGTATACGGCCAGCCAGGAACAACTGTAAGCAATTTTTTTTCCGTGTCGTTGCACTGTCAGCATCGTTACATACTGTATTGCAGAATTGCTTCCTAGCTGTCCTCAGTTGTCATTGCATTATTTTGCTGAGGCCTCTGCATCAGTCTTCCCCAAGAGCAAGTTGACTTCTTGGCCAGGGCCTGCTTGAAGGCTTGACATGTGCTGCTGAGGCTTTTTGATATCAATGCACAAACTAATGAGCTCCGCAACGCTCCAATGATATGCTCTGTGGCCTTGTTGGAAAGTAGAGATGAAGACCGTTACAGAGGGACTTGAGAAGTGGGGGCCGGGGATAATTTTAACAATGAGGCAATTGCGAAGACTGGAGGACAAGATATTGTAATTAAGCCGAAGAAGTATCCAGAACATTGGAGTGCTTTGAGCTAAATGCTACTGTAGGAATTCTAACAATATGCAAAGTTTGGTCATGCAGTAATACTAGAATACATTCAGTTACTATGTTGACATGTAGACAATATTCAATGCGGTCAAAATGACAAAGTATCTGAATTAATGGCAACACACAGATGTCATGATGCACAATTTCTACGTATTTGTTATACTTTCTACTGTCAATAAAACAGATTCATGTCAAGTCCAAAGCAACGGGTTTCCTCCTTGCCTAAAAAGTTTGCTACGTCTGAGTTTTGCCATGATCGTTTATCTCTGCTTGTATATTTCTGGTGAATTGTGTGCCAGATGT
This sequence comes from Syngnathus typhle, assembly GCF_033458585.1. Lineage (NCBI taxonomy): Eukaryota > Metazoa > Chordata > Actinopteri > Syngnathiformes > Syngnathidae > Syngnathus > Syngnathus typhle. The sequence goes on along the minus strand of NC_083747.1, from coordinate 9,166,062 downwards.
TCAGACGTGTATCTGTATACACATTGTGTCATCTTCAAATTCAATGTATTCAAGTTAGGCTCGTACTTCTGGTACTACAAAAATCAAGATTCCTTGCAGATCGAGCAAGAGCATGTACAGAACAAAAACCAATGCCTTGCTGCAAAGAGATAACCCGATTGTGGTTTACATGACACAATATTCCGGATTTTCGTGATTTATTTAAAAATCCGATTAACAGCATATTCGGATTTTACATTTACTGATCAATGAAGGAACATTTCACTGTGCGAGAAAGTGCAGCAAATTTTTAATTTTACTTTATAGATGCCCATTGCAGTACAATAGTCTAAAGCTGTCCTTCTGAATGTTCAGAACAGATACTCATAACAGTACGGTCCATAGTGCAATGTGCTCAAATCCAGATTGAGGATGCAACATCCTGTGCAAACTCGGACATAAATAACTTAATAACAGTGTCATCATTTCATTTCAGCCCCAGAGTGACTCTGGAGAAGTACAACGATTCTATGATCCTTTTTTCATTGAATGACCGAGGATGCTAAGGATAGATGAACCATTAGGATTGGGTGACTAAAAGAGGAACTCAATCTAATGCCTCATTTCCCCTCAAGAGATGAAACAAGCTTTATGGCTTGACCTCTCTCAAACAGATCTTATTCTACAGTATTGTAATCTCACACATCATTGTCTCTGTAAAAAGAAAATGGATAAATATAAACAACAAATGCATTAGCAGGAGCAAAGACCTGGAAAATCCAATTCAAAACTCATACTGTGCTCTCAGTGAGTTGATCACTCCATATTTTTGATGTCATATGAAGCTTTAATAGGCATTTTAAAAAAAATAAAAAGTCTAAATCGTAGGGACTGCCGAGGGCATTTGCATAAAAAGATGCATTAGGCTGTACTGAAAGACTATTGCAGGATCTAAAATTGTATTTAGAGGCTTCAGTGTCTTGTCATATGATACCACATAAATAAAATGCACCCAATGTCTGTACAGTGTTTATTGCTAATAGGCACAAAATTACAAATTAACTAATTACAACAAATTGTATACCTGTGTTAAGATGTAGACAGGTAAAAATCATGTTAAGTTAAAACTGCAATCTTGTTTTCTTGAAATATGGCATTGTTGTTCTTGTGATTATGTCTCTAATAACTAATTTTCAGCCAAACTGCACGGGCATCACTAAGTAAACTGTATGGGTAAGCATCATGTAGAATGTTCTGTATCTTTTTTATCTCTGACCTTTCCCGACAAATCATTTAGCTATTTTCAATGATTTTTTCAAGATCACACATCCGTGCAGTTTCCATTGGTGGTTATTTGCCTCACTAATCTTAAACTTCAAAATTAAAATACTTTCCAGAAAGTAAAGGAGCAAATGTTCATATGGGCTCACGGCCAGTACTGATTCTATCTTTGGAACAGTAGTAACCATTCTGTGAAATGTCCAAGCTGTCACTTCCACTTTACACAGTACCTATTACAGTGCTGCGGATAAAGGCTCAGCAGTCTATTGTGTATGACAGTCTTGTCAGATGAGTTGTTTCTTTCCTTGTCAGGCTCTTTTACAAAACTAGAAGTAGGAGGTAACCCCCAGTGAATCCTGCACCTCAATTCCATTGGGGTCTTTTTGCCCATAAGAGACCTGTATCATTTTTTTTTTTAAAGACAGTCTGAACGGCTTAATTAGGATTTTTTTTTTAAATCGAGCCACTTTAGTATATGATCCTAGATGGGATCCAAAGCTTTGCAATGTGGTCGTAGTCTGAATGGCCAGGTCGGATAAACGTAGCCAATGGCAAATGGTAATGACAAAAACATTTTCCAGTTCTTGAAAGATGATAAGATGACTTCACCCACCTGGTGGTTCCTGTAGTGACAATTTTCTTTACTTTTATTTTGGGAATTTTAGCCTTGATGTAACTGCTTGGGCTGGAAATTGGAATTTCAAAAACAACCACGAAGAGACTGAATTCCAATCTACTTCCAAGAACTATAGCTGAACATCAAAAGCCTTCCAAAAGTAAATGAGCAAGGAGCTCTCAGAATGTTTCATTATGCCACTATGCTATAAAGCTTAGGGGAAGTAAAATTTAGTTTTAATATTAATGCGGTTGTACAGTAGTTCACACTGCCAATCAAAACCGAACAGTTCTTGAAATGGCTCTCATTAGATTTTGCATGGAGTCATTATAATCCTCAAGCTTTTATCACTCGTAGTAGCTGCTCCTCATAATTGCCTACATTTTAAGTGCAGATGTAGTCAAGTAAACAAGAACCCTTCTAGTGACCTTAATTACAAATTCTGGAGGAAAAAAAAAAGAATAAGCTATTTATGCTGATGTTTTCACAAGCTAACCGTCTGAAAAGGCTAATGAGCTGCATGCTGTCAACAGGCAACAATGTGCTATGCAAAAACTTTTAATGTGACACTTTCTAATCATCAATGGGACAAATACAAAGTATACCTGGAAGTCCTCAAGGCATCGGATTGTGGTTATTGCTGTGTACAGTTTCCTCTGCTCATCATGCTTGAAACAAATTGGTTATTTAAAGCCCGCTTCATATGCACTCGTGGAGAAAGGGCAGAAAAGAAATGAGAAGCTCTTGACAGTTCAGTGGATGTATTTAATTAGCCCATTTATGCTCTGCTTTGCCATCTCAGCAGGCACAATATTGTAGTTCTGTGTTTTTGGAGTAATTGTCACCTGCCGCATCAGCGTTCAGCAGATCTCTGCAAACGGAGGCAAGAACAATAACCCCTTCTTCCTGCGAAGAAGAGTTAAAAATAGATGCGAGAAGGCAGGCAAATATGCTTTCTGGTCAGATGGAACATATGTAGATAAAATTACCATATTTTCCGGACTAAAAGTCACAGTTTTTTTCACAGTTTGGCCAGGGGTGCGACTTATACTCACGAGCGGCTTATGTTTGAAATGTATGTCTGAAATTACAAAACACCGGAGTATAAATCGCACCAGCCATAAAATGCCCAAAAAATTGAAAAAAAACCAAAACATATATATGTATATAAGTCGCTCCTGAGTATAAGTCGCCCCCCCCACCCAAACTATGAAAAAAACGTGATTTACAGTCCGAAAATTACGGTACTCAACAAAATGGATGAATAGTTTTGAAATCAGAAGTCAAGGATAGTAGTTTGTTCAGTTATTGTTCAAGGGTAATTATCTGCTACAAAATCAATCAGCTAATGTACCATAAACAGATAGACTGGAGATGGCCTGACCGTGTAATATATCATAAAATTATGCAAATTGGTGTGTTACACATCCACAGACTAAAACCAAAATAAAGGAACAGACAACCGAATATAATCCCAATACAGAACAATAGAGGTGCATAGAACATTACATGGATAAGAAAAACAATTGGCCATTGATCTATTGCTGAGATAACCAATATTTAAGCCCCTTAACGCCAGGTTGGTTCAGAAAAACTAAACGTTATGTAATGCTTATTCCCGTTTACATATTACTGGTTACTTTTGTGTTGCTGTTGCTTCATGTCATCATCACAAATGTGTCTGCTTAAATTTGGAGGCCTGGCACACAATGTAATTTCTTTGATTTCTCAAAGTTTTATTGCTGGGATTAAGTTTTGGTCTCTTTTTTTCACCAAATTTGTCCATAAATCCCTTCAAGGACATTCCTCTGCGTAAACACCAACAGCATGAGAGCAACTCGGAAGATCATTAATTTGAATTAATGGATTATCTTGTTGATGACGTTGACAACAACAGGATGGAAAAACGCATGGTTTTCACCTCATGGAATGAAGACAAGAATCTAACTAACAAAACCCACAGACAGGTAAACTCATATTACAGTTTAGCTAGTGGTTTGGCTCCAATAAAAAATACATGTGACCATCTAAGTACAGCTAAGGGACATACTAACTACGAGTGGTGTGGTTTGTGAAAACTGGCCAAACTGCTGTTTTTGACTGTTGCGATTCGCTTTTTACAAAACCATCTCGGGTGTACACAACATTAGGGTGAACAAAACAGACCAAACAAATTGCATTATTAATATTACAGATAGATGTATTAAGACTTTAAAAAAAAACATGTTCAATGTTATACCATTATTCTTTTTTTAACAAAAATTACCATTACAATATGCATGAAAATTGAACAAATAGTATGCAAAATTACACTTATCTCACAAGATGTAATTACCCTTAAGTGGTTGATTTGCTGCTGCGCATAGTCTCTAAAATAAGCTTCACCAAGCAGCAGATCCCGCAAATAGATGGACAGAAAGGAAGAGTTTTGAGAAAAAAAAAATCGACACTTTAATTTCTTTTAGTGAAAATGTGTAAGAAAAATACAAAACTCAACTCTGAACAGGATAAATTACAAAACACCTATGATACTATCAAAATAGGATACAACTAAGTATTGCGATTCTAGTGCCACTTTCTATCAATAGCACTAATTGGAATCCTTATGTAGTTTTAATGACTTTTTAAGTACACAGAAATTACATATTTTCGAACGAAGGGAAGGACACTCATCTGCTTCAATAGTTGACCACCAAATAGGGCCTCAGAATCCCGGCAACTCTTCTGAGCATTCACAATTGTAGGTAAGCCACCTGAGGACAACAGGAAGAGAATTGGTTAAGTTCTAAACACAGACAAACATGTATTTTTAGCATTTTGGAAAACTTCTCTGAACTTTCATTCCCAAAAGCACAGATGCACTGGTGTGCTATGGGCCACTAATCAGCACAGCAACACTTGATCAGTAATTGGGGTCTTCAAATGAACCCCCCACAGGTGGCAGGGATTTCACAAGTTCAAAACCACACAGTTAGCTAAATCAAGCACAGAAAGCACTTCAACGAAGCTTGATCCTATCTCACTTCCTCCATCTGCTATTTCTGGCTGTTTGCCTGCTGTAGACAATAGTTGTGTTCCACCGCGGGCTCCACACTGGGATGATGGATGAGGGCATTTGCCTCACTCAAGGCCCTGTCTTCTGTGTTCCCATGCCAATTCTTGCTTGCCACTCAGGCGGATCAACGATAATTCATCTAAATGATAACAAACAGCAAATGGAGGTGAGCTGCCACTAATGTAAAATAGCAGTCCAAAGGGGAGGACCAAATGAGATAGTAAACTGGAGTAAGAAAATATGGAGAAGCGCTCTCAAAATTATAATCGTAATAAAAATGATTATTGTTTTTAAATTCATAAACGCACCGACGGTTAACTTTAAAACGCTACAGTTTACACATCAACAAAAACTATGAGATTTGAAAAAATAGGCCTAAAATGAAACAAAAAAAACAAAACACTTTGCATCTCCATGAAGGTACCGGTGAGACTGCAGTAGAATTTTCTATTTGAACCTGAGTGAGACGAGAGTCAGTGGAGGAATTCAAGGACAGGTGTGATGAGGTCAAACCTTTTTTAGCAGCACCATTTTGGATGTATTGCAGCATCTGAATGTATTGCAGTATCACAAAGACCAGCGTGTTACAATAGTCCAGCCTGGAGGTAACAAAGAAGTTCTTTGAAATCTGAGAGAGTGAGTGTGGGGTGAAGTTTTGGAGTGTTCCTGAGGTGAAAAAAAGGAGGTCTTGCATAAGTGTTGGCTGTAAGCCTCAAAGGTCAGATGATCTCCTCATTCCAGTTTAACACATAGGTTAGTGATTGAGGAGTGGTTAATGTCCTGCCTGGAGGTGATGACAATGATGGTGGATGACTGATGACTCAGATGATTCAATGTTGCAATAAGATTCCATGTTGGCTTTTGACATGAGCAAGGAGGACAGAGTGAAATGGGTAGGTCTGATGCCTGAAGACCCCCACAGGTGACAGGGTGACTTTGCTATTACCAAAAGGACAAACTTTTCTATCAGTCAGATAAGAAGTGAAGAAAGACAACACAGAGCCAGAATCTGCTTTCCAGAATGGCTCGGCCCTGCACCGCCCTGACCAGGCTTAGCCTGGCCTATGTTGCTTCTCCATTGCAGACAGATAATCAAATGGAAAAGGATCGATCGACTGAGTTGTGCAGCCTCCACTACAGACTTGCAGTAGGTGAGGGTCTTCTAGAATTCACACGAGTTTGGACAGTGGATTTGTGTCACGATTGCGTGACGTGACGCCATTGCAAGTTGCAGCCCATCAAATGCACAGAAGCTTTCACACAGACAAATAATTAGTTTACTGGTTTAAGACAGCAAGAGCAAGCAAGCAGTAGGCATGTCTGCCGGGTCTATTTTAAAAAGAGAATGAATGAGAGTGAGTCTCATCTTTCGATATATCCCATAAATCAATATATATGTCCTTCACAGCACAAATCTCCATAATAACACATAATAATGGTAGCATTGACCAGGCCAGTTTGCAAATGTTGGTATTGATGCTGAGTTCAACTGCATTTAACAATTTGAGGTGGAAAAAAATATATAGAAGACATATAGTTTTCTATGGCACAGAACGTTTCTATAAGTCCGGTCTTGGGTCGTGAATGAAGCAATCATGCTGTCAGAAAAATTCTAGAAAAACAGCTGCAGTTCCAATTTGCCTGTCGTTTGTGTTGGTTGATTAATTCTTCAATTAACCATCGGCAAAGTCAGGGCTTTCTTATTAATAAAAATTATTTTGTCATTTACTCATGATAAATTTTAGCTGTTCAGCTTGTTCTTATGATTTACTATGATATATTACTGTGGAGGCTCTTGTCATTAGAATTGAGAAGATGTGAGAAACATGTACATGACAAAAATCTTTTTTTTCCCATCATGATGGATAAAGTTCTCATCAAGCCATTTGATGTGGTTAATGTAGAGGATTGTTAATTTGGCAACACCAAACTAGAAATGGATAACAGGATTTTATACTGATAGCTTCAGGCAAATAACTGCCTAATCCCAACTCATTGCCTGATATCATATTCAGATTTACACTACCGTTTAAAAGTTTGGGGTCACTTAGAAATGTCCTTGTTTTTAAAATAAAATCCCTATTTTTTTTTTAATGAGGATAATATTTAACTTATTAAGGCCCATTTCCAGCAACCATCCCTCCAGTATTCAAATGGTCCATAGTGTTTGCTAATTGTGTTAGAAGGCTAATAGATGATTAGAAAACACTTGAAAACCCGTGTGCAATTATGTTACTTTTTACGGAAAAGACAAAATTGTCTGGATGACCCCAAACTTTTGAACGGGAATTTATTTGCCTCATTTGTCCTGACGAAACAAGAAAATGGACTGCACACAGTACATAAACAGTATTGATGGCCAATAAATGGACTTACAGCTATGTACTCTGCTTGAATAGTAATAGCCATACACTTCGATCACTGCTTGAGTGTAGTGGGCGAAGCCAAAAAGCTTTTATTGTTCACATATTTGTACGCCTAAGCATGCATTCACAAAACAACGTATTGTGAAAAGCATCACTTTCTGATACCTTTTCTGACTAAGTGACTTGGCATTGCCTTGAGGGTGTAGAAGTAGCAGATTAATGAGCCGGGGGCAAAGTGACACCAAGCCAAAATACTTTACACCCCATTACACTGGTGGGTCCAGGAATAGAAGGTGCGGAGCACAGAAAACAAAAGACTGTCAAGAATGCATACTGGGTTGGCTATGGTGCGGTCTTGAATCCATTCACAGAAACTAAAAACGGTCAAACATTTGGAGTCAAACTACATATAAAGCAACATAGAAATTCGAGTGAGTGGAACGTACAGTTTGCTTGCGACCTCATTTCTAGTATGTACAATGAATTGTGGCATCGATACTCTCGATTGATTTTGGTGAGACGGTTTATGTACTCTAGTAAAAGTGCATTATGCAATAAAAAGTTGTAATTACCTTTCTCCGACATGCTTGGGCTGATGTCGAATTGATTGGTTTAGCAATATTGTTAGTTTAGTAACCTACTGAAAACAGTGAACAGTTCACTGGGAAATGGTTGTCCTGGCCATCATTATCGACTTTTTATTTCTCTATATATGGAACCTTAAAAGTAAAACTAACAAAAGTGCAAATATACCAAAAAACAACTCCATTAGGGTAGCACATGTAAATTTTCACATCTACCGATAAAGGCATTTTCAACAATACTAAATATAATAGTTATACACGGTGACATTTCCGAGTTAGGGCACAATAACATTTTTAACCTTTGGGTTTCTCAGCATTCTTCTACTGTTTTCTTGCGTTCCCTGTTTCTACGTACGTCATAATTGTTTTAACAGTGTATTTTCAGAGATCGGATTTTTGCATCTCTGGATGTTTTAGAAGTGCCCCATAAATAAAGGTAATCAAAAACCGACTTTTAATGAGAATATTTATTGCATATCAGTCCCATATAGTCGTCGATAATACTGTATGCTGTAAAAGACACTGTCTCACCACCATTTGTGGACCAAAAGCAAACCCTAAACTACAGACCACTGTCTACTTTCTGCATTCGTTGTATCATGTTCTCTCTAGATATTTCCAAAGCCCCCATAAAGCCCTCTGGCTAGTCTCTGCGACGCTCTGGGTACCATTGTGTTTTCTTCACCATTTCAAAGAAGATCTCAGATACCCTCAAACTAATTCTTGTAACTCTAGATGGTCGTGTGATCGAATTACCTTCCCGTCCTCTGCCGACGACTTCCCAACAGGCCTCCACAATCAGGAAACGTTTGAGTGTATCATTTCATCACAGTCCTTACTGCCACTGTAACCATTTCCAGCAAGCCGACAGATACTATGTCCCATGTCTGCCTTGTGTTTGGAGCCTTCTCAGTTTCACAACAGTCTCACCCACATCAGTCATTATGCAACTGCAGACAGCGATGTTGCTAAACATTAAGGACAACCTACTCCAGTATGTAAGGGTGAAGAAAAAAAAAAAGAACCTGCCCTAACAATACATTTTGTTACTCTCTTGGCTTGAGGTTTTAGACAATGATATGAAAATTTAATTCTGAGAAACAGTTCTTCATTTGAATAAATAGGCTGTCATGTTGTTTTTGTCAGACTGAAAAGTAATTGGACTACTTCAATTTTCGAAGGAGGAATTGGAGAATATTTACTAATTACCGACTGTCATTGTGTTTAGAAAAGCTAAGACTACAGTTGTCAGCTAATTTTTACCCATTTCCTTGCTGGTCAAATACGTTCTCAAGGAGACTCAGGCTAAATATAGATATTGTTCTAATTATAGATAAAAGGTGACTGAAGATCAGGTTAGGCCTGAGACATATTGCATTTTACCCATTAAAAAAAACTCAAAGCAAGAGTTGCAAACCACTGAATTGGAAAATCAATTATAACATATAAAACCACTGCCAACTTCAACTTAATGGGCAAAAGGTCACAACTATAGTGTAAGTGGGGGCCAGGGGTGATCGGTTTTGGCCGAGATACTTATTGTTGTGTTACGCTGATAGAGAACATGTGAAGATTCTTTAAATTATATCTGCTGATAGTACCCAGACTGATATCATTTTGATTCAGTGACGCAAAGGACCCAGCATGCAAGTCTTAATTGTAATTCTAGGGTTATGTCTCACCTTATAGGCTCTCATGTGACGCATTGACGCAGGAATTGTTGCATTGCTGTCTTCAATCACTTGCAGAAGTTCCTCACATACCTTCAGAGGAAGCACCACAGAGTGTCCTGTGGCATTGACCTCCCAGCTGGTGGCAACGCTAAAACGTAGAAAGAGCAAATGATTTATGGTCACTGCCAGAGCCGTGTTCAGTACAACCGGGAAGCCTGAAATAGCAGCAATAAAGCTCATGATGAAAAATTTTCACTGCAGTTTTAATAGAGCCATTTTTAACTACTAACTGTGCAGAATTACAAGACATTAAAGCAGATAGATAACCAGCTTGTGGTTTGCATCGGTACACGTCATTGCAATAGTGAATAGAGTGAGTGAATGTCAAAAGATTGATGCGTCATCATGTAACTGCAGACATGTTGACACGTGTGGTTTGTCTTGATCCAGTGCATAATCACCATCTATGCATTTCCCAGTCTTCAATAAATGTAGTTTACTTAAAGCTACTCAAAGGATAACAATGAATTTATTCATCTTTTTTTTTATAATTTCAGACTAATTATGTGTGAGGAAGGACAAGTAAATTATGTTGTTTGAAATAGATTTTTGTCCTCAGAATTTTGTTTTATGAACAAGACCAGTCATTCAAAATCTTAACCCGTATTGCCAATTAGTATGGGGGAGGACATTGTGCTAAAACTGTGCTCTCACCACTTTTACAGATAAAGCAGATATATCCACTTTTTTGATCAATTAAACAACCCAGATATTATACTAAGGACATTTAGGAGTCGTTTGAAATAAGGGCATCATCATTACCAGCTCAGTGGCCTAGTGGTAGAGTGTCTGCCCTGAGACTGGAAGGTTGTGGGTTCAAACCCCGGCCGGGTCATACCAAAGACTATAAAAATGGGACCCATTGCCTCCCTGCTTGGCACTCAGCATTATGGGTTGGAATTGGGGGGTTAGATCACCAACTGATTCCCGAGCGCGGCACCGCTGCTGCTCACTGCTCCCCTCTCCCCCAGGGGATGGATTAAAATCACACGGGGATGGGTTAAATGCAGAGGACAAATTTCACCACACCCAGGTGTGTGTGACGATCATTGGGACTTTAATCTTTAATCTTAATCTTTTTAATGATACCTCTTTGTGAAATTTGTCTGCTGGCATGCTGCGAGATTTCTGTCTTAAAATGAGAGCCTAGGCAAATTTAAAGTTGGTCAACACTGAGCAAGATTTGTTTGAAGAGCTGAAAGGCGGCCTAATTGAGTGCATTACTTGGGAGGAACAATCAGAACGCATCGTTAATTTACAGTAGTTGTAACTAGTTTGCTTGTTAACTCATTCAAGACGGCTATTGACGTATTTTACTCGGTTGGCAGTGAATGTGTACATCAAAAGCCACTGTGGCCAGCCATCTCATGACACATTTTCTTAACTCTGTTCACATAACTGGTGTGAAAATAATCCTAAAAGAGTTCATCTTTTTATGAATCTCAACTTTAGACATGCACTATATAGTAACTTTCTAGCAAAGGCAGGGTTATATGAGCTTTATTACTTTTTTGACAGCAACTTTGTCAAAACATTGGAAATAGCTTAACTTCCCCATTCTGACTTGACTGCCCTCGGCTGCAGGGAACAGCAGAGTGGATAAAAAACGACCAGTGCTGAGTCAGTTGAAAATAATGAGGGTTGAAGACTCTTCCAGTGGGGTGCTGATTTACAGAGCATGAAGAACCACATGCAGCGCATCCACTGACGCCCTTCTAATGCATCACAGCAAGGTACACAGAGAGTCATAGTGGTCAAAACAAATGGAAGAAGTGCATGCCAAGAGACAACTGAAGACATTTGATGGAGATGTCATTTGAAAAATATGGAACATTGTCTTGGAATGGTGTGGCACTCTGTGTGAGGCAAATGTTGCTCATATCAGATTGGCTACAGCTGACTCTCAGAGTTCCTGAACAGTTGTCACAGTGGCTGAACATTGATAGATGTACATTGTGACCATCCCTGAACAATAATTATGGACATTTATTAGCATATCAGCGCAGCACGTTTTTTTCCTCATGCTTTTTTTTTTTTTTTTGCATATAGGGTGCATCTTGCATCTTCTTGCCTTTGTAGCACCTGGGAAGAAAATCCTGCTCGTATTTTGTTGTGAATAAACGATGTAAACAAACTCTGTAAAAAGTCTTTCATCCTTTGCTTTGAGTTATGGCAGGTGGCGATGAAGCAGATGCACATGCAAAGATGACAGATGAAGGCAAGAAGGAGTGAAAACGGAAAGGAGAAATGTGCACGATGTATTTACTTACTCTTGCTGCTGAGCCCCCATCTGAGAGCAAGCTATGTAGAGGAGTTTAAGGGCTCTTGCAACCTTTGGTGATGGACTGTGATGAGTGTGGGTGCTAGCAGACCACTCTGGGACTGATGCTATGATGGAATCGCTGTTCAGCAGCCAGAGCTGCAAAAGTAGCAGACATGTCACTTCGCATTTAGATTGTGCAAAGGACTAAGTCACATTTGACCCATTCTTTGTCACACAGCAAGACTTTGTTGAATTGAAAAAAACAACAACATCCTAACTTTACTTAAGCCCAATACAGTAAAGTTATTCTAATAATATGCATAAAGAAATAATTGTACTTTTATTTGATTAAATATCACACTATATTTTAATCCTGTTCTTACCAGCAGGAAGGTTTTTCCAGTCTCTGTTTGGACAGAAAAGTGGAAGGAGCTCATTGAGTTGGACAGCTCTGCAAGCCTTGCTGCTACAGTCTTCTCCAGGAAGCGAGATCTATCCAAAACAAATGAAAAAATGAATGAATAGTTGTTAATTTTAGATTTCAACGAATGTTTTTGGAAGCACTGGAAAGCGTGAAAATTACAAAATGGCCTTGAATTTACTTTGTATGTAAGAACTTACACAATAAACGAGACACTCAAAACCCAACAATCCCTCAGGGCTGAATGGCCCTTTTTATTTACTCCTGATTTCCTTGCATTTACCGAAAATGGCCAACTATTGGACTTACCTGGTTAATGACAACTCTGGCTTTGTGTCCCCTACGCTGGACTCCACCACCACCTGTGTGATGTACAATCTCAGCGTCTCTGCAAGTCACAGTAAGGACACCTCGTAAAAACCTGGGGATAGAGGTTTATTGAGGACCAGTTACTCACAGGAAACATACCTGGTGTCAGTGCCTCTCCCAGAACTGAGGAACAGCTCATGCAGGACACAAGTGCCAGTCTGCGGCAGGTTTTCTGTTCATGAAGTACACAAAAGAAACATTTGAACACTTTATACATCGTTTTTGCATGCACAGCCTTAAAAAAAAAACAAGCAATCTTTAGTTCATTAGAACTCGGCTCAAGGAAAAGAATATTTTGCCAAACAGATACATATTAATCTTTCTCCAGGGAGTGCAGGAATTTCCTTTTACTCATACTCAGAGAAAAGTACTGGTGGTTGTACGTATACAACAGGGTTTTGAAAAGGTCCGTTAATCCTGTAATTAAAACATTTTTCATGCTCATCTTCAAAATACACACACACACGGCTCAGAGCCACTGTTAAGGTGTCTTAAATTGTGTAGATATACTACTTACAAAGTGATATTTTTTACTACCTCTAGCAATCCTAAATCAGGAATTGTGTTACAAAAACTGAGCATTGCACACTTAGAGTACATTCTGACACTGCATCTTAGAATTCTGCTGTTCTAGCTGGATCCTTGGTTAACTCAGCTATCCTTTTTTGTGCTGCATGTCACTCACCTTTGGCTCTTGACTATCTTGCGAGTCAGCAGGGCTCACTTCCTGAAGAAGGGTCTGGTCACAGCTGCCATCCCTGGTGAGGAGAAAGAAGGTGTCGCCCACTAAACAATCTTCAGCTCGGGGCAGCATCTTTTTGTGGGCGAAAGGATCTGGGTGGCAGCACCAATCGTCCACAATGGCGTTCCAGTTGCCATTAGGGAGAGGAAGCACTCGCTTAAACAATCTGAAAGTAAAGAATTGTTACAAAAAATTCATTAGCACATTTTTGGAAGACATGAGATATTGATCAAATGAGGTCAGCCATGTTTTGGACATGGCTTAATTTTGCAAACAGTATTTCCAAACAAAACTGGTCACATCTACAGAGTCCATAATTTATTATCACATATGTACACACATGGTAATAATTGTTGTATCTCCTTGATTAAAAAAACAGTCACTGAAATAACCTGAAACAAACAAACGTAATGACAAATTAAAATACAACCTGTGAAAATCAGACTGTATGTACACAGTATAGTTGAGGCAATTAGTTAAGTCCAATCTTTATGTCATACAATAAAGATAAATCTCAGATACTGCAAGTGGGATAGCAATCTCAGAGTTGGATTCCTCAAAAAATACAAATGACTCTTCTCTGTCTAATAGCAATTTAGTAACTACGTATTACAACGTCAGCAAAACAAGCACTGAGCCATTAATCTCCATTAATCGCTATTAGAGAGACAATCTGCAGCAAACTTATTATGGCAGAGCATTAAATTAACTGCAAATCGCATTGACACATGGTGTTGTTTTAATTGCAACCGCCTTCGGTTTTCTACATACGACTCGACATATACTTGCCCTTGTTGAGAGCGGGGGGGAAGTGTTTGACAACTTTTAGTAGGTCACTGCTGAAAAGCATAACCAGAGGCTAAAAGTCTCCATAATGCTGGCACTGTAATTTTCAGCATATCACACTGCTGACCACAGAAATCTATGAGCTGAAGGCAATAAGACCAATACCGCTGGACCACCTCAGGGCGGGAAATACAATCGTTTTTTTTTTTTTCAATAGGTAATGTAAACCTTTATGTTATACTGACTCTACATCAACTGACAATTTTAGCTCCAGCTCCATATATCTATTATTCCTGTAGACAGCTAGGTCACACCATCAAGAAAACCTTCCACTTCTTCCTGACGAGGAGCAGTAGTAGTGATAAGATCACATTTCCAGACTGGCTCCTCCGTGATTGTCTTTTCCTCACCTATCCTCGAGCAGCCTGGTCGTACAGCTCTGACAGTAGAAGCAATAAGTCTGCTGAGTCCGCAGTGTTCTGTCCGAGGACTCTAAAGGGAAACAATTAAAACAAAGCGAAATGACTGTTAGTCTCTGAAAAGAGCAGAAAAACGTTAATAAGCAAACAGCACAAAACCAATTTTATTTTGACAGTTCAATGAATGACAGAAGTTAGCTGTAAGCGTGTTTTGAGAAAAGACAGAATCTGTTATGAGAATTTGGCAAGATATGGAACTCTTGTGAGTGACAAGATGTAATCAGCCACTCGTGGGTACGGTTTTCTCATAAAGTTAACTTCAATGGTTTCTACATGATGTGCGTATGACCAGAATCTTTCATTGTCTTAGTCCATTATTGCATATTGCTGGCATCAGGCCAGACGTCATAGATCACAATTTGAAAATGTTGCTCTTTTTGACGATGCATGTTCATGGTTGAACAAAAAAACCTGATATTTTCAGGATCTTCTGAAAACTGGCTGTTTTGGAGGTACTACAAGGTTTCAGCCTGACGCCAGCACTATGATAAATAAATGCAGCTACGGGTTGAGTTTCTAATATCCAGCAGTACCTTCAATTGTGTTACTTGAAACACTTATTCGCAGCCTGAAATGAAGCTCTTCTTCACAGGATTCTCCCCCAGGTGTCAGAATGCAGGATTCATCCACATAGGAGACTCCTGGGGGCAATATTAAGGTCACCTCGTCTGTGGGGGTCCGAATGTTAAGAGAGGAATCTCCACCGGTCACAAACACATCAGCGGGGTTTCCAGTAACATCTTTCCTAGACAACAGAAAGGAAAGATCATGATACATCTGTAAAAGCAAAAGAGACTTCAAAATGAGATTACGATTATGGAACGAGCAGCTTCAATGCTATTTTTCCAATATTGTGCAGCCCTAATTCAAACCTGTCTACAATTCGATAAAGATGATAATCAGACTGTTTTTATTTGACATTAGTCAAGTACTGAAGAGCATTGTGACAGTGTAAAATAAACTCTTCTTCACAAATATTGAAAGTGGAAATACAAAGATAACACAATATACTTGGACTGCAATTGATTAACAGCTGCACAAGATCAATGAATTCCATATCAATGAATTCCATATCTACAGCTGTAAAATATGTTGTGAGAATGGTGATAATTGATCCTAAAATATTAAATTCCGAATTGATCCTAAGATATCTAATTCTATTCTCCCCATCTAGTGTCCTATTTGTGTACTGTACCCATCACTCCGACCAAAGATCTTCTATTAATAACAGGAAGTCAAACTTGGGACAATATGGTACGTCCATTATACTGCATAAAGATGAGGACATAATTCGATTGCTATATGACCTCAACGGGGTGAACAAATTATCTGAGACATTATTGCAACGTGAAGGATGGAGACAGCATAGTGATGATATGATCAGAATATCCACGATATATACGATCGTTGAAATAATAAAAAATCCTAAATGCTAATTTATTTATTATGACAAACCGATGTCCAATTAGACTGCAACGCTGTACTTTTCACACAATAGGTAAGCATGGTCTTGATAGATACCAAATTGTTATACAGCTCGAGTCAACGCTCACCATGCTGACATGGGTTAGCATAGCTGGTGTGCAATGCAATGCATCGTAAAAACACGCGAATTGATTGCAACAAATCCAACACAAACATTTACCCGATTATTAGAAGTCCACTCTGAAGCCGTTTCCTTAATTCGAGAAACACTCCAACTCCGCGTGTCTTGACTGGCATCTCCAAATCGTATTTAGCCATAGACTGCAGACTACATACAAATATTAACTACAGGCTATAATTTGCTATGTTAAGTTTTTTTTAAAACAATAAACTACTTGAAGACACATGTGTACTTGAGATATCTCTGGTAAAGTGTCAATGTGATAGCATTAAGGATCGTCTGCAGGGTGACTACACAATGACGATTTGCCATATGATAAACAAAAGCATCCGCTGAACATTTTCATAGTAATGTTATTTTGTTTGATAGAAAAGCGTAAAATACATAGATTTTAAGTTTTCTATGTAGTGTATCCAACCGACTTTCCACAAATACATTTATGATAATTCTATCAAACCGAAAGTGAGCGTAAAATGTTTTCTTAAATGTATTAATTATTTTATTTTGATAACACAAATTTTAGTTTCCGTAACGTTTTAGCGTAACAGTGATCATTTTACACTTCCAAAAGACGGAAGACGTCCATGCGGAAAAGCAGGTTGAATGTTACGGTCGGATGTGCTGCGAATCTGTAGTGTAGTCTGGGACCTGTCATTCTATTCCACCGCCGTTGTGATGATGATCTCATGGTTGATGATTCGCACACAGCAGGAGGAAGCACCGGGGAAATATGTAGAATATTTTCAGCCATCGTCTGCTTGCCAAGAGACATAAACGTTGTGAAATAATAAGTGTAAGGGGCCCTACCTCTCCATCCTCTTTAGCAACCTGTTAGCAAACGTTAGCGTCCTTGCTAGCGCGGTTACTGACGTGATAGCTCATTTAATCCACCGAATTTGGTGCATTGTTGAATGACACTTCTCGTCCACTAAGCTATGACGGTAAGCTATTTAATACAATGTTAATTCATTATTTGTGTTTACTGTCAAAAGCAGTTCTAAGACATTTAGCTGTTAGCCCAAGCACCCACTGCTGTTTACAGAAACCTCTGTACATTAGGGACTGCAATATGTGAACAATCGGTCAGTTCTACTGTATATAGTTTCAAGGATTTTTATATATTTAGAAGAACAAAAAAACGTGTGATGACGGTGTATTTAAAGTGAGTAGCTGACTGAAACCTGCTTTTTAAAAATCCCATTAGGTAGCTCCTAAAATATCCAAATGGCACATTATTATCGCCGATTAAGTGCCGTTTGTTTATTTATAAGAGGTGAATACTGATATCTACAACTGATATCTACAACTGACGTTATAATGCCTATTTTTGTGATTTTATCCATAGTAAATGATTACTGTTGTACATTTCGAGTCTGTGGTATTTCACGTTCTCCAGCAGAGTACGCCCTTGGCTTATTTTTGCAATTAACTCACGTTAGCCAACTTGGACAACATCAGTAGAATGTTAGCCCCTATTAAAAGTATTGCAATGACCCTAGTGGATCTTTGTTGTTTCAACTGTGATATTGTGAATATTCCAGAAAAAGTAGCTTAGTCACTTTCTCTTTTTTAGACCAACCTTCTTTCTAGTCCTACACATGGTCATGCGGTATGGTCATGCCTGCCAGGCCTTTAGTGTCATAGTCACCAAAGTAACTTCCAATCACAAATCTGTGTTTTTGTTGTCTCCTTGTGTGCTTTTCTGGATCAGGTGTGATACACACATGCATGCCTGGTGTTCAACTTGAGCACAATAGCCACCCAGGAGAATGAATGCAGAGGAAGTGGAGCTGCTAAGTGACTCCAAGTACAGGAACTATGTGGCAGCGGTGGATAAAGCCCTTAAAAACTTTGAGTACTCGAGTGAATGGGCAGACCTCATATCTGCTCTGGGCAAACTCAACAAGGTAACGATCCAAGTTGATCCTTTTTAATGCACTTAAGCGCACAAGTAGAGAATTCAAAACAAAAACATTCACTGGAATGGATCAATCAAGAATATGCACGAGAACCACTCTTGCATAGCAAAGCTTGCTACTAAACATTCTCAGCACTTATTCAAAACAAAGGGGAACTGGGATCAATGAGAGAGTTGTGTTTTATTATCCTCTCAGGTATTGCAGAACAATGCAAAATATCAAGTGGTTCCCAAGAAGCTGACAATCGGCAAGCGGTTGGCCCAATGTCTCCATCCAGCCTTACCCAGCGGAGTCCACCGTAAGGCTTTGGAGACCTATGAGATAATCTTTAAAATTATTGGACCCAAAAGGCTGGCCAAAGATCTCTTTCTTTATAGGTAATTGTTGCTTTTGCATGTGTAAGTGAAATTACTGTGGAGACACAACTGAAAATAACTAATTTCACATCATCTTTTTACAATGCAGCTCAGGGCTATATCCTTTACTCACCAATGCTGCCATGTCTGTAAAGCCTGTGTTGCTGGGCCTCTATGAGACGTACTACCTGCCTCTGGGCAAGACGCTGAAGCCGGGTCTACAGGGACTCCTGACTGGAGTACTTCCTGGCCTTGAGGAAGGATCAGAGTTTTATGATAGGTGAGAATGGTTGAAATTAGGTTTTAAGGACTTTTGAGAAAAAAAATAATAATCCAGATTGCCCTTTTTTTTTTTTCCTTCAATCAAAATTGCCTCTGTGATTTAACATGCGATTATTTATGATTATTATTTTATTTTAATGAAATTCCATTCACATGAGGTCACAGGTCATGGTGCTCTGTCCAAATTGCACCTCATCAAACCTGTAAAACATCCAGCTTTGACTTTTGGTAGGGTGTATTATACAACCAATATATTATAACCAAGCAGTGGATCTTTGCTACAGAACCAACACCCTTTTGGAGAAGGTGGCAGCAGCAGTGGAGCAGTCGGCATTCTACAGTGCCTTATGGGGCAGTATCCTTACCAGTCCCGCTGTGCGTCTACCGGGGGTCTCCTTTGTTCTACTGCACCTGAACCGCAAGCTCTCCATGGAGGACCAGCTTTACGTCATGGGGAGTGACATCGAACTCATGGTACGGGTTCGGTTCGTGAGAGCCGTCTTTACTGAAGAATGCATTCGATCCCATGCATTTTTTTACTTTTGTGTCTGATGAATGGGTATTTTAAGCCACATCACCAAGCCGGCATGGGATTGGTTCTGACTCAGTGACTGTGAATATTAACGTGAATATTGGTCAGTACGGGCACTGGTGACCATATGAAGGTGGAGTCCACTCTTTGCTCAAAGTCAAATTGAATAGGCTCTCTATCTCTACCTGAAAATCTAAATGGATGCTTTGGCGTCAGAGAGGGAGAGGGTGAGTGCCATGTCTGAATAAAGTTGCTGATAGTTTAGGTAGCATTCTTTTCCCACAGGAAAAAAACTCAACTCCACATTCTGTGGAGATAATGCTAATCATAGTACAATGATTTTCCAATGCTATAATTCTATTCTTTGGCCGGTAAATAGTACTATGCTACATAACCTGAAACAAGTTAAATGAATAAATGCATTAATAAACATTTGTAGAAATCAATTATTCAATAATTGGTAAAATCATCCCCATGTCTAATGTTTCCAAACATCTCTGTATTTTCTGATCAGGTAGAGGCTGTCAGCACATCAGTCCAGGACTCAAGTGTGCTGGTGCAGAGAAGCACTTTAGATTTGATCCTTTTCTGCTTCCCATTCCACATGAGCCAGGTGAGAACAGCTGTTGATGCCATCTGGAGGGAACCTCCCGGCATACGCTGTATTTTACAGTTAGATCTGAACATCAATTTGAGTGCCAGGTGAAAATACCGTTGTTTTACTCAGCGTAATCTTATAAACTTAATATGCACTTGTGTATAATGAGCCGATTTGCTCATTAGATACAAAAAGGGTGCATGTACTATGTATGTATGTATGTATGTATGTAATATGAGAAATAACAGTGCTACTTTTTTATAGCAGTGTTTTAATTTGGGGTATTTAAAAAGACTTATGGAGTTCTCGGTTGCCGTGTCTGTGTGTATGTGTGTGTAAATACTTTGTTCTGCTGTGCTCAGGCTACTCGCCCGGACATGATACGGATCCTGTCAGCTGCTTTGCATGTGGTTTTGAGAAGAGACATGTCCTTGAACCGCCGACTCTACGCATGGTTACTTGGTGCGAAACACACACACACACACATCTGAGCCCGTAGTATATCAGGATCACACTCATTGTTCTTAAATGTCAAAGGTAGACCCTTATATGCTTAATTTCAACTTGTTTACTGGAGAAACACATTAATTACCTTTTCCGAACGTTAACATGACCCAACAATTTTTTTACACAAAACAACGCTGACTCAGACCACCAAGCGATTTGGCGGGTTGTAGGAGTGCCGATTTCTAACATCCACACAATGTGCTCTATGCTACCCTTTTCAATTCTGTAACATTACTTTGTTTTCTTTTGTTTGCAACTGAACTCGGATCCACATGCTGGTAAGTGTCATCGCAATGGATGTATCAAGTTCTCTTGAAAGCACCTTCTACAGTATGCTTGTAACAATAGGATTTAAACTTCTCTTCATCTGAAATGACAAACATATTAACATAGTTTGGTTTTACAACCCTATGAACTCTGATCATAATTGAGGTGAGGAAGGCCAGCGGTTGGTTCTTCAGATGTTTTACTCGGGTTCGCTGTGACTTCCTTAATTTTTGTAGGCCGGTCACCTCTGGGAAGTTTCACCACTACTCCATGTTTTCTTCTTTTGTGGATAATGGTTCTCATCGCGGTTCATTGGAGTCCTAAACACTTCGAAATGGCTTTGTAACGCTTTTCTGACTGCTGGATGTCAAATACTTTATTTCTGATCTAATATTGACTTTGAATACTGGCATGGTGTTGCAGCTTTTTCAGATCTTTTGGCTGGCTTTATTTTGTCCAACAAGTTCTAGTTAGGAGATTTCTTGATTTAGCAGGTCTGGAATGGGTCAATGAAAATGAACTCAGCTCTCCCAAAAATGTGATTTGCCATAGTAAGGGCAACTTTTTTTTCCCACATAGAATCTGTTGTGTTTAAATATTCCTCCCCTTAAAGAATAAATGCACCATTTTAAAACTACATTTTAGAATTTGATTATTGTGATTTATATTCTGTAGGTTTTGACAACAATGGGCTAAAAACAGGCCCCCGTGCCACTCGCCAGAGCAAACCAGAAGAGCATGCTAGCCACTATTTCAACACCTTCTCAAAAGACATGCTTGTCCAGGTAGGAATTTTGCTTTTGAACACAATAGACCAAAACAAGTCACGTTGTAAAGAATTTGGCCATGCTTAAGAGTTTTGTGTGTGATATACGGGATGGTTATTTTTGCCCAATACAATCATCTTTTTTTAAATTTTTTTATTTATCTTCCAGTATTCCAAATCCTCTTGGGGTTTTTTTTGCGCCTTTTCTGGCAGCTAATTTTTTGATGTCTTTTAACTCAGTCCCGCCATGTGCTCTCCTGTGTCACTCAGGGGTTAGAACACACAGCACAGAGAAACCAGAAGGCAAATCTCGTTTTTAGAAAGTATTTTTGTTTTTGTCATTTGCTCCTGTGCCATCTGTTCCAATGTAGTTATTGCAACTCCCTCCATTGGGAGCGGGTTGGCACTACAGGGACTTCGCAGGCTTCAGTTCATTATGTGGCAGACGGAGCGTGAACACATGAAATAAAATAAGGGAAGGGGCTGGAAGATGTTAATAGTAGAATTGGTTTTGCCAAATTTGAAAACAAAGGTGTCAAGTAGTATTTCTCGGTTTGTCAAATGTATTTCTTGTCTGTTTAATTGTGTGTTTTTAGGCAATGGTGGGGATATTGCAGGGTAAAGTGCGAGGCGGAGAAGAGGAAAGCATTCTCATGCATGACCTTAAGCCATTTCGCATCCTTATCAGTCTGCTTGACAAACCAGAGCTTGGTAATATGTCGTATAGTATGAAAAGTTAGCGCTATAAATTCCTATGCCGCTCTCCAGTGTCCAGCTCGTGTCTTGTGTGCCTCTCCCTTCAGGTCCAGCTATCTTAGAGGATGTTCTTATTGAAGTGTTTCGTACACTGCACACAAAGTGTAAAACTGAGTTAGGCCTCCAAAACCAGAGTTCCTTCAGCAAGGACCACACACACCTTAACAGGCAGGTCCACTCAACCACCTTCTCTTTTCACATATTTTGAATTCATAGTATCATGCAAATGTCGACCTTTGAATTGCTTTTTAGCAAACTTCGAGAGAACAAGAAGACAGCGGAACTGATTAAAACAGCCAATCTCCTGTTCAACTCTTTCGAGCCATTCTACATGTGGGACTATATTGCTCGCTGGTTTGAGGAGTGCTGCAGGTTTCTATTTGGAAATAAGTTTTCATTATACCTCATTTTATTTCTTGGGGTAGGGTACACTGGTATCAAAAAGTTGATTTGCTCGTTCTTTTATCCATGACTATGCCAATTGTCATTCCTTTATTGTTCTCACTTTAGAGGAAGGCAGGGCAGTTATTTCTTTTTATTCAGGAGATTCATTTTTTAAATCTAATCAAACATGAAATGGGCCTTTTCCAGCAATCCATTCAATAGATCATTTTAAAAAATTTGGGGTATATTAATGGGTCTTTGAAAAAGAAAAGCCAAAGTGTAAGTTATTACTAATGTGGGAAAGTTTGTGCGAAAGGGCAATAAGATAACATTTATTTATTTTTTTGCACAATGGGTGAATTTGCATAAAAATTGCAGATTTGCCAGTCCTTATAAAGAACATCAAGATTGATCACTTTGCATTCAGTTTGTTTCTTCACCAACCAACAGATACACCATATGGCTTCTTTTGTAGGACGACACTGAATGTGCAAACGAGTATTCCAAAGCATGCCGGGAGTTTAGATACCTCAGAGCGCTCCTTAATGGAGTTTTGCCAGCTAGTTGATTTCCTGCTGGACATCGTTTCCTTGGTAAGTTTACTTGTGGGTTTTTTTTTCTTTCTTTTATGTTGTTGTTGGCTTTCCTACACCATCATCCATCATTCTCTTGTCTTCACTTTAGTTTTGATGTAGTAGGTGTTTGCCTTTATGTACCGTTATAGTACGTTAAAAAGAATCTTCTTTTATTTTTTTAAGTCCTGAATTTAATTTCTTATTTGAATCTTGATTTTAGTTGAATTTTCCAGTTGTGTATAATTGTTGTTTCTGTATTGTTAACTCAAGTTTCATTTATTGTACAGATTTTGTTTCTCTCTTTGTTTTCATATTATTCTGTGTCTGGTCCTGCTTCTTTCCATGCATTGAGATTCCCTTCTTTCCTAGCTCTGCTTGGGCTCTTAATATATTTCTTGCCCCCCCAATTTAGATCATTCACATCCTTTACGGTTTTTTGCTCAGTTCCCTTCCCTGAACAGACACTTCTTGGTCCTGGGATGTTTCTGCTATTTTTAACGTCTGTGCCTCCACTCTTGTTTCTTAGGTGTGCAACGCCCCACACAAGCACAAACTTACTTGTGTGTCTCTTTCCCTGCCCCAAAATATATAGCAGATTTGTAAACTGAAGTACGGTTTAGAAATCTGCTTGTCTGTACTGTATTTCCAATTCAGTTTGGAAATTCTTGTTTATTTCCCTGTTTCAATAGTGTGTGTGTGTGTGTCTGTGTGTGTTTTGGACACTGGCAAGAGAGGAATGTGATTAGTGTGCTGTGGCTTGTGCTCCGCTTGCTCCTGTCTGTTCAAACTATTTGCTCTTTCTCCCTGAAGCCTACTAGAAGCATGAGGGTAATCTGCCAGGTAAAGTACTGCTCTTTCCTGCTTTTTCACCTCATCCTGCTTCACTGAGGCTATGATAGCATTCCTGCAACATCCCACCAACTTTCATTTGGCCTCTAGTTCTACCCAGCTTTGCGTGATCATTTCTTAATTATGAATTGTGCTCTTAACTTCGAAATTCAGATGGGAAAGAAGCTCTGGAAATAATCTCGTGTAATAAAATCTCATCCATAATGTTTGGTGAGGATGTTGTGACAATGAAGTCTTCGCCCAGTGTGTCTGGGCTTTCTTAATTGCATGCAATTTTATGACTTTGTCTTGCTCACATATTTTTAAAGAAATATGAATACCAACTCTGTTTATGTATATTCCAATATTTATTTCATGGTTCATTTGTCCCTTTTTTCAAATTTAGTCAAAATTTCCTCGTTAAACATCATATATATATTAGTACGGAGCACTGTAGACTGTAGTTACTGTACTGTAAAATTTAACCTCTACACAAATGGCAAGAAATAAAAAAAACCAAATGCATATTGCAAGTTAGCATCTTGAAAAAAAAACTTTATAGAAGTTACAACAAAATGACTTCACTTTAACTAGAAATTATAAACACAAGTGGCCAGTGGTCATGACAATGCATAACTGGAAAAATTATATGTACTGTATACTATGTCCTTCAATTGTTTTAACTCACCATCATGACTAACGACACTCCTGATCTCGGCGCAAAAGTTTTGTGGTGGTTAAAGGGAGCCGTAGCTCTTACATAGTGTGAGTGCATAAATAATGCATCCAATGCATCTTTGAGTGTCCAGAAAAGCACTATATAATCTGATTTATTATTATTTTCATTGATATTGTTATTGTATTAATATTATAGTCTCTCTGATTATGTAATGAGAAGGGACAACGCTGCTGTTGTACATTTTGAACAGAGACATGGTGTGAATTTAATATAGACAACTTTGTTACATCTATTGTCACCTATTATAGGAGACGTACATCGAGATCCAGACAGAGCATCTTCCTCAGCTATTGCTGCGCATGGTGGCTGCACTGACCGGTCACCTGCAGACCTTGGGGCTTGGAGAGCTCACTCACTGCCTGCGTCTCTGCTCCAAGATCCTGAGCAAAGTACAACCACCATTAGTGTCCCCTTTGGCTCTGCCCCCAAGCCCCCAGGTGCAGGGCCTTTCCAGCTCCTGTGAAAATTCTACCGACTCCGCAAAGGATAAACAAAATGATACTACAGTGAGTATAGTAAAAGTAGTGACACATTCCACACGATTTACAGCTGTCTTAAATTTTGTAGCAAACCTTCAATTACCCTTCAGAATCAATGTTTTACTATTTTAAAACACATTAAAGAATGGTCTATCTATTATTGAGCACTGTAGTAATGGCTGTGCCGTATACTGTGTTTACTTCAACTTTAAGTTGATACACCTAGGTATTAAATTAAAAGTAGTTGTAAGTGGAAATAAACTACCGTATGCAGCTATAACAGCTTTGAGTTTTCTGGGAGGACTTTTACAATATGCTTTTATAGGGAGGACCATTGTTTTGTATTTTTGGGCAAGGTAATGCTGCAGCAGAAAACGTCATCGGAAACTAAAGAGTTTAGTCCAACTCCTCGATTATTTGATGTGTCTGAAGACTTTTAAATTTTATTGATGTTTATATTGTCCTTGTCCTAACACACAAGTTTGTGCTGTTACATATACATTATGCAATTTCCAATAACCACGTTTTGTTCCTGATAATTGTAGTTCAAGTGTCTTGACCCATTTTGCTTAAATTACCGCCCCCCCCTCCCTTCCCTCCATCCTAAACAAAAAAAGAGAGAAATGTAGTCAGTTCAGATTAGGTCAAGCAGCTCATTTCCAGCTTTGATGATCTGCTTTTGACTAGGTAGTCCCAGCTATGGCCCAGCCATCTCGTGGTCCCTTGAGACTACTCGTTCGCTGTCCCGGTCCTCCTGGTCTCAATAACTGAATTCTGCTTCGTTAAGTGAGTGCAAGCTCACTGTGGCATTCAGTCAATCTGTCCCATGTTCAGAGATGGATCAGTCTACACGGACTGAGCTGTGCCCGTAAGGAGCAAAGAAAAAGATGATAGTTAACCAACAGCTGAGCCCAGCTCGCCTGTACTCTCTTTGGAAGTACAGAAGAATGAAATAGCCTGTAGCTATCTCCAACAGAGTGGAAAACATGCCACATATATCCAACAAACACTTTTAATAGACCTCTGCCCCCACCCTGAGGAGCATATGGATGATGTGTGCTACCCTACATGCCACCTGAGTCCAGGCCCCAAAATGTGCCTGCTGATTTAATCAAGGTGAATCCCAGGATACTTAGCTGCGCCCAGTGACTGAAGAAAAAAAAAAATCAACTTGTTGCACTGTTTGCTGTTTACATGTCAACATCCTTTTTTCAGAACAACAGCTGTGGACAGATGTCAAAAGTTGTAGCACTTGTTCTTTGTTCATTTGTTTCACTGCTGATTAGTGTGGATGTCTGTGCTATGTACGATGTAAAATTGTGAGGGATTGAAGGAATTATTAAAGTGTTATTTTCTCTCCTTTTCATCTTCCCGCAGACCCTTCCTGTGACTGTCGATCCACATGGAAGTGGGGAGGTGTTCAAAGGTGTAGAAAATCATCCCATCTCATCTGAAACTTCCTTCACAGACTTTATCCAGTACCATGAGGGTGGCCCTGATACACATCCTGACATGCACCCAACACATAAAACGGGCATTCGTTCCTCAGGCCCATCACAACTTAAACCTGTGGACAAACCAGTCATGCAGTGCTGCTTGGAACACTTCCAGCAATTTATATCCCGGCTGATTACCTTGTATATATCTTCTGGAGAAGTGAACAAAGACGAGAAGGACAGAGGCCTAGCGGTACAGTCAACTAGCCTTGTATTGGAGAGTACCTCACATTGTGGGCATGTAGATCTTGCTAAGTCAAGCTTGGACACTGTGATGGTGCAGAAAGAGTGCATTGCTGCTTTTACTGCAGCCTGCCAGCTGTTCTTGGAGTGTTCCAGTTTTCCAGTGTACATCGCAGAGGGAAACCTGAAGGCCTCACCCACACAAGAACAAGAATGTGGTAAGTGTCCTAAAGAGTCGCTGCACCAATGTAATCAAAAGGCGGGGCTTCCGTAAAACATCACTAGTGTTCTCAGGCTTGCTTTGTAAAGGTACATGAACGCTCACACTTGATATTCGTTCTTGTCTCAGGTCTTTAAATGTCATACCACTTCAGAGATAGTATAGTCATTTTCGGTAATGTAATATTATGTGAGACTAGGAAACCACTTTTGTTTATTTAAGGTCACATCATCTTTAGAACAAATGTGGAAATGATTACTTTGGACACACTAAAGCTATTGGGTAAACATAATATCTATAATTCACAGTTCATGTGGTGTGATGAGTGGCTTTAGCTAAATGAACATCTGTTTATGAAAGACATTAAACCTTGTGAAAGCAACGCAGTAAATATAATCTATTCAAGTGTTTTTCTGCCCCTATATACAGACAGCGAACAGGGATGTCTGCCAGTGTGGCTGCAGGCACTCATGGATGCCACCTGCTTGGCTAGCAACTTCAGTCTGCAGGGTGTGGCCATTTCTCTGCTAATGGACCTTGTGGGACTCACACAGTCTGTGGCCATGGTAACAGCTGAGAGTGTGGCATCCAGTGGCAACTCTGAGTCTGCCCAGCCAATGAGTCCCAGCCAAGGGCGAGTGGCTGTTGTCATCAGGCCCCCACTCACTCAGGGAATTCTTATGTACATCGCGAACAAGACCGACTTCTTTAAGGTAGTCATCATATGGAACAACCATTTGTCTTTCCTCCTATTTTGCCCCTTACCATTTTGTCTGCTTGTGCATAGAATGTGGCTCTTATCCTGTGGGATCAGTTGAGTGAAGGAACACCTCAGCACCATCAACGAAGTGTGGAGCTCTTCTATCAGCTTCACAACCTTGTACCATCTTCCAGCATCTGTGAGGATGTGATAAGCCAGCAGCTCATGCACCGTGACAAGGTCAGTCCCGGGAATATCGCATCAGTGTGAGTAAAGCACCGCGCCGCAAACAAATCCTTGCTCTTTTATATTTTCTTACAGAGAATTCGCCTAGAAGCCCATGTAAAGTTTTCCGTGCTGTGGCATTTGACACGAGATTTAAACATGACCAAATCTTCTCCTTTTAATCGCACATTTGACAGGTTGGTTCAAATGCATTTGTCTTTGCAGTGCGCTTGGTATTCCTCTAAATTTGTTATTTTTTCATCTTTTATTTTACCCGACAGATCTCTTTTTATCATGCTAGACAGCCTGAGTTATTGGGATCCTTGTACAAGTTCAGTTGGCCGGGCATGGCTTAATCAGGTCCTTCAGCGACATGACATTGCTCGGGTACTGGAACCACTCCTTCTTCTTCTTCTGCACCCAAAGACCCATAGAGTTTCCATTCAGAAAGTACAAGCCCAGCGCCACTGGGCCCATGTCTTTCCTGGCCTGACTGAAAATGAACCATCAGAACCTGTAGACACCAGAGACTCAGGGTTCTCTGAAAGTGAGTCTCCTTCTTTTCATTTTGTAAATGTTATATATTGGATATGAAATATTAGTAGGTGTGACTCATTAGTCATTTCTTGCCTTTCCATTGCCTCGTTACAGTAACATTTTAGCCAGTTTTTTTTATTTCTGTCATTAGACTTCAGCCGTATGCAAGTGGACAGAATGGCACAGAGAGATTTCCCAGGTCTTGAAGTCGGTGACATGGAGCCATTTTGTCTTACTGTTAACCCTCTGAGTGACAGCTTATCCATACTGAGTCTGAGCAGTGAGAATTTACAACTAACTGCTGGATTTCAGCCTGCTGATCAGCAGGAGGAGCCCCATTCCTCTGAATCGACTGGTTCTCATTCCTCTCCAGTGGAAAATCAAAGTTTTGATGAGCCGGAGGTTGTAAACAGCATATCCAATAGTTCAGATCAACAGCCTGCTTCCTCAGATTCTTTGTCTGAAGACTCATTAGAGGAGACTGTTTTCTCTGTCGTAAACGATCTGATAGAAAATGTTCTGAGTTTAGTAGCTGAAGAGTCTCATGATATGCCGATTCAGTCTGAAGACTGGCCTCAGTCAGACTCGGAGAGTACTTCCTCAGATATATCCACTGGTGCCCATCTGGACTCTGGACCTACTCAAAGCTGCAACCACCAGACGCTGCCAGAGATGCTGGCTGAAGGAACACTGGAATTCCTTGGCGTCCCTTCACCTGATGTAGCTGCAGAAGAGCAGCAGCACAGAGAGGGCATCATTCGTCATAGTTCCTCACCTTCCATTGTCACATTACCTGACAACGCAGACCCAGCCATTTCAGACCGCAATCTGCAAGTGGACAACTCTCAAGGACGCAAACGTAGCCATAGCAGCACGCAGCTCAGCCTTAAAGGCAAAATCATGGAGAAGCTGGCTGACAAATCCACAGGGGCTAAGCCTAAGACAAAAAAGTCCAAAAGGAAAGAGGAGGCGAGGCAGAGAAAAGCAGCAACCCAAGCTGATAAAACACAAACACCCAGTATATTCTTTGGGGATAGCCTAGATCTGGAGAACTGGTATAGCTGTGGGGAAGGGGAGGTATCAGAAATCGAAAGTGACACCGGCTCACCCAGTGGCTGTTCAGGTGGAAACGTTGGCGGTGTCAGTGTCGCAGGACGTAGATTGTCTTCCGACCCTTCTCGCTTCAATATCCATCCTCTCTACCAGCATGTTCTTCTATATCTCCAGTTATATGACTCCTCCAGAGCCCTACATGCACTTTCTGCAGTTGCAGCAATGCTAAGGTCTGCTCCCTCTGGATTTGTAAGCGCTATTTCCACTACCAGCATCAACAACACCTACACGCCCCAGCTATCTTTGCTCCAAAACCTGCTGGCTCGTCACAGGGTGTCTGTCATGGGCAAAGACTTCTACTGCCCCATCCCACAAGACTCCCACTCCCACTCATTCCGCAGTGCCATGTATCTGGAAATCATCATATCACTTTGTCTATACTTCCTAAGAAGCTTCTATTCGGCCCATGTGACAGCAGGCTCTCAGGACTTGGCGGGTAACCGTGCCATGCAGCTGACCAGTATAGAGGTCTTAACTCTTCTTTTCAGTGAGCTGGCCAAAGTCACAGGTGGCTCTGCAAAAGGATTTGCTAGTTTCATCTATGATGTCTTGTCCAAATGTAAAGTTCAGAAGGTGGTTCTCCATTGCCTGCTCTCCTCCATATTCAGTGCTCAGAAATGGCATGACCAACGGGTGGCTGGTGTAAACATGTCCACGGTGGAGGAAGGTCTGTCAGAAGATAGTATTATCAACTTGTCAGAGGACCAGATGGACAGTTGTAGTGCAGTCCAGTCTCAATTACTGAGACTACTCCAGAGCCTAGTTGTACTTGAGCACAAGGTTCTTGTACCAGTCGAAGAAGGTGGAGAACCTGCGGCGGGAGCTGCAGGAGCTGTAGCAGCAGGCAACAGCACAGGAACTGGGTTTGAGTTGTTAGGTGGAGATGTGGAGCATGTGAACCCTCAGCAGCCAATGACATCACTACAGTATCTTCACGGACAGCCGATCACAGCACAGGGCATGTTTTTATGCGCTGTGATAAGGGCACTGCATCAACACCATGCATGTAAAATGCACCCTCAGTGGATTGGACTCATCACAGCCACACTCCCATACATGCGGAGGATTCTAAGAAGGGTGGTTGCATCAGTCACTCTACAGCTTTGCAGGAACTTGGACAATCTTCTTCACCAGTACCAATATGAGACTGGGATTACTGACTCCAGGTATTAAGAATTATATCATGGTTATTGCTCATGTGAAAATGATACATATTATATCGAATTTAAGAAACATTACAATTATTTCATGATACACTGCATAAATTGAAGAAAAATATTTAATTTTGCTTTCAAACTGGATTTTTACATGAAAGTCAATTTCTTAACACCAGATGGCACTGTAGGGCAAAAAAAGAAAATACACTACAGTACAACTTTAATTTTGGAGAATATGAAATGTGCTTTACATATAAGATAAAATAATGATACAACCACACAGACAGTAAATTAAAACAATTTAATATGCAGTCTTTTTAATATGCATGTAAAGTAGACTTGGTAAATCCATGTTTTGGAACTATTTCGGGTTTCTTATATACTATATAAACTTTCTTTTTGTAGACCCCAATGGATGGCACTCTGCATTCCTCCTGACCTGTTACTGACAGTACTGGAGGGGATCACTGCAATCATCCACTACTGCCTGCTTGATCCCACTACCCAGTACCACCAGGTGATCCCATAATTCATGTACTGTAAACACAATGACCTTTTTTTGTGCCAAATCAATGCTGAATACAATATTATTGTCTTACTTGTTACGCAGTATGATTACTGATATTAATCATATGGTAGACAATTAGCATTTTTGGCTAGTATTTGCATTGTATTTACATTGCTGACTCTCCTATTGATGACCTGTCAGTTACACGTGAGTGTTGACCAGAAGTACCTGGCTGAGGCTCGCTCAGGCATCCTGTCCATTCTCCACACCATCATGTCGTCTGTCACGCTACTCTGGAGTGTCCTCCATCATGCTGACAGCTCTGAGAAACCAGCTGCTGCTTCTGCTGCTTCCACTTCCAACATCAATTTGGGCTCCACTAAGGTATTTTAACCTAATGGCAGATAACTTAGGACAATGTTTACAGTATTCCAGCAGTTTAGTAAGTTTAGAGGTGTCACTCCGGTGTATTCAATATTGTGTATTGTGTTAGTTGTGCAATACAGCAATCATAGATTTTAAGTGAAGTAGTTGAAGGTGTGTATAATCTAAAACGCTAATGGGTTCCCAGATAGGACATAACAGCATACATTTCTTACTTGTTTCTCATCTACAGAAAATTCGCCAGCAAGTCCTAGAGCTTCTCGGCCCTATTTCCATGAACCATGGTGCTCACTTTATGGCAGCCATTGCCTATGTTTGGAATGAAAGGAAACAGCTCAAGACACCTGTCAGAAATAAAGTGGGTCTCCTTATACCCCGCCACAAACAATAATGTATTGCATTGTACTTGACTAGCATTTTTAGAATACTAGTTTAACATGTATTTTAAGTTTTAAAGGCAAATGATTGGCCTTTATAACTGTTTTGAGAAAAATGAATAACGTGCAACTTTTAACAAAATGGGTGGTTAGTCCAGAGTTTTGTACTACTTGTATGTTTGTATGTCCGATGCCTAATACATTTTATCATGCAGAGACCAATTTACGTATTCCATATGTTTTACTAATTTCCCCAAGGTTCGAGGCACCTCACTATTTTTTTTGCAGAAAATTCTGAATTTCCAGTCAGAAATTCCTGTCAATCCTTTTCTGTTCACCAAAATAGGTACAAAAACTGAATTTAATGTTGTTTTGGTGAATTTGATTGAGATGCAGGCAGATTGCATTTAGGACATAAATCCAAAAAGTACACAGACTTGTTAAGCAATATTAATCGTCCAGTACTGCGGAATACTGCTATAACAAAACCCTTACATTGGATAGTAGTCAAAAGTATTTTTCAAGGTTGCCGTATGCAATATGCATTTACTCCACTAAAAGATAACTATAAAATGCTCAGAATGTCTCTGTACTTTATTTGTCATAGTTATAAGAACTCTGCTTTGGTTCTGTATGACTTTCAGGTGATTCCTGTAGCTAGTGATGAACAGCTGCTGCTGGTTGAGCTGGTTCGCTCAGTGAGTGCCATGCGCACTGAAACTGTCATGCACACAGTCAAAGAGGTTCTGAAGCAGCCACCAGCTATTGCAAAGGATAAGGTTGGTCTTTTTAGACTTTGCTGCCATTACCAAGTAGACATTTGGACTTACACAAACATCCAGTAGCTATATATTTTTTCCACACCACCTATGTAATATAATGTACTTTCAGGCAGTAAGTTAATTTAGAGCAAATTTTGATCAAATAGATGGTGTTATTTTTCTCAACAATGACTTTACCCCCTTTATACATGGTCTCTCATTTCATTGCTTGGAACATTTTAGAAACACATTTCTTTGGAGGTCTCCATGCTGCAGTTCTTCTATGCATATGTCCAGAGGTGAGTTTGTTACATATGAACATCAGTATACCGTACAGTGTATTGATAAAATACTGTACATCAGTTGCAAAGCTGATGATTTGCTCACCCTAATACAGTGCTTCTCAAATAGTGGGGCGCGCCCCCCAAGGGGGGCACGGTGCTATTCCTGGGGGGGCGCGTGTGACCCTGGGGAACAGGCTTTTTTTTTGGCAGTACTAGAATAAAGTGTAATTGCGCGTTTACTACAGCAGGGGGCAGTGGCGCTCTCATTGTTACTTCTGTCACGTTTGCGACAGTGCAACATTTTACGACTTACAAGACAAGTTAGGATAGTCACGGTGGGGAGGGGGGGCGCGAATAGTTTTCTTCTTGCTAGGGGGGGGCGTAACAGAAAATAATTGAGAAGCACTGCCCTAATAGCATGTTTTCTTACTGTCATAGAATCCCTGTATCCACGTTAGTTGATAGCTGGCCTTCTCTGCTGGCTCTGTTGAAGGACTCCGTGCAGTTAGGCTTGCCTGCCCCAGGACAGTTTCTAATACTTGGGTCTGTATTTTAGTGTTTTTCTGAACAAATCAAGATATTGAGATTAAACCTTGTTTCACGCTGACATTTTACATGGTTCTTATATTTGTTTCTGTTCTCCAGTGTACTGAATGAATTCATTTTGAAGAACCCTAATCTGGAAAGTAAGAAGGACCAGCGAGAGCTCCAGGTTAAAACTTTGGTTGCCTACATTTTCAATTGTCTTTTAATTTAATTCTAACATTGCTAACGCATCTTCATGTGCTATGTTTGTTTGCTTGTTTATGATTTTGATGGTGTTCAGGATGTGACACATAAAGTGGTGGAGGCCATTGGGACAATTGCAGGCTCCTCTCTAGAGCAGACCACATGGCTGAGGAGAAACCTGGAAGTGAAGGCCTCTCCTCAGATAGTTGTGGATGGAACTAACCTTGAAGCAGATGTTGAAGGTTATTTTTCTTATACTTATCAAGGACACTGCACAATCATCCAGTCCTATAATGTGCAATCCAGCTAAAGTAAATTTAAGATAATCTGAAAAAATGACCCAGACATTTATACAAAAATACCAATTTACTCATGTGAAGCTTAGAATGTATTATATTTTTTTCATGGGCATGTGCTCCTTAGCCCCTGCTAATATTTTGCATATGTGTGTTTCTTTTTAGATTTAATGCTTACAGTTATGGAGGCCTCTAGCTTCACCCCATCCGTTTACAGCGTTCATGCCCTCACGCTGCTGGCTGAGGTAAAACACTGCACTGCACCAATCCACCGGTCGATCTAACTCTTCATCCTGCACTCACTTGTGAACAAGAACGCAAGATACTTGAGCTCCCCTACTTGGAGCAGGATTTCATCACTAATCTTTGACTAGAACAAAGTTTTCATCAAATGCAACAGAGCATCCTTAAAATTATATTTAAGATTGTTGTAAACCCCTGTAACATTATCCATCACAACACGATGCTTATACATAGAAAAAAATACACTGGAACCTTGGTTTTTCGAATGCCCAAGTTTACTAACATTTTGGTTTATAAACTGTTATTTAAAACTAATAATTACATTGGGCAGTATTTCACACTGAACTTAAATACTACTGCACCCAAAAAGTGTAAGACACAGCAAAGTTATGTGATATCCCGTTGTTTTAGCGTATTAAATTGTGTTTTCATATACTTCTTTATTGCTCAGAATATAATTTTTAACCAAGCAACAATCAGCATAAAGCAAATTTAATGTTGTTCTTTTACTGGAATGGATTAAATGCAATTATGCTCAATTCAGTGGAACCATTTAACTTTTTTTTAAATGTTTTCGTCTTAAAGCAATTTCACAGAACAAATTATATTTGGAACCTGAAGTTCCATTGTATATTTAAACTGTGATTCAATGTAAAGGTGTTGCACATAAAAGTTAAATTAAAAAATATTAGCACCTTAGGTGTCCTAAAACTTTCAGTCCTCTGCCCTATTTAAAGAGGAACAAGTAGTCACTTTGCTTTTTGGGGTCATGGTGTGAATCACAGACCAGAGGAACCAAAGGAGAGAGATGTCTCAGGAGATTGGATTACCAGTATTTGCTACCGTTGCGAGACCTGATACTTACCTTGAAATAAGGCTGGTATCAGTACTCGGACATCCCTAAAATAAATAATTGAAAAAAGCCACACTGGAGTTTGCCAAACTGCATGGTGACAAGACACAAATCTCCTGAGAGAATATCCAATGAATGGACAAGAAAAAAGTGAAACATGGAAAAAAAAAACTTAGCAATTAGTGTCCTTGACTGCATTCTAGAACATCATCGTACCTGTCTACAGGAGCCTTTTTAGGGTGTATACTGCTCAGTAGAGGCTATTTACAACGTTAATAGTAGGTCCATCAATATCCTTACATAAGAAGACAGATCTTTTTGTTGGTTAAGCACCAAGCTTCTATTATCAGGTTTGCACTTACAGGTATACAAACAAGAGTTCAATTTAGTTGGCCTAAACAACTGATATCCTCAAAGCTGATAAATGGCCTCCCACCCCATTTTTATTTAGGACTATTTATAAAGAGTAAAGAAGCCAGCATGTTGCCCTGCTGATATTGGCGAGGTGGGACA
The DNA here is from genome assembly GCF_033458585.1 of Syngnathus typhle. Lineage (NCBI taxonomy): Eukaryota > Metazoa > Chordata > Actinopteri > Syngnathiformes > Syngnathidae > Syngnathus > Syngnathus typhle. Next base: position 9,130,215 of record NC_083747.1, on the reverse strand, counting down.
CATAAATAATTATTAAAAGGTCTATAAATCTAATTTCTTTGGTGCTCTGAAGTGAGCCTGACAAATCACTAACCTCATCATTCAAGCTATACAAGAGAGTCAATGCAGCAGGTTCAGCTTCCTTGTCGCAGTGTTTTCCACTTGTGTTTATACGAGATAATTTATTCTCTGCACGTCAAAGTGTCACCATAATGCTGCAGTGCTATTTGTAATTCTGTTAACTGCCACAGCAATGTTGATAGTCTAGGTGCAGATTTAAATCAGGTGAATGTGGTAGATCAAATCATATTTCGAAAGATTGTCCCTCAGAGGTGTGGCGTTCTCAGGATTTACACAGACTGACTGGAATTCATTGGCAGGTGCTGGCTCACTTGTTGGACATGGTGTTCTACAGTGATGAGAAGGAGCGGGTTATACCGCTGCTGGTCAATATCATGCACTATGTAGTTCCTTACTTACGCAACCACAGGTAAGTGACTGTTTGCGGGTGATGCTAAGATATGACTCAGAATTGTCTGTTGAGTGCCTTCAACTTTGAACCAATGTCATGCATTGTCTTCATCTCTTTTTCAGCGCTCACAATGCTCCCAGCTACCGAGCCTGCATTCAGCTGCTGAGCAGTCTAAGTGGGTACCAGTACACGCGTCGGGCCTGGAAGAAAGAGGCCTTTGACCTCTTTATGGACCACACCTTCTTCCAGATGGACTCATCCTGTGTCAGCCAGTGAGTAAAAGAGTCGGTCAGCGTGGACCAGGATTTCTTTTAAGTTCGGGTTTCTGCTTCAAATTGAGACTGGTGTGCATCACAAACAAAGAAATGAAGGAATGAGTTTCAAGAGAATTTACAGTTTTTGTACAGTATACTGTTGTAGTTCAGAAATTAATCCATGATAAATGGAGACACATTTTTGTTTGTCACTGTGTCTAACATGTATATATTTTTCTTCAGCTGGAGGGCGATCATTGACCATCTGATGACTCATGACAAGACCACATTCAGAGATCTTATGAGTATGCTTTATTTTCTAAATTGTAATGATTTTTATAGAACCTTCATCTGTTGGTGATATCTTTTTTTTTTAGACCTGCATCTGTTACTCATAATTTGAGACTGTTTTTGCCCGACTGGCATTTAAAATCACGTAAACAAATCCTGCATCAGTCTAAAACTATTTTATGTTCTGGAAAGCGTTTTGGTATAGAATTGAGGCTCTGATTTAGAACTGAATAATTTCACATATGTCTGTCTCTGCGTCGTCCCTCAGCTCGCGTGGCTGTAGCCCAGAGCAGTTCCCTGAGTCTGTTCACAAACAGAGATGCTGAGCTGGAACAGAGGGCCATGTTGCTCAAGCGCCTGGCCTTCACAATCTACAGTAGTGAAGTGGACCAGTACCAAAAGTACCTCCCTGACATACAAGGTAATGATGATCTCTAGTAAGGCAACTATTGCTTGTTTCCGATTTTCACTTTTGTACTATTCTAATCTGCCTATTTCACTCTGTGTTCTCTCAGAGCGCCTGGTAGAGAGCCTGCGTCTTCCTCAGGTACCCATCCTGCATGCGCAGGTGTTTCTCTTCTTCAGGGTGCTGTTGCTACGCATGTCACCTCAACACCTCACCTCATTATGGCCTACTATGATCACGGAACTGGTGAGCTGTCAATGTATTTTTCATTCACCGGTACATTGATGTTCACCTTTGTCTATTGTCCATTTCATAACCTCTACGTCTGTTCTTTTTAGGTTCAGGTGTTTTTGTTGATGGAGCAAGAGCTGATATCAGATGAGGACATATCAAGGTAGCGCTGTCAAGAGTGAATATAATGCTACCTCAGCTATGAAATTAATTTGTTTTGAGGCTCTGTTCATGAACCAAAGCAATCTTTTTGAAATGATCAGTAATAGAGTTAATTTGTTCATCCCTAGAACCAAGTTGCTTTTGCCATTGGGCAGCAGACCTGATCAAAGGAATATGTGTACCGAAATATTGCTTGTGAACTGATTTGTTTGTGAAGTGAGGTTCCACTGTAGTGACATATCTCTGTTAACCCCGATGACTAATCTTGTGTCCCAAGGACATCTGGGCCATCTGTGGCCGGCTTGGAAACCACATATTCCGGAGGCAATGGCTTCTCAACGTCCTACAACAGCCAACGCTGGCTCAACCTCTATCTGTCAGCTTGCAAGCTGCTGGACTTGGCCTTGGCCCTGCCGCCCGAAAGCCTGCCTCAGTTCCAAATGTCAGTATTTTGCGAGCCTATTCTATAATAAGTTTTACAGACTCTTAAGTGGGGAAAATCCCAACTGGCATTCACTATTGGGATTGGTCAAATGTCCTTTAAATAGCAAATGGAAGAAGTGAATAATAATTAAATTATAAGATGGTTCTTGGGGGTAAATACATGTGACTGTTTGAAATGGAAGAATCTATTGAAACCACATAACAGTAACAGTATTACTGGTCACTTAAGGCACCAGTCAGCTTTAACAGTTAGGTTTTTGTGTGCTGCCATCTTTATTGATCCCAGGTACCGATGGGCCTTCATTCCTGAAGCCTCAGATGATTCTGGAATGGAGGTGAGACGGCAAGGGACTCATCAGCGGGAGTTTAAACCCTACGTAGTCCGACTCGCCAAGCTGCTCAGGAAACGAGCTAAGGTACAGCATCCTCACAAATCTATTAAATGAGTGTGATCCAAAACTTATTTTTTTAGCAAATGTCCACAGTCCACCACCATTTTCATATTGTTAATTACAGTTATTTGTTTACCAGCATAACTCATAACTTTTGTGGAGCAATATGATAGGCACAACATTTCATTAGGATTTATTTAAATACAATTTTAAGTGTATTGATGAGAGGAAAAAAACATTTGTTGACAAGCGTAAACATTCCGCCACTCTCTGTAAACAGATTGACCTTGCCAGAGTTCCACACTGAACTCCATGCCCTTGTTGATGTCTTCTCCACAGAAAAATCCAGATGATGACTGCTTCACTCGAACACTTTCCTGGGAGCCAGGCCACTTGATGCTAACTCTCTATGTAATCCGCAGCATGGAGCAGCTGCTTCCTTTCTTCAACCTGCTCAGCCAGGTGTTTAACAGCAAAGCCAGCAGCCGCTCAGGTCCCGCTTACGCTCACAACCGTGCAGCTGGCTCCTTCCCTAGTCCAAAGGAGGGCCACAAACTGGAGAGCCAGAAAGTGTTCTGGAGTCGGGCCAGACAAAACATTGAGGAAATGGTCGAAAAGGACTTTCTGGAAGGTCTAATTAAAACGTGAAAACACAGGAGATTTCTACATTCTGATCAGCACTAGTGAAAAACCTCAACTTGTATTACTGCAACAAGCTGATACAATTGTGGGAAAATACTTTGTACATTTTTTGGTATTTATAATTATTTTACATTTCAAAAGCTCATTGATTTTAATTATTTGTACAGAGAGAAAGGCCTTGATGGCTGACTTTTAATAATTCAAGTTAGTCCTGTGGGACCAAGAAAAGATGCCGTGCCATTCCATATCGACGTGACTTAATAAAAGTTTCTAACTAGAGCGGCACACTTCCGATGTTGCTGTCTTTTGAAATGAAGTTTTCTGATTCTTTGCTGAGCTCTAGCCTTTTACTAGCAATGAAATGCCACTAAAATCAGCAGTAAGCACTTTTAAACACGAATACACGAAATGTAACAATTCTGGCAAAGCCACTCACATTTTCTAAAATTTTATTTTATTGTTTATTTGACTGGGACAGTGTATGTCAATGGACATTTCTGTAGCTGCACCAGAATTAGCCAAAGGACACGTGCCTCGGTCAGAGCTGTCCTGTCTTAGCCACGCCCACCACATTAAATCTAATACAAGAGTAGAGGCAATCACAAAAATACTGTTCAATGACTGTATACAAGAAAAATGCAAACTTTAGAAACATCTCCCAATATTAGTTCTACACCAGTGGCTTTACTGTAAAACTGCACATTAGTATCTATGCTTCACCACGCAAGTATATAACTCGCTGATTATTCTTTGCTGTAAATGAAAACACACTGATTTGATTATTTACCAGATGCTTTAGTTTTACAGATGATGCGATCAATTAGATGTATAGAGTGAAACGGCCCTTAAAACAATGTAAAATGCAGGTGTGGTTTATTAACCCTCCTGAATATTTACCCATTACACAGTCTGTACAACCACAGTATAGAGTATAGCACGGAATAATAATAATAATCGTAGTAGTAGCAGCAATGAAGTAAAAATAATCACTCTTTGCACTCAATATGAATAAATAATACAGGATAAGAGCACTGGTAGTGTCGTGATACAAACTATTGCCATTAACGCGGACATGGTTTTCCCAGCTAGGGTGATGCCGAGATAAATATCTTTCTGTGTAAGAAAAAAAAATAAAACAGGTCATGCAAGTGACCCACTGTGGCAACCCCTGATGGGACAAGATGACAGTCACAAAAACTATGATTAAATAACATCAACAAAAAACATTTTAAGATTTCATCGCAGTCATTGTTGAAGGGCGTGAGTGAAGCCAACAGCTTAAGGTAAATTTCTATTTCTGATCAAATAAAATACATTCGCAGCCTGAATCTAAATATCCAGTGGCTGCAAAACCACCAGCCACAGTGTTGCACGAGCAGGGTTGCATGCACAAGATCAGCACCACGGACAGCGATAAAGCTACATGATGGTGACTGCGAGGGGTGTGTCAAGGGTCGCGGGATGTCCCTGATCACCTTCAAGCCCTGAATGTCAACGAGCTTCATTAACCCTTCGCGTCCTTTCTGTCTTCGTCCGCCGCAGTTCTCGCGATGGTAGAAAGAGGCAGCCGCAGTTTGGGCATTGGTACGGCACTGTCACGTGAAACGGCGAAAGGGCGGGGCGCGGCGACAAATGCAAAAATAAATAAATAACAAGACCGAAGAGGACACGAATACAATCACAAAAAAAAAAAAAAAAAGACGCAAGAATATTCGGGGTTTTAAGCGTGCTTCGCCCGGTTTTGTTGGTGGGGAGGGGGCCGCAGCACAGAGGAAGCCTTCAGGGGGAGGAGGTGCAGAAGAGAGAAGAGGAAAAGCGTTGCTCTGGATGGGGATGCTTCCAACCCGGGCCTGATGCTCCTCTGCTCAAACAAGGACTGTCGGAGAGGCTGCGAGGATTAAGCAGGAGGCCGGATGCTGTAAGACTGAGAGGAGGGGGAAGCTTCAAGAGCATCATCCAAAAACGAGCATTTTGTCTCACAGGCGGAGAAATAACGGGTCCAAAGATTGACGGTGATCTTTTCATTTGAATATCCAGACTACACTATCGAGGTGGACCTATAACAGCATCCTGTAAAAACAAATATATATACTTTATTTTCCCCCAAAGACGCATGCTTGGACTGATCAGTCACTTCCACCAATGTTACGTAATAGAATTGTTTGACTTGGAGTTCAGCAGCTGGGAGTACTGAGTCTCCTCTTCATATTTAAGTGGAGGTGGGGGGGTAGGACCACTCGGTCGTTGAGGGTGGACTCCACCGAGAGAAGAAGATGTCGGGTCAGACACTAACGGACCGCATCGCCGCGGCCCAATACGGCTTGACTGGATCGGAGGTGTCTCGAGCTGTGTGTAAATCCACCACACATGAGCAAACAGCCCCAAAGAAAAAACACCTGGAATGTGAGTAGGCTACTGTCTGCGTGTGCCCATGTTTCTGTCTGTCTGTCTAGTCATCTATCCATCTATCCATGTATGCATCTTGTGCATGTAGGCCATGCACCAAAGTCATGGTGGTTGCCTCCCCCATGCAGTCAGCTGTGTGTCATCACATGGATTTATTCTACAGCAATGGAAGCTAGTGCCGTCTTACACCATAATTGGAAATAAGTAACCCCATAAACTGAGGTCTTGATAACACCATACAACGCATTGTCAATGGTGCTAAAGGCGTGATGTGATGCCCCATGCTGCTTTGGTGCAGGTGAATCCATAATTGAAAAGGTCATAACTAAGCGATTTTACTACCACGAACAGAGGCGTCGCCTTGAATTGCTGTCACTGCTTGCCTTGTTCAATGGCACACATCCTATTCTTGGAACTAAATTTGTTGGATTCTGTTGAAAATTGAGACAGAGGTGCAGGTTTTGAGACATGATGTACTGCACACACTCGTAACAACCGTTTACACCCACATAAACTTCTATCGGCGCACGGTATTCCGTTATTGTTTTTGGCATTTGGAAGGAAATTGGAGTGAGAGAACAGCCAGAACTGCTTGACTGTGAGGCAGAAGCACTGAATGTAGCTACACGAGGCTATCAAGAGCGCATCGAAGTGAATTCTCTCTTCACATTTTCAGACAATTAGTCTGGGAAATGTCAGGAAACTCAAGCTGTGAAACATGAATCAATAGAGAGAAATCTCTCTTAATGTGTCAAACTAAGAAAATGCACCAGAATGCTGAATAGAATTGAGTAAAGCATAGCAAGTTTGACTTACTAAAAGTTTGCCCTAGCAATTTGTTGACGTGACTTTCACCCAGAAATTAAATCTCTAGTCTGTGTTGTGTATGGATTTCCTTTTAGAATCCAAATGATGCACATGATTTCATCATTAAAATTGCTGAATTTGCATCATCTTCAAATACATGGGCAAAACAGGAAGGGCAACAGTGAGCAACCCACCATCAGCTCAGCTGGCCAATCGTTCACAAAACGCCGAAATAACACCCAACAACGGAACCAGCTCATGGGTCCACTGCCCAAAAAGATGTTGTGTAGGATCTCCATTTTTTTAGGTCTTTGATGACTATGACTGTAGATATCTACATCAATGAGAATCGAGCTTTTCCTAAGATGTCATTTTCAACCTCCACTGCTGTTTAGCTGGCACACCACATTGGCAGTGGGGCACAATGCATTCTGGGTGTTTTCTTTTTTTCTCCCTCTGTGTTGCTTGCGGGTGAGAGGAGCTATAAATAAAGAGCGTACTTTCATGGTCCATTCATGTGTAACCCACCAAAGCATCACTTATGCAGCATGACTTGTATCACCCTCCATCCTCTTGCACATCCAGAACCCTTTCTACATCAATATTGTGTTCTGGTCTGTATGCACCTAAAATATTATACAGTACCCAAATACGCTAATGTTTGCACTAACTTAATGTCAACATGTGAGTACAACATTGCTTATACATTCGCTATGGTCATGTGGTCACTGTAATTCATCTGTGATGCACTTTGCAGTCTGTCTTTGTTTTTATATTCTGCACCAGGATCTTGCATCTGTGACGGAATACACAACTATGTTGCATTTCTCAAATGATCTCATTTCCCAACCTACTGCACAATCATTGGTCCATTCAGAACACATCTGCTACCATAGAGAGTAATGTTGCTGCTGTTACTAACAAAGGAAAGTGGTCTTGTTAAGTGATGAAGCTGGCATTCAGCAAATAGTAGACGGACATTCATCACAGAGTCTGATCGACATTTTCTGTCATTTAATGCTTCCAACAAAGTATAATTGGATGAGTGTAAGTGTGAAAGGACTATGAGAATCTTTCAGTTGAACTATAGTACCCCAGATATTGCGAGGCATTGTCCAACATCATTAGCCTCTGACCTCGCAGGTGTTCTTCTGAATTAATAGACAAAATTACCCTCGAATACCCCCTAAATTATGTACGGGGAGATCCAGCATCACTTTGTGTAACACATAAATGCTTGAAAGCAACTGCTACTTCTCTCTGCAGCAGCCTTTTCAGAGTGGGGTTGAGTGTAAACAGGTTTGGGGTCGCCTCGTTTCCGCCCAGGTTTTGCCCAGCTGCATTGGGTCTTATTTCTTTATCCTTACAACACTTTGCAAGCAGATACTGATGGAGCATATTTGGACAACAAGCCGAACAAGTTTGCACAACATAAGAAAAGGCTGTAACAGTTCCCACCCCAAGGGTCGAACATGTTGGACAACTCAAAGTTCTAGCAAGCATTAGTAGAAATAATGATTCCAGTCAGCACTAAACAAATAATCATCAGATGTCCACGTAATAAGTTGTCAACCCTATCAGTCTTCCTAAATATGTACAAGTGGGGCATCTGTGTCTTCTTATTCAGGAGAACGGGTTGTCCAGTGACCAATTCAGTTAGGCCAAATTTTCAAATCAAGAAACGTAGCAGGGCCATAAACATTAGGCGCAAATCAATTCAAACAAACTGGACTACAGGCTCGGCCACACGGGGGTTAGATCTGAGCCGCACGTAGCCCACAAAATTCCCATTTCCAGCTACGACCCCTTCACCTCTTAAAAATCAAATCTATATTCTGGTTTTGTTCGCAACACTGTAAATCAGCTTTGCCAGAACCATAAACCAAAATGATAGACAAGAAAGGTGACTTTCTGCAGGAAGACGTCCTAACAACGAAGACCGAAAATTCTTACCCACTGGTGTGCACCTCAAAATATCAGGGGGGTGACAGATGGGTTATATTGCTTCACGTTTATTAACGAAAGAGGCAAAGTGGTTGCGCAGACTTTCTGTTTGGTAAATCAATACAGTCAGTGATGTCTGCCAAAGCACTTTGCTGAAGTCTGTGAAATATGTCCTTCATCAAGCTAAGCCCTTTAGTCTGCCATTCTTTTGATGATGTCCAGTTCGTAAATCTTGTCAAGAAAAAATATATTTGAAACATTTCACAGATACCTCACTATATCATCATTAATTTCTCGATAATTATATAAATAGTTCTGTATATTCTAATTCATGTCTTTTTTGTTATCTTTTTTTTTTTTTACAAAACACTGCATGATATCCTTTTGGGTCAGTCAAGACATCTGATGCGGTCTTTGGAGCCTAAACAAAAGCCCTGCTATTAATAATACATAGGCAAGTTGTTAATGCCTTCTCAAGTTTAACATAGCTAACCAATCACAATGCCAGGTTAGAGCCACGTCTTATGTGCTGTTGCACGATTTTGGCACGTTTATGCAGCAGTTGGGTGGTCGTGTTGGAATAATCAGTGCCACAGTCTGCCAGCCTCAGTGGGATGTAAAGAACGAGACACACACAGGAGAAGTGTGGGATGATGACTCATCAGGCCTGGCAGGCTTATTTTGTGTGTAGTATGGGTGTGTATTTGCAGCTTCACTACAGACGACAGCGTGTACAGCCATCATTGCTGCATCCTGAATGTTACATCGTCGATGGTTATAGGCTTGAATAAGAGTGACCTTGAAGATATTTCGTTTGCATCAACCACATTCCAGAGCGCTGCCTTCCCTGCTTACCCTATCCAGGATGATTGGAAGAAAATAAATTACGTGTGCATTGATAATCAGTGGATTAACTAATCACAATTTGTATTCATACACCAGGGATTATTTGGTGCTTGTGAACAAAAAAAAAAAAACATTGCACGCATGGTACTGAATGATTTCCTGTGTGCAGTACATTTCTTGACGAAATACTGCAGATTGTCAAACCAGTGATTTACAGCCTCATACTGCAGCATGACGCTCTGTGGTAGATGTCTATTTCTCCTGAGTATTCAGTGAAAATGCTTCTTTTAATAGTAGAGACTGTGATAATTCAGATTCTGACGCTTTCTGCAGTGGAATGTCCCATTGTTCCTCTGTGGGTAGTAATGACAAGTTTCACAAATGAACGCAGTAACAGCCAGATGAATTCCAATCAGGCAGTAGTTGTGCAGCACTCATCCAGATACATAATCATTTTGTTAATAGCTCAGCACTCTGGCTTGAGTCACTAACATAGATTGTGTCAGACATAGTTTGTGATAAAGTAAGAGGGATGAATTCACATTAGCAGGGCTTTTCACTGGGCCGTCACGAGACAGGTTAGTTTTGCCCTACTAATAATGTGTTGCCGCAATCGCAATAAAAATGTACTGGCATGGGTACTATTAAGAAAAAATAGGAAAATTATAATCAATCTAGGTTAGAATCAAGCGTTACAGCAATACAAGGTATAAGGAACACACAACAAGTTATTATAGACTTTAAAAAAATGATTAAAAATGACACTCACCTATCAATTCAATCTACCTGTCCTCATTGGGGTCAAAGGCAGACAAAAGCCAATCATGCTCAGCGAAAACATGCTAACCAAGATATTCCTCCAATAGACATTTAAACCATGTATTTTATAACTGTGTTATTTGGCAAATGAAATGTGGGCAGTGGAGTAAAGGTCTTCAAGCACATGTTTAATGGTGCGTATGAAATTGAATATCCCATTTAAGCAGCTGTTCAATTTATACCTCCACCTTCTTAAATGTCATCTCATCTGAATCACTGCATTTTTTTTCCTGTTGTCTTGATTTCAACAAAAGGGTTGCACCCGCATCTATCTACTAAAGTTCTCTCTTCTTTAATTCCCAGACCTGATCCAGGCCTCTCAGGATTCCAGTGTGAGCGTCCCTCAGATGGCCGATACACTGATAGAGAGGGCGGGCAATGCCAGTTGGGTGGTGGTTTTCAAGGCCCTGATTACTACACACAACCTCATGGTGCACGGCAATGAGGTAACAATACACGCATAGATCGTCCAGGCTAAGAAACAAAGGATCTGATTTAGTATGACTCTTTATAGGAGAGACTAAATCCTGCCACTCACTCTAAGTACAGTTGTAAAAGTTTTGGAGACCAACGTTTTTAAAAGAGATATGTGTGCTTTCCGTAGGTATTAACATAAAACATTTGTGAGAACACTGCAAAAGCAAATGGAAGTTTGAAGTAATGCAATTGGATGTGTGAGTGGACAAGGCAGACAAACATTTTACAGACTTTGACAAAAAAGCCAACAAAGAGCCAACAACTATATAAAAGCCGTGTTTTGCTTTTTCTTTCCCAGGCAGTACTTCAACATACCAAATCAGCCTTTACTTTAATAAATACATTGCACGTGCAATTGATCTATTTGAATAAACTCCTCCCAGAACACGCAACAATTTCAAGACGGCAAATCAGTTGAACTCACATTAGGTTTAATAATCCATAATACTCCTCCAATAACGTCTGAATCAACTGTGTCACTGTATTGTGCATTTATGGATCATCATGTATGTGTGCTCTTTCAGAAATTCCTGCAATTCCTTTCATCGAGGAATTCTTTGTTCAACCTTGCCAATTTTCTGGACAAAACAGGCTCCCATGGTGGGTAGTAAGTGGTACAAGTTATATGTTTGCGTATTGTTTTTAATGACGGGTGCACTGGATAAAGTAATACTTGACTTTAATTTTTAATAGATTGTCTAATCAACTGTACCCCACTTTTATGTCTATCAGTATGTCAAGTATAAAAGACAAGCCTTATATTTCCAAAGCTAAACCTTCACAAAATGTTGTGATTTACAGTATTTAATTATTTGTAATATTATAAGTTACAATGCTGACATCCCGCTCCTTCAGTATTATTGGAGATACATCAATGTGTGTGCGTGTATGTTTTCCTCAGGCTATGACATGTCCACCTTTATCAGACGCTACAGCCGTTATCTCAATGAGAAGTCCTTTGCCTACAGACAGATGTCTTTCGATTTTGTCAGAGTCAAGAAAGGGTACAGTTTCTCTTTTCTGTCATTCCTTCACCCATCAAATTTGACTTTTGATGAAAAAAGCACGCCAAATTACACTTGTAGGATGACATGATCTACATTTTGGTTTCAGAACAGTTTTACCAAATGATTATCATCATCATCACAGATTGTTTTTGTAAATCTACTAATTGCAAGCTACTGCATGCTTGGACTAAGCTGCCCTGACGTTCTTCAGATCCTCAGCTTAAAATGTCTCGATACATTGAAACAGAACGTCTTATTATCGCTTTCCGTCACAGCGCTGATGGAGCAATGAGGACCATGACAGTAGAGAAGTTGCTGAAAGGAATGCCTATCCTGCAGGGTCAGATTGATGCACTGCTGGATTTTGATGTGAGTTACTTGAAGGAATCTTCACTAGTTACATCATTTTAATGCATATTTCTTTCATCTCATCAATTGTAATTATGTCCAAAGGTACACCAACCGGAATTAAACAATGGAGTAATAAATGCCTGCTTTCTTCTACTGTTCAAAGACCTAATAAAGTTATATGCTTGCTACAATGATGGCATCATCAATCTACTAGGTACAGTATTTCTGTTCGCCTTCATTTTCTTTCCCAGCATGTTAATTGAATATCATCTAGTGGTGAGGACCACCGATTGAGTAGCCTAGTTTAACATCTTCCTTACATTTATGTAGAGAATTTTTTCCGACATGTTTCTGGGTCAACACAAGCCAGAATCTCTCATTACGGAAGGTTACTAACTTTGTGTTTTAAAAACACAAATTCATTTCTGGAAAAAAATAAATAAAAAAAGGAAAACTACTACTACACAGTATATCAATTTTAATATTGTCACGACTATGTCTTTTAGAGAAATTTTTCCAGATGAAGAGAAGCCAGTGTAAAGATGGACTCGAGATCTACAAGAGATTTCTGACTCGCATGACTCGGGTATCTGAATTCTTCAAACTTGCAGAGGTAATATGCGGATGTGCCCATTGCTCTAGCACTCATTACATACTGGCTGAAATGTCTTTGTTTTGTATTTCCAGCAAGTGGGAATAGACAAGAATGACATACCTGAACTGACTCAAGTAAGTTTGTTACAGCTTTGTCTACTCATATGTTTTGCATAGGTGTACACTAACATGCAAAACTTATTAGTCATACTTTCTTCAGCTCTACATCTAAAGTGTATTTTTTAAAAGACAAAGTAAATATTGAAACACTATATTTTCTCTTCTTATATTGTGTTCTCACTCAAAGAAACAGTCATTTCAAACCTTTTGAGAGACTTGTATGGCTTTGATAGGTTTTATCAAGGAGATGACTTAAGCAGTAAGATTTTAAAGAATTACACACATTTAATGATAGTAGTGTGAATATTTGTCAGTTCTCCCATTTTTTGGATCCGGCTTGCATTGCCAATGGATTCCGTTTTGACCCTCAAAGGCGCATTATAGCACAGGTGGTGCACAAACAGCGATGTACTGTAAATGAGCAGAATAGTTAATCCAAACAGCCTTGCAAACATTGTTAAGTACCATTTAACATGATCGGATGTGCTACATGACTAATGGATTAAATGTCCGTATTAATACGTGTCAGTCTCCCAGATCCTTGCCCCATTGATTATCGTCATCTTTTTGAAGGAGAGCCACATTAGTACAAACAAGACAGTGTAACATGACCATTATTCAGTCATGGATTTTTTGTTTTTTTCTGAACATGGCACCACCAAAAATATATAAGGAATGACCAAACATGACATTTAGGATAACATGCAGGGCAAGAAAAACAACTAAAACCAAATTGTGCCAGACTACCATAATCACCAAGATGAGACAGATGGGGTTAGATTCTGAAAATTAACAAGAATCGTTAAACCTAGAATCTAATCATAATTATTATACTTATAACATTATATTAAGCGAAAACATAGGCCCCAAATAGTATGATCATTATATGAACTAAAAATCTGAAACAAAATACAAAACACAAAATGAATAGCAGCGTTGACAAGCTCAATGTGGCATTTAAACCTTTTAAACCATTTTCCTCTCTGTTCAATCTGTTGCTTCTTGAAATTATGGGTTGTATGAACATGTTTTTTAAGCATCTAACCAATGGTGAACAATGCACAATGATGGCATTTTGTATACTTAATGCATCCATCTTAATATTTTGCCATACTATTTGCCCCCACAGGCCCCAGAAAGTCTTTTAGAATCACTTGAAACTCACCTCAACACTTTGGAAGGAAAGAAGCCGTAAGTTTGTGTGTTGTTTCTTTTTATGGTAAAAAAATACATCAATTAACATTAGCACGATAGTGATCACTTGTAGTTGGCTTAAGGTTGATTTGCATGAACTTAACGACATGTTGGATTGATCTCAAAATAATTGTTTGAGGCTGCTTTAATTAAACTTTGTATTTATCCACTTTGTTCATGTTATGACGGCCAAACATTTAACCTAATGTTCTTCTGATCTTTGTCCAATACAATACAGAGAGGATAAGTAAGTATTCTCTGTTACTCAAAATGCTGAATTTATACCATTACCTGCTTTTTTTATATTTACATTTTATTTTCCACTAGTTTTTCCTTCCTTTACAGAGTTTTTTTTTACTGAATAGAAGTGACCATATCCATTTAAAGTCATACCATCAAAATAACAATATTAAACCAAAGCTGCGTTCACCTTGTGCTTCAATAGTACATTTTATTTATGTATTCATTTATGTATTTATTTATGTATTCATTCATTTATTTGGTGGAGTGAAGTGGAAATGAGTCTAAGATGCAATGATTTAGTATTATGTTTATGTTTCAAATTCTGCCTGTCTAAATTCACCAAATATTTAAAACACTTTATACTGTACCTATGATGTCACTAATTTTCTTTCCTAACCTGTGTGCCATTCTTGTTTTTGTAGGTCACCCACCAAGGTAAGACACCACCAATAACATTAAGTACTTACATACACTAAATGAGACCTCAATAGAGGGATGGATTGGAACTACACATCATCTTCATTAGCATTCAAATATGCCACCATGTTGTCTGTTAATAGGACACAGTGGCCAATAACAGCTCAGCAACTACCACCCCATCTTCTGCACCACCCAAGCCTGCACCGCCTGCTGGCACTGGGGGCCCCCCTGCTCGACCGGGGCCCCCTGCTAAACCTCCACCTCCCTCTATCACACCCACAGCGGTTACTCCCACCACTACTGCCAGCAGGTAAGTGCCAGTGAAAGAACTTATGTTACATTTATTTAACGTTAAAATTGTCCTATTATGGATTGGATGTTTGTGCGGTGTAACATCAGAAAATAGGCAGTGGGTGAAAAATAGTAAAAGGAAATTTAATTTGTCGACTTTATTCCATTGTCATTTTTTGTATTTATTTATATGTGATATTTATAAGATGAAATAATATTTGCCTGCTTCTCTTTTTTTCTGTGTAGTGCCCTTGATGATGGCTTCTTGTTGGATCTAGATCCCATGTCCTCGTCCTCAGCTGGTGGGACTGCACCTCCTTCCACAACAACCGCATGGGGAGGTGAGAAACTGTTGTTTCGGAAACTTCCTGAGCTTTATTTGAAAATCTTATCCAGTGTGACTCTCGCGACATCGCGGTCTATCATGCGCAGCGCTTGGAACGATTCTAAGAGCTTGCACTTCACATGCAAGGCATGATGCCCAATTATTCAATCCCATCTTTTCACATTGCAAAAACAAATTTGCAAAATTTGGGTTTTACATTCATTAATACTTGCTTAGGCGTGTCCTTGTTATCTTTTAACAATGTCATTCATTAATGGTCAACGTTTTGCCTTTTGTTATGCAGACCTTTTGGCTGACGGTGAGTAATCTAATGATCTCTTTCTACAAGCGTATTATGGAGCTTAATAATTACAGTTTAGATTTACCATGAGTTGTCTTTGATATAGTCATTACAAGAAATAAAGTTCTCTGTTGCCTTCTTCTAATTTTTTTTCTACTCTGTGGACGGTGTTTTGTAGCCACTCCTGCTGCCACTAACAATGCTTCTGAAGCTAAACAAGCAAAAAAAGAGCTTGCCCCTGATGCTGCAGCTGCCTCTACAGTGGCTGCATCTACAGCTGCTGCTTCCACTGCTGCAGCCATGCCAGCGCCCATCTCCCTGCCTGTCACTGCTCCCACCGCTGCTTCAGTTAGAGACATTGACTTTTTTGGAGGTTGGTCAGTTGAAAATGTAGACAGCTGGGTGGCTCATCTGCACAAGGTTTTAATATTGTAGTAATCCATAGTAAAAGCTGTTAATTGCGAGTGAAAAATTGCTGAGATGCAGTGCGTGCACTCTGTCGCTACAATTTTTCAATCGCGCTATATGCTATATGTATATACATATATATATATATATATATATATATATATATATGACTTATTTGCTGAAATTACCTTCAATAAATTATTAATAATTTATTGTATTAATTTTTTGAAGACATTGGTTATTTTAATTTCTTACAATAATTAGGAAAACATCTGCAACATTTTATTTTCATAAATCTCTCCCAATGTCAAGATATGCTGCTTTTGCTCCATTTGCAAGCACACTCAAAGATTTCCTCAATAAATGCAGCCTTTTTTTAAATCCTTAAATCAACATGAGCATCATGATTAATTTTATAATTTTTTTAAAGTTCTAATATTGGGTAAAGAAGATGAATTGGTCACAATACATAAGGCTTGAGTCAAAATGTTTTAATTGTATTAAGACACAAAACTGAGACAAAATACAGTAATCTCCCTCTTCTCTCTGTCAACTCTATTTATCATCTATTTTTCCGAGTTGATATTGGCTATGTTGTGTTTTTATCACATTCACTGCTGCCAAATCTGAAGACCAAATGTAGCATCTCTATCAAAGAAAGAATTATCCTAGTCCATCCCTGAACTTAACATACCCCACTTGTCACAGAGTACAAACAACTTGTGACAATTAACCTCATCTCACTGAATACAACTTTATGCAGCCCCTTAAAATTTTCTTCCTAGAACTGATGGTACAGTCAAAGAAATGACTTGGGCTGCGTACTTCTTGTATTCTTTGCCTTTCCCTGATACTGACCTCTCATGTTTTTGTTTGTTTGTTTGTTTTTGTTCATTCCATCTGTTTCTCCATGTGTTGTTTGGTTGTGTTGCTGTGATACACTAGATGCATTTGCACCTTCCCCAGGAGATGGCCCTGTCGCTGTGGCTGCGGGTCCTGCTACTGATGCATTTGGTGAATCTGGTGGGTGAATTTTATGCAAAAACATTCAGAGAACTTATAATAATAATAGAGCCTTTAAAAGGACTTCTTTTTTCAGTCCTCCAGTGATGTGTGCTCAATTGCCTTTCTTTCATGGTTTCCAAGTCTTGTTAAGACATCCACAGGCACCTTGTCTCACAGATATAGTCCAAGTTTTAATCCTCCACCCCCTTCCCTTCTTTTCTCATCAAATCACATCTAACCCTTCCATTCCAACCCCTGCTGCTTCTCCTGCTGAAGACCCTTTTGCTACGACCGAGGGGAGTGCGGACATTACTCCAGGGCTGGACCTGTTTGCTATGCGACCCACTGACACGGGAGCCACTGCCATCACCCCTCCCACCTCTAGTGAGGCGCCGGCCATCGCTGTCCCTGTCGCCACACCCGCCGCAGCCCCCACTCCTTCTGTCACCACCACCACTAGCACCACAGACACCACCACCACAGAGTCTGCAGCCGCTCCGACTCTAGATTTCTTTGGTGGTAATGTCCTTTTGCTTTCATTCTGCTCTCCCAGTCACTCTGCATTATATGATGATGATATTTTGATCTTGATTGCCCTTGCTCTAGAGGTCCTTAATAATGAAATTGGAACATCAGTCACTCAAATTTCTACACCGTCGCATTTTCCCGGTTTGGAATGTTCCAGTTTATGTGCTCAGGGCATAAAAATTAAAATACTGCTACTGTGACATTTTATGACATCTCTTGGGGCCAATGAGCTATGTTGAAGTGAGATGTGGCGCTTCATTTCGATAAAAGTAGTGTTCTGCCACCATCTTGCGGCATTTTGACTCCAAAGAACTACGCTGAATTGAGTTGAGGAGCTTATTTTAGACAAAAATAGTGATATGCTGCCCTATTGCAATATTTCTTGCTCACAGATTTTTGCTATGCGCTACCTATAGATGGTGGTAAACACTTCATTCGTTTGCTTTGGCCATTCAATCAAGCATCTTGACCGCGCATGGCAAGCTGGAGCACAAAAACTGAAATTTGTTTTTGGTGAGGTAAAGTCATGGTTTACCTCAGATTTTTTGTTGTCCTTTCTCCTTCTCAGCAAAAATGGCTCTACTTGCTGTTATTCCTCACCAAATACCAATATTCACCGCCAACATTTAAACGAGTCATCTCCTGCATGTGAAAAGTTTCCAATAATGTCTGCTGAGAAATAATGTATAATTTGTACTTTGTACTCTTAAATTTAAGTGAAATATTGCGTAGTTTTAAAATTCTCTAACCTTGCTTTAAATTCTGTCGTTAACTAATATAATTAATCTGGGAATTATTATGAATTCACAAATATAATCAGAATATTTATTAATAAATGTGAAGCTCGCAATATTTCCCTAGATTTCTAATCTGATATTGTGTTTACATTGCATTCAATGTCCTCTCTGCTTTCCCACACGTCTATTCATTGTGTTTGTGCTGGATTTTAAATCTGAATGTCCATTTTATGATTGTGTGTCCTAGATATGCTTGATTCTATCCCTGAGCAAGGTTCTACCACAGAATCCAAAGCTGCTACCACACCTAGCGTAGACCTTTTTGGTGCAGGTACAGGAGCTGATCTACATGTCTGTGTGTGAAACCTCTTCATTTCTTCTACTTAGCACACCTCCACTCCTGTCTAATACATAGTCCTTCCCTACTACACAATTTTGTTTTCCCCTCATAGTGATATGAGAGCTGTGCATGAAATCCACAAGCATCGTGTTCTCCCCAAGGCTGCTTTTTTTTACCAGAGCTGTTTCTACCTGCTCTGCTAATACTTTTCTTTGCTCCTCGACCACCACCATTTTCTTCTTTCTCGCACTCTGCCTCTTGCTTGCATTGGTCAATTAGACCTCCCTGCTGTTTCACGCGGGCCTTCTCCTTTGCCTGAGCCGGCTCCGACTGGAGACATTGTCACTGGTGAGTTAAGGTGCTTTACTTTAATGGCATCCCTTCTGTTTTCCTTATGTGAATTATGAAGGGTGCAGCAAGCCTCCACTCATCATGATCAACCCTGTTCAAAAGCGGTGGTAAAGATGCATGAAGGCCTGCTTTCCTGCTTTGCTTCCTTTGCTAGAGAATGTTAGCCTTGCCGTGCTGATAAAGTTGCAAAAAAATATTAGGTATATTATTGAGCCTTAATCTGTCTGCTTTCTTGTTGTCTGTTTTCCTGTTTCAAATCATTCTCATCTTCAGACCCTGGTCCTGAGACTGCCCCTCCTCCTGCCCCTGCTCCTGCGCCTGCTTCAGCTCAGACTCCAACTCCAGCTCCCGTTGTTGTTCCTGCCACTGAGGCCTCCTCTCCAACCAAAGCAGAGCAGACCCCAGTTATTGACCTGCTGGGTATGTATTTCACAATGGCCGCATGTACTCTTTTTAATAATTCTTTCTTTTTTTTTTGTCTATTGTTCTCGAGTCCTTCTTGGATATTGGATAATACTCTATCAGATGGATGACATGTATAACTTTCAGCAACGTGCAGAGCTCAAACACTTAAAAATATAAATCAGAGCTGGATTGTTCGGATTCGGATCATGAGAGCAATGAGAGCAATCTGTCCTGTTAGGGACATAGAGATATTGCAAAGTGTAATCAGTCAACCAATTAAAAAACACTATTATGTCACCAAATAAAGAAAAAATACCTTTTTGATAGATATTGTAGATTTCCCTTTTTTTCCATTCAAACTAGTGTTTGAATCAGCACAATTTAGTTCATTATCTTGTCACCCAAAACTTAACATCCACCTCAACTTGCTTCTAAATATAAGCTCCCTCCCAAAAAGTGTGTCACATCCAGAACATGGATTTATATGGATTTTTTTTCTTTTATTATTATTATTCATGTTTGATGCAACACCATATTCTATAATAAAATATTGCATTTAAAACCTTTCATGGTACAGAAAAGGCTGAATTGTATTATTAGATAATGATCACCTGTTACCTCAGTAAATCACCCGATATTTTCTTCAGTATTTAGCACATTAGTTACAGTGAAAGAAATGAAATATTTACTTGAACAATATGTTCAAAATTACTCAAATTCTGTTGTGCTATTGTGTATTTGTGTTGACTACCCTCTTTTTCACTATGGATAATTGCCCCTCCAGACTCCTTTGGTGGGTCTGTGAAGGAGACACAGAGCTCCGCTCCTGGGGGACCTGGAGGAGACCTGCTAGGAGGTACAATTGTTTAGTGTTACACCATATTTATATAAACAGTGGACTCCTGCATTAGCAGGCAGACTGATTGCTGATATACCTGTCCACGATCTGTACTTCGCTAAAAGTCAGCAGGGATGGCTCACCTGCAAACCTAATGAGGACCAGCATTCCAAAAACTGGATGGATGGATAATATTGCAAATGGTAGTCACCACCCGATCTGTCTCTTCATCAGACCTCATGTCCCCCACCTTGGCACCCACCGTCGCCCCGGCCCTGGCCCCAGCCATGGCTCCAGCTCCAGCACAGAATTATCTTCTTGAATCGGGATTCGAAACTCTGGGTTCACTTCCCTCTCCGACACCACCTGTGCCAGCTGTACCAATGGTACCTGCCGCTGCAGAACCTGCAAAAGCCACACCGGCGCCCTCTGGTGGCTTTGATGCTTCAGGTAAATGTCATTTAATGTCATGGAAAGTTTTATGTCAGGGACGGTAGATAGTACTTTTTCAACATATCTCTCAAACATTATTGCTTAGCTGCGAGTAGGTGTGCAAAAGTGTATGGTCCACTGAAACATGGTCATTTGGGCATCAGCCCTAGGCTGCTGTAATTATTGCTGTCTGCTGCATGGATGACACGCTTCTACCTCTGTTGTCAACTGCTTAAATTCTCACCTTGACTGTTTCAATGATTGATCAGATTTCTTTCTTATCTTGTTTCAATGTGGACCATTCACACATGCTGCGCTTTCTTCAGTTTCACACATGCTCTCTTTTGCTTCACTCACTCTTCCCCACCTCCTTCATCTTCACCCCTTCCTCTCTGCTGGCTACGTACCTCTTGCTTGCTTCTTCTAATGTGTAATTGGTGAGTTGAACTCCACAGTGCATTGCAGCATGTGCACTTTTTGAAGTCTGCCTTTTGTTTAAGGTGCATGTTTAAAATGTGTCTCCTGCATGAGACAAAATACACTGGTTTGTGGAATTATTTTCCCCCAGTCCTTTCTTGGGTTGATTTTTATCCAAATGCCAGTAATGTTGCATCATAGCATTGCAATGAATTGGGAGTCATGTATTGCATTCATTCCAATTAGCCATTCCGAATAGTTCGTCTTGCGGTTCATAATCTGCGGTATAATAATAAAAATTAATAATAATAATATTTTTTACTGAAAGTGACAAGCTAAGGGCAACTCCTTGTGCTTGCACATTTAACTACGTCCTGTTGCTATTACAGCTGGATTGTTTCCCTCCCCTTCACGTTCACATCTGCCCACTGCCTGCATTCTCGCTAGAATTGGAAATGAACAACCATGTAATCTGGAGCGACTTTTTAACGTTGCACCTTTCCCACCTTCCTTTCAAGTGTTTGATGCATTAGGTGACTTGCTGATGCCCGCCGTTACGCCACAGAGCACCGGGGGAAGCACAACAGGAAGTGCAGCAGGGAGCATGGGAACTCCCGTCACAGTTGAAAACATTGCAGCTGCTCCACCTGCCACCCCACCCCTAACAAAAGCCATTGCAGGGGATCTTGACTCTTCACTGGCCAACCTGGTTGGAGGTACATGTATTGTATGATGGGACACATCATTGATTTCCCTAAAAACTCAAATCCATTTCTTTTATTTATGCTCCCTTTAGACCTCGGAATGAAGAAAAAGTAAGTATACTCTTTGTTTCTGCTTTCTTACATTAGACACTGTCCATGGTCCATGATACGTCCATGGTGAATCATCTGTTTATTCCTTTTTCAAAATAAAACAGAAACAAATACACAAAACAAAAACATCAAAACAATTATATTTGTTTTCTCAATTTTTATTCCAAAATCCCAAATATGCATGCAACAGATTCATGTTTTATAATGATTCTTCAGTCTTGTTGATGCTATTTGGGGTTATTTAAATTGGAAAATCGGCCCTGGAACAGGATAATGGATGTTGAAAATCAATAGTTTTGATTCAAATGATGTGACTGCATCTAATCGAACCAAACCCAATTGTTCCACTTTAAAATGTATCCAAATATATTTTGAGTTGTAGTTCATTGGAGCGATACACCCTCCCCCTAGATGATCGGTGGTTGACTATAAATAATTTATAGTGCTATCTAATAACCTTCCCGTAGAGATCCACAGAGTGAGAGGAAGTTGACTGGAGGAGCCAACTGGACCCCTCATGTGGCCCCCACAAGCTGGACCACACCAGGTGTCCCCATGGTGAGAACAACTTCAACTTTAATCTGCAGTCAAACCTCATGCCACCTGCACATGTAGGGGTTAGGTAGTTAACAACATGTATGCTTTGACAAACTGTGAATTTACAACCAGGCTGGAGTGGCTCCTGGCGGACCTGGAGCAGCGGCTCCCAGTGGAGCAATGGTACCACCGATGAGTGCACAGCCTGGCTTTGGTATGGTGAGTAAAAGTCCCCAATACACTCTATAAATATAGGTACTTCTGTATAAATAACAGGGAGTAGAAGTACTAATTCAAATCCTGCACTTAAGGGGTTTTATGCAGCCAAACCAATGTGTTCCAACAGCTTTGCTAAAAAAAAAAGTTTAACTAATGATAAAAATACTTTTTTTTTCCAACTTGTGCCTTTAGTGCCCCACAAATGTAGTTGAAAACAAGCCATTTTCTTAAATATCTTAAATAAACATTTAGCTTCTCTCAATACGCGAAGGTAGTATAATCTATACTTAAATGTACCAGCAAAGTATTTTGACTTTATTCTGTCCCGCCACTAGTATTCTTATACCTATGTTTAGAAGCCATACTGTATTTCAAGTAAATAAATATGGTCTGCTTTCAGCAAGATCTAAGGTCTGTAATAAGGTTTCATGGACTCCTTGAAAGATCTGTCTGATTTTCTTTGTGTTAGCCTTTTGTACAAAGCACATGAACTGTTTTCAGCCTGCCGCTGGAGGGCCAGGAGCCCCCATGATGCAGCCCATGATGGGTCAGCCTATGATCGGTCAGTCCATGATGAGACCTCCTTTTGCTGGCGTGGTTGGAGCTGCACCTGGAGGACTTGCAGCACCAGGAGCCCCGGTAAAATTCTTTGAATCAGTGCCGAGTATACAGAATAATATCAAAAACACTCGACATGTCTTGTTTTTTCACAGCTTTCTCCTGGACCTGCAAGCCAGAGTCCCAAAAAGCCTAAAGATCCTCTGGCAGAGCTCGACCTTAAGGACTTCTTATAACACAAATGAAAGACGGGTATGTTGCAGTCCTCATTTTGTTTTCATAGCTATATATTACTTCATACATTATATAGTGGACTTAAAGAATCTTTAAGATTCTTGCCTCACAGACTTCCCATTGTGGTAAACATGAATTGGAAGATGTTAAACAAGTGCAACACAATTTGGTGCCAATACAGCATGCTTTCAGGTTTGTAGAGGCGCTGCATATACATAAATAATACGTTTTACAAAATATTAACTGCACGATAATATTTCTTTAAATGAGATAATGAGGGCAGACTAGCGTGTCCTGCAGACCAATATTTTCCTCTGCAGAGTCGGATGCTCCCCTCGTTTACCCGGCGTCTGTCAAGATCCCAGGAAGCCAGTGGCCCTGCCTTTCTGTCTCTTTTGTCTGCTTCTCGACATAATAAGAGCCTCTCTCCTCTCCTCCATCTTCTTTCTGTTTCCTTCTCCTGTGTGATGTTGTAGCACCAACTGTGAAAGTGAAACCTAGCGGAGTATAACCAGTATACGAATATATATGAGAAAAGAATTCCAAGTGCGTGATCATTTTAGATGTTCTCAAGTTTTTTGTCTCAAGCAAAATCTCACAAAAAAAATCCTGAAAATGTTCTTGAGTGAAAGTGAAGGAGTATGTGATTAGATTTATTGCTTGTGTTGAATGATGGTCGTATTTTGGTGTCCTAAGCTCCACCCAGTCTTGTCCTCTTAAAGGGGCGGAGCCCTTCTTCTTCTGCTCTGATTGGATGAGAGTTTAATTAAGTCCTTGTGGTTTATGGAGAACTATGTTGTGTCCTGTGTACAGAAAGGTCCTAATTTATAAACATAGACTCCACTGGTGAATTTGACAATTACGTCTATTATGTACTGTACGTGTGCTGAAGAGAAATATCAATGTGAATCTGACATGACATTGTGAGGAGTCATGTGAGTGTTATTCAGTCATCATTTGGAGAAAAAAAAAATGTGATAAATATATTGTATATTATGAAACAAATTGAGTGGGCTTTTGAGACTTTGGAACATCAACTGAC
The DNA here is from genome assembly GCF_033458585.1 of Syngnathus typhle. Taxonomy (NCBI): domain Eukaryota; kingdom Metazoa; phylum Chordata; class Actinopteri; order Syngnathiformes; family Syngnathidae; genus Syngnathus; species Syngnathus typhle. Next base: position 9,105,931 of record NC_083747.1, on the reverse strand, counting down.
GCTTTGTGTGTCTTTTTATTTGTGGCTTATTTTTTGTTACTATTTTGTCAGAGTAAGGCAAGTCTTACTTCCAAATCCAATGTTTAGTGAAAAAGTTATACATCATGGAGAAAAACGTTTTAAAGTGCCCCTCATTGAAACAATTCCACTATTTAATGTGTGCACAGTAATGTTTTTTTTTTTTTTTTAATTAAATAAAAATCCTTATTTGTAGAGACCAATAAATTCAATTGGAGTCAAATAACATCTTCCACAATCGTTTTTTGTTTTGGGAAGTACCATGGAACATTTTCTATTTAAATCTACCTTTGTGTTTTACAGCCTAATTACCAAATCTGTGAGGTATTTTTAACAGTGCACTGCAATTTGTTGAATGCTTTTCTTGGGCATCAAGAATTTGTAGTTCCATTGTAAGACATCTAATTGATCATGTATGCAGCGCAGGAACCCAGTCGTTAACGATTACATGCTGCGTTGCATTAGAAATACAATGAGGTACCTCCTCATTTGAGTTGACTTTAAAACGCAAGGTTGTACAAAAGAGTGCTGATTCAGATCAAACATTTTCATGGATGGGTTATAAGCATTTTTTTTTTGTCTAATTTATTTTGTGTATGATGTCCCTACCCATTGCATGTAAGCCCTTTGAGATGCAATAAATGACTGATTGAACTCATTTTCCCTCTTATTTCTGACATACAAACATATAGTCTTATTTATCTCAATTGCTATACGTTTCAGTACAGTGCTTGTACAATGATACACAATCTAAATGTGATTCCACGACCCTTATAGTGGCGCAAATGCAACAATGAGTCTTTCAATTGATGCAAAGACTATTGCGGCAACAATAACACACTTTTCACTCACATTTTGTTACTTTTTCTTTGTTCCTGTGCCCTGCAAATTCTTGGGGACCAATCCAGGGTGAATCCAGCCAGTTTTGATCCAACATCAGATGGGATTGGCTTCTGATCACTCCAACTCTTATGAAGACAATCCATATCGGGAGTAGATGGATACAAATTCCTGATCTTCTTGTTTTCTTTCAAAATGACCACAACATTTTTACTTTGAATATTAATTAAATCTCCAATAAATACATGTCACTAGTCAAACTCGATATTGCAATAAATGTTTGTTTTCTCTCTTGCAATAAATAATCGATACCCCGAGGGCAAATATAGTTTTTTTTTTTAATACAACACACATTAAGATTTACCCCATTGTCACCGTTAGTACTTAATTTCTCCTGTCCTGTTTGTGTGAGCGCTAATCCCATGAATGAAGGTTAAGTAGGCGTAAACAGCGGCCGATGAAGAAGTCGCTTCACGAAGCTGCAAGAATGCAAGAGCAAAAAGCAAATCAAAAAGCCACCCGCAAGTTTCCACTCCAAAGTGTGGACCCACTGGATAAAGAATATGCAATATGCAAAAAGTGTTTTGCCAAGGTAAAATATAACAGCAACACTACGAATCTGCAAAGATCGTTATCACGGCGAACTACTCTTCCAACTTTCCAGGTACTGGAGGGGTGAACATAATTCTGCACATAATTGCTTGCATGTGTCCAATATTTAATGTATTTTTTTCTTGTTTAATTGTTAAATTAAAACAGGACAGTTTTCAGTCCTATTAAGCGCTGTCATGGTTTATGTCATAAACAATAAACTTTATGGTTAACATAATGAATATATAATGTTACCCTAATTTGACTAAACTCACACGAATGACGTGTTGTTGTCTATATAAGATGTTTGTCACTAAGGGGGTAATCTGAGGGCCAAACACAAATTTGTACCAATCATGTTAGTAGTTCCGTCAATGTGCATTTACCCATAAATGTTCTTAATAAAAATATTTTGTTATAGTTATGAACAGAAATACACATATTGATCCAGATTAAATTAATGGTTAATCAATCATCATCACGATTAGTATCAGGAATTTGGTATTTATTAGAATTTACAAAAAATGGGAACATAAGCAACATTAAAAAAAAAAAAAAACATTGCATTTAATATTACAATGTGATGTTATCAAACAATGATTTAATAATGTCTTTGGTCAAATTAAATCCTTTGCATAATAAATCAATTAAATTGTCATGTAAATTATTTAAAGGCTCAGTCCAATTTTAGCAGCCTCAAAATCATAGTTACAGTAGTAGGCTCCCCTTTCCCTGGAAAAAAAAAGCTTAGTTTGATAAATTAGCACCATGTGTTCTGGATAAGCACCAATTATGTGCACATCAATGAGGAAAAAAAAATAATCATTTCACTGCTACAAAAGAAAGCTGGCATGTTAATTTCAATTTAAGGTCCATTGGAACCAGCTCAACGGGAACAGAAAGAAGGCTATCGACATACAAACCAATTTAGACATACATATTGCGAAACACCATCTTGTTAAAAGTTCATTCATTTATTCATTATATCTATAATGTAGTCTGTTTGTGGAATATAGTTTACATAATTTTTTGTCATTGCTCTCAAGCCATCATCATCTCAATGATCAGAACTTGCATGTTGGTCAAGTTAGAGAAGTTGATGCATATTTTAAAAATGTATCCAACGTAGTGAAAAATTGCCACAAATCTAAACAAAAAAATAATAATAATTAAAATACATATGTTTTTCTCCATTTTTTTTTTGTTTCAAATAAATTAGAAAAGCCACAGTTCTCTATGTGTTTCGGAGTTCCTGTTGTTGACACTGAGTCTGTCTGGCTGTGTCATGTGTTTTTGTGGTGGGAGGCACAGGCAGGAAGCCAGACAGGCACCTTGTTGGTGACAGGAGGTGGGGAGTCGAGGAGATTGGGTGTCCTTTGGTTTAAAGGAAATGGATCTGGATCTGTGTTGTTTTAGGATACCTGGCATTCACTTGAGTCCCCGTGGACCCAGTAGCAGATTTGGGCATATTTGAGAGGAGTTATCCTCACTGCCACGTTGTAATCCTGCTGCAGCCCATTTCCATTAACATCCACCCACTGATGACCAGAGAAGACCCCAATGATCTTTCTCTTCCACTTCTTCTTGCCTGGCTCTTTGAGACGGATGTAAACCCCAGAGCCGCTGGAACCGGGCTTGGCGTCGCAGTACTGGTACAATAAATCAGTAGATTCCTCAGACACAGAGCAAAACCTGTATACCAGATTTCCCGGCCGGTCATCATCAAAACCAGAGAAGTGGATTCTTCCTGCAGGGAGCTTCTTGACTGAGGGGATAACACCCAAGTCCATGTGCCTCACTTTGGGGGCTCGCTTTAGCTCCAAAACTGCATAGTCATAATCTGCAGTCAGTTCATCAGACACACCTTTGAACCAACCTTTAGGCACTTGGGTTTTCTTAACCCTGGTCCACCGAAATGAAGGTTTCTCCACCTCTGCGCTGCGGCGACTCCGGCTCTTTCTACCCTTTCCGTCCTTTCCTTTACGGTTCCCTCCCTTGTCTTCCACTTGCTTTATTTCTTCTTTGGCACCATCTCCCTTTCTCTTCTTGCCTTTCCCTCGCCCTCCTTTTCCTTTGCCTCCTTTCCCTTTTCGAGATTTTTCCTTAAGAATACCAACGCGAAGCTTCTGAACGCCCTCCAAATAATCCTTTCCATCATGGATACAATGGGCAGCCGTCAACACGTGTTTAGGGGACACCAGAACTCCAGAACAACCCGTGGAGATCTTGACAGTAGTGGAGAAGGGATACTTAGTGGAGTACTGCTTATCAGAAATAGTGAAGCGGGTATCCGTGCCATACACCTCTCTTTTGTGACGGGAGCTGGAGGAGTCGTTTCTGGACCAATCGGTCACCTCGTTGAGACCTTGTACAGACACCGAGGTATACGTGCGTGTGCCATTCTCATAAACCGTCTCGTAGGATAGGAGCTGCTCCAGGTCATCCAGGGAGGGCGAGGGGAGGCCACGCTGACACTCTATCCCACATGTTCCGCTCACCTCTCCTTTAGGATGAGCTGAGAAGTTGGGACTAGTCAGAGGCAGCGTACGCCTCTTCCTTACCAGAGGCAAATTCCACTGAGGCCAAGTGTACTCGTCGTCAACCGTTGCAGACAGCTCGGTGGCGACAGCCGCCACGACCAATGCCGTCACTGGGAGCAGCACACACAAGTGTAGAGGGCCCATTATGAATCGGGCCTAGCACTGAAATTAAAACAAAGGGGAGGATGGTTACAGTCTTAAAGCATTCATGCATGTCGAGACTCGAAACAGTGATACCTCGACTTAGTGCCCCGAATTACAAGACTGAGTTTACCATACTGGTTTGAATAGAGCAGTTTGTTACTCTCTGATTATCATTTATGTTTTAAAATAAAAACACATAAGCAGCCAGAGGATTTATTTCACAACCGTTATCAAGTGCGTCAAACCTGTCTATACAAAAGAAGACTTGAAAAAATAGCTACAAGAAACTTACGCAGAGACAATTCCGGACGTGATTCACCAGGCCGTAGCTTCCGGTTTGTCCCAACACTTAATATTTAAACTTCATACAACAAATAAGAAATGTATTTCTTGATATTCTCTCGTGTTTTATACCCACATATTACAGTGCTATTTGTGTTCATTAAACACTTTAATTTGGAGGGTGGAACAGATCGATGGATTCTCAGTTTGTATCAAAGGGCAATGTCGATGTAATATATGAGTAAATTGAGGAATGACCTTACTATGGAAGAAATTATACTTGTATGTCTTGTTACCACTAGACTGTATGTAGTATATGTTGTACACTTCAACACTCAGAACTCAAACAGTTTGCGGTCAAACAAGTGAAAATCAAACAACAATAAATAAAAAAAAACAGTAGTCCCCCTTTTCCCTCAAAAATGATTTGATAAACCCGATACTTCACAGTTCCAGGTCGTTTGCAGACTTCCAGTCAAAACAATGTACAGTATGAGTGAATATTAACGAAACATGAATATTAGGTAAATGTCTTTATTTTTACCAATTGATATCAATCCATTATCAATACCCAGAATATCTGCTGCATTATGTAACCATAGTTCTCTTTTATGTAGCTAGGTCAGAGTTAGCAGACATTTCTTCGAGCTAGTAAATGTTACAAGTGGTCAAACGGTACCACTGACTTTCTTAAACTGCAATTGGCAGGCTGAGAAAAATAGTTTTGAAATTCATCCAACCATCCATTTCCTGAACTGCTTTTTCGTATATCTAATAAAAATTGTTTAGAACTATATTGTGTAGAATCAAATATAATAATTGAGTCGCTTTCCTGGGCTACATAGATTTCTCAGGGGATAAAGCCCTCCCTTGTCCCGGTGTAGCACCATCCGTGCCCAACATCCGCCCTTCAGACCGAATGGCCCCTTATCGGATCTGCTCTGTCAGCGCCCCCTAAAATAATGATCGTAGGATTGTCCCTGAAACTGCTTTTTCTCAACTCCAAGCATGTCTATATTGTACATAACCCTATGCAAGGCCCTCGATGGTACCTCACATAAGGAGTGACCCATTACCGGCATGGTAACAGAATAAATTAAACTCATAAGTCAAGCTACTACTTAGATTCCAGTATTTCTTCTGTTGACCATGATTTCCCAAACAAACTGAAGGCCGAACACTGATGATTTTTTAAGTCTAGTTTCTGTGTGTTTGCAGCCAGGACAAGCATCCTTGACATCACGATAATGTTAGTCCCAAAATTACCTCCAATTAAGGACATGCATTTGTTACCTATAAATTATATATGTTGTATCGTAACGCTAAACACAGCCATCAAAAAAATAAAACCATCCACTTCATTAGTGCACTTTGAGGAAAAAAAAAAGGGGACACAGGGAATTCTTTAATTTAAATAAGTAAAATGCAGTTCAGCTTCACTTTCTCAGGTGTATGTATAACTAGGCTTTCTTTAAAATTTGGAAGCCTAAAACACAGCTCCATCTCTGGCCATAGGGAGGCAGTATGTACCAGAGTTCCGCAGACCCTCCAGTTTATGCACAGCAGTTCAGGTACTGTAGTGCTGCAGACCATTTCTCCAGATCTGCAAGTCTGCACAAATTGATCAGTTGTATTCATAGTCTGGCCACTAGCTAAGTTGTTGCATCAGCTCTATGGTTAAGAGATTTATATGGAGTTTGAGTCACTGCTGTGGTTAGCACTGAGGTAAGAATGAACCATCATTCTCAGAATGAGCTCAAGACAGTGGCTTGGATGTTTGCCACACTGGTTAACCTTCTCTTTTAGTTATGACCACGTCTGGTTTCCTCAACACCACTCGTCTCCCGTGTCATTAAATGACAGGACACGTGCAGCATGTGCATTTGGTATGGCACTGATACAACCATATTCCTGATAACCCAGAAAAGAAAAGGCTGTTTGATCACAAAGTTGGAAAATGTCGTCAGCTTCACTGTGGTCATGAAGTCACGCAAACGCATGAAGAGAAAGTCGTTTGGATGCTGCTGCAGACAGTCTGATATCTGCACTTTCCAGCTGGAGGATTTACCTCCGGTGGTGTGCGCTGTGGTGGTGGTTAGGGTGGGCTGAGGAGGGGGGTGTACCAGGCAGCTTCCAAAGACACATTCCTTTTCAGTTATATGGAAGTGCAGTATTACAATGAGCTGCAACTCAGCATCATTTATTGATGAGATGCAATGAACTCAGCTACCAGAAACAGTTCCAGTTTCTTTCCGGACTTGGCGATTGTGCAGAAGTACAGAACCTCCAATTTGTTTGGATTTATTTTTCCCATAGCAAATACTGGGAATAGAATCAATCTGTTTCAGGGTTCTAAACTTCACCGTCATAACATTGATAAAGACTATACTAATAAGGCTTGCACTAACTTTTGACATTTATGCAAATATAACATACAGCTTCACGATAAAGTAATAAACTATGTAGCTGACTATGTAGCATTGAAAGTTTTTTTTTTTTTACACTTATTGCAACCCCTCTTAAGTCCATTTTGCTTTACATCACTGACACAACTGTAGAGACGTATACCAGGTTAAAAAAAAAATGCAAAAAAGCACTTTGAAAAACCGTAAAAATAAAATGACTTCAACTTGAAGACTTGGCTGATGTGAAGCACTCATCCCTTTAAAGTAGGGGCCAAGAAAACCTGCCAAAAACAAAGGATAATAAAACAAGCCCTTAATTGAGACTAAAATGACCTTTGGTGTCTGTTCAACTTCACACTCCTTCAGCCAGATTCAGACTTTACAAGAAAACACTGGAAAGTCTGCAATAACTCACCAGGGTGGAAAGTGACTGATATACTGCCACCATGGCTCTTAGTCACATGAAGCCCTCACATTTGAGTTCAATAATTTTCCACCCAAGTAAGCTGAGCAGCTTTGTGTGCCCTCTCCATCCGTGTCTTAAGCCTGTGTACACTTAATGACCGACAGAGGGCAAAATCGTCCCCAAATTTCCCTCCGAGCACGTCAACCAAGTATTTATCAAGGTCAAAAAGTTATTGCAATAGACTATTTAAACGTACGTGTCCACTTATCTCAACTTGCAAAAATTAAGTTGGTTGAACTTTTACATGAGTAAAGTTAAATGAAAACCTGCAAGAGATGCCAGGTTTTTTTTTTTGCCAGATGTCTGGAAATACTTTGACTGCGATTAAAAGTCCAATAGTCGTTATATTGTAATGTAAACCATAAAAAATAGGCTGTATCAAAATTAACGGCATTACACTTCTTTTGGCTGTAAAAGTATTACATCTCTCTGGCAACTATCCGTTCAAAAGCATTTAAAACAACTCCAATTACATAAAAGTAGTTCAAATGAAAGAATAGAATGATTTAAAAGAAATAAATACCAAAAAGCAAACCATGCAAGATGGAGTGGTTCCTTCACAAGAAGCAAAATCCAATACTAGCCCTACCTGCTTGCATCCGATTGTTGGAGATGAGAAATCCGCAATATCTTGTTTCTTTGTCCTAAAACATGCACAAAGAATGTCCTTTTTTTTTTTTAATAAAAAGAAGAACAAACGGCTGTTAATTCATCCTAGACGTCCTGGCATCAGCAGGGCGACGGCTCCTCTCTCCTCATTGCTCCTTCTAAGTGGCTGCACAGAAAGTTGAAAGCACTTGATGCTGAGGAGGGAGGGGGAGGCAAGCACAATCTGAAAAAGACGTTTTTTTCCCCCCTCATCTCTCTCTGGTGACAAAGCCTTGTGGGTGGTGCTAGAGAAAGCGGCCCAAGCAAGTCACAGCGTTGTATTCAGTAGAAGCCGCAGTGCACAAGAGATGCGATGGTGTGAGACCTGCTCATCGAGGCACAAAACAGGAGGACAATCCAGCCTCATTTTGTCTGTGGGACTTTGCAGGAATTACTTCCACTGGTCTCACAACAATAGTGTGGGAGCGCTCCGGATTTGAATTCCTGACAACATCTGCAACACTTTCCCTCCAAAATGAAGTGATACAATTGTGAGGACAAAAAGACACAGACAATGACACATCCTTCCATGGTATTAAGTAAGTCTGCACAAACTGCTGATTTAAGAGTACAGAGTAACATACCGTCATTTTCGGACTATAAGTCGCACCGGAGTATAAGTCGCACCAGCCATAAAATGCCCAAAAAAGTGAAAAAAAACATATATATGTATATAAGTCGCTCCTGAGTATAAGTCGCCACCCGCACCCAAACGATGAAAAAAAACGCGACTTATAGTCCGAAAATTACGGTATGAAGAAAACACTTTTCAAATTATTTCTTGGTGCCTGTTGTCACTCTCTTGTGCCACAGTGCTCCAAATAAGAGGCAAAGTGTGCTTGCTACAAGTTGCTTATTTGACGGTCACAGTTGAAGTTGAATTATACTTGCATGTAAAACACAAAAAAAGATTAAAACATTATATATCGTAACACAAAAATATTCAGCCACACCGTATATTTTTAACAAAAGTCAGCTAGCGTAATGCTAACATACTATAACAAAAATTCCTTAGTGCTGCCCGCCATGTAATTATACTTGATTGCTTGAAAATCAGTGGGGGGACTAAAGTGTAGGGGCATTAGTTACTTTGGGCAAGAGGTGGGCAACACCTTGGAACACCTAAGCCTCAATCATTGGAGTGTAGAGAGACGATTGTTCACGTTCAGATTCCCACATATGGACAATTTAGAGTGTTCGGATAACCAGATGTGTTTTTGGACTCTGGAAGGAAGCCCACACAAGCACAGCGGATACGTGCTAACTACACACAGAAAGGCCGGAGGAAAGATTCAAACTCCAGAGCTATGACGTAGATTATATTATCATCAAGCATGTTATTTTTTTATTAATAAACAACACTAATCAAGCAAAAGTATGTAATGCCATATTTCTAAATTGAACATCGAATTACAGTTTAAGTGCAACCTGCAGAGCGAGTACAGATTGACCTTGTGATTGAGCATTGTGGAATGTAATTTTATAGAGATAAAAACGGGGGTGATCTGCTCTCTTTCTCACGAGAGAGAAGGTTTTTATTGGTGATGTTTGTTTCTGTTGGATGCATTCAACTATGGCCACTATAAAAAAAAAAAAATTATGTACCCACAATTTATTTATATAACCTTCTCGTATGTGATTATAGGGAAGGAGAGCAGGTGCACCTACATTTTGTGGATCCATCCCAAATTCGACATTTTAGTTCAGCTGGTATTTTGTGGGATTCTACCAAATGAAGTACACATGGAAGACTGGCAAATTATGCTGCACATCTGTTTTTGTCTCATCTCTTTTGGTCTCAGCAAACTTCATATGCACCAACACAGCTTTGATTTGCTGTATGTATTATTAACTGTTTCAAGCGGGAGGGAAAAAGAGTAAAAATACTTATATAGAATCCCTTACTTGACTGTGTTCTTCTAAGCCATCTGTTTATAATATCCCACCACTGATGACGGTGCGAGTGCTTCTGTGCTTGCGCAAATGTTTCGGAGAGGAAGGAAGTGGTCAGGAAGACCCGGGTGGCCATGCACACCTGATGTAGCTTGTTATAAAGCTCCTAATGCAGATCATCATTATCTGAGCACGATGACCACACATGTGAGTGTGCACATTATGAATAAACTATAGGGCACAATCTACTATTTATAGTTGCAGTGGAGAAATATTTTCTTCTATCTAGCAGGGGCCTAATGGAAAATCAGTTGGAAACACTGCCCAAGATCAATGCTAAGTACATATAGTTGCAACAGTTCCCTTGGAGACGAAGCTCTTGACGCAATTGGACGAGCATTTTCCCAAACTGCTGGAGATCATCAGGAGTAAGGGAGGACGTGTGATAAAGCAGACCACCAGGACACAGTAGGTTTTAAATATAGTTGTGAGTGAGCTGGCAGTGGGATCCATAGTTGAAAAGTTGGGCTCTGTGTGTTTGTGTGATTTTCATTTAATAGTTAATAATTGACGGCATGGAGGCCAACGGGTTTGCACGTCTGCCTGACAGTTCAGAGGCTGAGGGTTCAACTCCAGGCATGGGTGTGGAATGTGCATGTTCTCCCTGTGCTTGCATGAGTTTTCTCAGGATATTCCAGTTTCCTCCCACATTCCAAAAACATGCATCTTAGGTTCACTGAAGACCCGATGTTGTCCTTCAGTGTGGAAGTGGGCAAGCTGACCTGGATTGCCTTAGCAATGAGGACAAAGAGCTTTAGTCCATGAAATTTTGAGTGATATTGTTCAACACTGTTGCATTTCAGTCTGACAACCGCATCCATTCCATTGTTAGTAGTAATATGGTTTGGTTGTGAAGCAAATTCTACAGAACAATGATCCTGATCATTTAAAACTTGCTTATGAGTGTCAACAAGCATCCCCCTATCGCTGCATCTTATTTATTTAATCTTATTTTGTTGTTCTACTTTCTTTCTCCCAGTTTACTGGGTCAACCAGGGACCTCCCGTATCGTATTCCGTGCCATATCATGTGGAAAGGTATGTTAGTATGACAACAAAATTCCTTCAATCCTATACCTCGTTGTAAAGATAAAGATTGCGCTTGCTACAACCGCCTTATATAAATTTAGAGAGAGGCAGCTTCCTCACAAGATTTTCTGTAAGTCTAAGACATTTTGACATTTTCTCAATTCAAAGTCAAAGGTAGTATCAAGGAGTCAAGCCTCTGCTTGTAGTCTTTGGTTTTGTGAAAAGCAGTGAGACGTATTTTTCGAGAGGTCGGGCCTGTGTACAGAGGATAGAGGGTCTTTTGTGCCCGTTGTCACACCCTCATGGGAAGTGCTCCCTTTGCTCTCTGCTGTGGTCGATACGTAATTATTGGCGACATAGTAAAGCTCACCCCTTTGCCACCTTTTTGTTTTCACACATTTTTATAAAAGGGGGCAATTCTGATTCCGACTTTATCTTCGAAAACCCAAGTGCCTCTAGTTGTAAATATCAAAGATATTAAAGGCTGTCACCATTGCACAGACCTCTTTAATAAATCCACTCAGAAGGCTGCAGGAGGCTACAGTTCACTTCCACTGCCTTTATTTTGACAACTGAAAGGTCTTTTAGCAAGGCTCCTCACAGCTTTGCTCTAAACAGACCACCATTGATATCCCAGGAATCCTTACCTTACAAATGCGCACTTGCACACACACGCACAATCACACGCACGTGCGCACACAACACGATACTCCCATTTATTGCAAACTTTTCTGTGATTATTCAGTAGTACCGTATTTTCCGGCCTATAAGGCGCACCGGCCTATAAGGCGCACCTTCAATGAATGGCCCATTTTAAAACTTTATCCTTATATAAGGCGCACCGGACTATAAGGCGCACCATTAATGCATCATGTCAGATTTTTAATCCAAATCAAATCATTCTCCATTTTATCTTTTTTATTTCAACTTCAGACGGAAACAAATTACTTTATAATCATAAAATAATGATCCATAGTCTTTTTGAGTCATGATTCATAGTCTTCAGCGGGCCACTTATGATTGATTTCATGACACAATGCTTTGGGCCAGTTTAAATTTAGGAATTTGGTCCATATATAAGGCGCACTGGGCTATAAGGCGCACTGTTGGTTTTTGAGAAAAATTTAGGTTTTTAGGTGCGCCTTATAGGGCGGAAAATACGGTAATCAGTAATTATTTTATCTTTTCAGAATGTTCCAATGACTCCATTTTTTGTGCTTACCTCATGGTATTATTTCAATATCCCATAGCTCTATATTTCAAGCCAAACCTGTCTCCATAGAAGCACGTCCTGATGGGATATGTTGTGTTTGGCTCATCCTCTAATGAAAACACAAGAAAGCTGGCTTTAGCTTTCACTTTAATGATAAACATCGATAGTCTATTGACCCAGTGACTATGCACGTTGGGTTATCGACTGTAAATGTGGATCTCTAAATGTTTATATCACAACTAGAATTACGATGCTAACATACTTGTCAAGCAGATTTTTTTTGTTGCTGTCATGATCTTCTCTTCACCTAGCCAATATTTTATGAAGTGCTTCACAGTGTTACCAAAATACTGTTGCTGATAAGCAAAATAAAGGCAGATGTTCAACAATTCTCAAGTTAAACATTTACATACAATATAAATCTTTTTAACATCAGTCCAAGTGTTTGCTTCGAAATAAACTTCAAACCTGGGGCGTCATTGAGGTAAAACAGCTGTGAAACTTGGTTGAATGAACAAAATTCTGTGAATAATCATTCAGCAAACATTGAATTATTTTCATGGGATTATTGGTGGGACCACCATATATATTGTGAATGTTAGCATCTGTGAGTCTGTGAAAACCATGCTGGATCAAATGGATCAGTAATATGAGCCATACTGACAAACAACAATGAAATTATAATGATTATAAAATAAAATATTAGACTGATTAAGACATTCAGCCATTACTGCATGTTGAAAGTGTACACACCATTCATAATAGTGGTACATAAGGGTACCTGGTTAACCGCCCTAGTAAAAATAAAAGAAAATAAACACTATTCCCAACATGAAATGAAAACCAATGACGAAAATATGTGTTTGGAAATAAATTTAAAAAAAAATGAATTGGGAATATGAGGTGTTGAGCATGGCACTGTTGGGCTGGATTACACTTCATGGTTCAAGTGACAATTCTGATGTCGCTCTGAAATAGCAAAATACAGATATGGCTCATGGGAGCATCATAGTTGTGATGCGATTGCAGGGACATTGCAGCTAATAAAGACGCTAACTTTTAAAGCTAACTAAGGTATAAAAGTTCTAAAGTGTCTTGGGCAGAGGCACCGAGAGTGTTTTGACAACATGCAGATCGGGATCTCTGACTTGAAAACAGATCAGAATGTGCTCCTGTATGTATGTATGAGGCTGCGTTTGTGTGTATGTGTTTACACTGACTGCCGATATTTTCTTTTTCTGCTGCAATAAAAACATAAAAATACCATTCCACATCACACAGCTGTTTGCATCTGAAATATGCACCACAGATCCCTTATTATACATTGAGAATAAACCAGCAACTCAGCACAGTACCTGTTTGCATTTTTTCAACCCCAAATATCTGTGGATGTGGGGTTTCTCCTCATGACTGATGAGCTTGTCATTTGCTTCCGAAACCCCCAAAGTACATTAAGGCTTAGATTTGAAATGGTACTTGAGACTACATGTGGAGCTTGTTAACTGACTTCTCTCTGACATGCAGTGGGAATTATATACAGTTCCTATAGCTCTGTGGATCCCATGCTGAAGCTTTGTTTTCACTAAAATTTATTACCGGTAGCCCATCAAACCATTAAACGAACATTTATCAAGAACAGAGGTCTGGAAAAGGGATGGATGGAATAAAATGTCATAAGACATATACTAGTATAGTGGAGCACATCAAGCAGGGGTGTGCAAACTATTGTGCTCAAGCGTTACATTTGATTTTAAAAAATAAAAAAACAGACAGATGGACCTCGTGGGCAAGGTAAAATAGTCAAAATGTGTATATAAAACATTTAACTGTTTATTCTGTTAATACTCATTTTTTAAAATTTGTTTTAAAATTTAGAATAAATGCTATTTTAATTTTTTTCATTTTCTATTTGAGTTACGAATTTAGAATTATTTACAAGAAATTAATTACTAGACTCCTTAACGTCTATTTCCCAAACAAGCATCTAAGGTGGAGGAGTTGCCTTCAGTGCTACAAAGGCATATTTGATCAAGTATTCATGAATCTTCCTGTTAACTGATCTTCAGCATGTCTGCACTGTGACCTGAGAACTGCTTACACAAGCAAAATATGACATTTATATCCCTGAGTGTTTACATTGAGGATTTGGAAAGACAAGGTGTTTTCAATTCACATTACCCCGCCAGAACTTGAGACATGAGAGAGGAAGAAGGTGCAGATAGATCAAGGTACTTTTGAGATGGTTAACTCGTGTAATTGAAGAAGAATTCCTGCTTCAGATATGTTGTCTTATTTCATTTAAAAAAACATTCATTCATAGTCAAAGGAATGATTGGAATTATGAGGCTAGCAAGAGGGAACATAAAAATATTGTGCAAATAGTTATGGGGTAGCAAAATCATGTACAGTAGGAAATAGTTAGAAACAAGCAATAGAGTGTAATTATGGATTGAAATATTCACACATTTTCATGGTTCAATCAAGTAAAGCTGAAGAATGTCAAAGTGGGCCCCACATCCTACAATTCTGATGTGGCCCTTGGTGAAAAGTTTAGTCACCCCTGCTTTTGGGGTCAAAAAGATTAAATAAACACACTTTAGAACAACTTAAATGCCTTAATCGCCCTCCTTTCCTGGACAAAACGAGAGAATTTGTTGTAGTACCGTGGCACCTTTTTGATGCTTTAATGTTACTTTAAATAAGACTGTGTTGAGAAGGTTTTTTTCTTTCTTTCTCTGTGGACAAATTGAGGCCCACAAAGTTTCAATTTGTTTTTCAGATCTGTTTCGAAAAACCCACTAGACTGGGATTTCATCATGCTTTCATTCTGTATGACACACCTTGATTTGTGGGCACAATTATTATTAAAAGTGGCCAAATCATACTGACACGTTCCCACATGAATGGAACAAACAGACTCCAAGGCAATACTCATATTGAGAAAAAGTATATCTAACCATTTTTATAATGCATATAATTTTTAATTTGTACAAAAATAACAGCAACCAAAGAACCATTATATAGAAATATAACAATATAATAAAAACAATAATACTTCATTACTATTGTTGTTTTTATTATTGTTATTAATATTTATTGTTATAATAATTATTATTATTATTGTAAAATTGTTTTTTTAAAGGTTTAGTTTCACAGGAGTTCACCAAACAGATTCAAAAGATCTGAGAAGAAAGTGGGCAACCAATCTAGTTGATATGGTAACTGCCAAGCAACATTGACTTGTATATAAAAATAGATTAGTATGTCGTGTTTTTTGCCAGCTATTGACTATAAATCCTCACCCCTCCCTACTGATTGATGGAATGAAGGCAATGCCACAAAGCTGCACAATAAAATATTACCATGACTGTTTCTGCAATTGAAAGAAAATCCCATTTTATGTTAAGAAATGTTGATTTCCTAGGTTTAAGGTTGCAAGTGTGTCCTCAGGACATGTTTAGGTTTTCCTTTAATGCTCTTGAGCCATTCTGATCAAGCTCCTTCTCACACTACACATCAACTTAGCTTTCTCTAATAACGTAAGACAGGAAAGCTGCAGCTTAAACTTCTCTATTTTTTCCACCTTCCCAAATATCCCTGGGCTAAAACAGTGGTACATTATGACCAGACATCAATGAAAGAGCACATTGATTTGAGTGGCTGGGGGAAGGTCCCGTAAGGACCGACAGGAAAGCAAGAAAGAAAGGTTTGACGGCAGTATCCCCTACATAACATTTACCCACCATTTCCTCTGCTGATAGGCTACTGTTGGTCCTCGGCATGCCTGAAAACTTTGGACCACATTGGTATAAGGTCAAAATAAATAAAAATAAATCTGTGGGATGACAACATTTGCCATTTCCTTCTGAACCCATCTCGGAAGCAAATGGTGTGAAAGTTGTTCTGTAAAATATTTTAGCATTGTCTGGCATATTCTGATTCCATTCTGAGTCAATTTCAGAAATTCAAAGGTCAAAGAGTTTCCCAGAGGTGAGTACATGCCGGAACAGTTTTAATATGACTCATTTATAGCCTTGTACTTTCACCTGTATAACTCATTTAGCCAATGGGCATTTTGCATGAACACAGTTGACTGGATTTGACCCCAATTGAAGCAGCTCGTGCTTATAGGAGCCTGAAGTGCAACAAGTACATTTAGAAGCAATTGAGTGGATAACAAATTGTTGTCCAGGGAGATTATACAGTTCCTACAGGCACTTGGAGACAATGGTTAGATCGTCTTCATATTTGCTTTTCTAATCTAATCAAGTTATTGATACTTTTAATTATCTACAAATATCATAAAACAACGGTGAATTAATATTATTACGTACTGACAAAAGATGATATTTAAAGTAGAGCTCATGAGCTAAGAGCACCATAACCATGTAATTATTGTTCATTGTTGTTTTATGCTGACATTCCCATGTTCCTTCCATCTTATCTGCAAATCATAAAGATTATACTTGTCCGTGACCACTGCAGAATTGCAGATTGGTATCCTTGGATTCACCTATCACCTGATTGAAATTCAAATAATTAAAAAAAACTTATAATGGACATCAACCAATCATACATGGATTTTCCCTATTCACAAATCGGCCCTTGTGACAAAATGACGTCATTCCAGCAACCACACCGCTTCATGTGGCATCCTCATTGCCCACATTTTCCATACTGTACAACTACAAACATTTGTAACATACGTGGACAGTCAGTAGGGAAAAATATGGCGAACGAGCAAAAGCTGTTGGAAATAGCATGCTGTGACGGGTCGTTTCTTGATCTATCAGTTGCTATGAAATTACTGTAATCCTTTTTTGCTTTATCCCTTTTATTATGTGACCTTTATTCTGTCATATAAGCCGAGTTCTTTGATGTATCACGTGCGATGCAGTTGCTCTGATCCTTTTAAGCTTTGTCCTTTTATTATGTCATATAAGCCTGATGTCTCATGGTATACAAACTCGAGTTACACAGTGACTAATTGTCACTACGTCGGGCTCACTCCCAGGGAGAAAGTCAAGTTTTGTCTTTACATCCAGCCCTGCTCTCTCATACTTTTCAACTTCCCTGTCATGTCTGCATCTGGGTCCAAATCCTACACGTGACATCCCAATTCTTTGTTTACATTTCATTTTGTTAAATGTACGTACACGTAGATACTCTTTACTGCCTCCTACAGTCTGGCTTAAGGCTATAGCTAGATACTAACTAAAAACATCAGACTCAGTCGTCCAGCTACAAAAGTGTAAACGCAGACAATCAGGTGATAGAGAAATCCGCATGACAGACATTGAAGAAGTGCTGATAGTGAAGTGCAGACCGTTTTATCTACAAAGAGAGTTCAGTGCTGTGTGCATGCGAGCATGTTTCCCAAAGACTCCAGAACTATTCCTACTGCATGATCTCATAGATAAACAAGAATGCTCAACCAGATGCCATGTTTGCTGCAGCGGCACATTACAGAAAATTGTCAGTAGGCAAGATTTTCCATGGCTAATGGAAGATAGATAAAACAAAAGAAAAATATGAAAGAAAAGGGGAAAAAAATGTCAATAGGCTCATTCCTAAATGCAAAACCAATATATGTGGGTGGCCACTGTATTATCATGAAAGCACAAACATGTTGTGAAAACAACTCAACTTTTTTTAAATTGTGTTTTTACACACAATTATCTGTTCTCCATTTGGTAGTTGAATTTGTTTCAATGCAGTAAAGCAAAAGCGTAGAAATGATCAAATAATGAATTGTGTTGGCTGATATCCTGCATTCTTTTTTTTTTTTAGTTGCGCAAATGTAGACAATGGCTTTTTTGGAAGCTCTGTATTTGTTGAGACAAATACCTATTTTATTTCGATGAGATTCATCATGTCCATAATGCTATAAATGGATTATTTTGTTCAGACAAACTTTTGTCCACATGGTGATACAATTTTCTGCATTAGGGCAGTGGTGGGAATAACCACCATGCTAATAACCAATTATTAGTTGACTGGCATGCAGACTTTTTATCACTTCAATCAATATATAAAAAACATGCAAACATATAGATGACAAATCCCAGACAGCCCTGTGTTCACTCTTATTTGCTCCCATGATAGAAGCATGAAGATTACACTGGCCCAGAGTGCTTCCCAAATCTCTCCCAGCATTCCGCATGCTCTTTAACTGCCAAATGGCGTCCTGCCTGAACCTCCAAAATAACTTCCCGCTCCTGATAGCAAAACAGAAGGCAGATGTTTACCGTCCAGATTTCAAATGAGAGAAATCCCGATAAGCGCAAAAATCAACGTTAAGCTGAAGCAGGCTGGAGAAATTCTTATTGCTGTATACACACTCGGGTCAAATATGAGGTACATCTATGCAAACTAATGAAATCCAACACAACTGAATAAAATGCATCCATGAAGACAACGATACTCGGTTTGATTATATCATCTGGTCGGATCAGCATTTGTATCGGTCACCTTATTCTGTCCATACTTCAACTACAATTTAGCAATGATAACGTTTCTCCTAAACTCAGCTCTATGTTAGCGCTTGTGAGATTGTAGCTGGAAGATGTTGCATCACAACTGTAACTGTGCCAATCCTGACCTCCGCTTCAAATTTCCTTGCGTCATTCCCATCACACGTACCGTGCCATGTTAAGGATCTTGATTGTAAGAAATGTCACATGAGCATGAATTCAAGCAATATAAGCATTTGTAATAAATTTCGTCATGCTGATTACTCAAAGAAAATTAATATTATCACGGCTAGCTGGTTCTCCAATATCTAACTATGGGCCTGCAAAAAATATATACTCAAAGTGAAAAGTAAACAAAATATGGTAAAGTGTATGAATAAGGAAATTATGATGAACTCATCGCAATGCACAGACACGTTTTTATTTGGAATCTGGGCCTTTTTAAGAGAATGCAAGGCAGACACAGCCGAAAGCGGATATACAAGTTTATTTCCAGCTTCTCCTAACTAATGGGAAATCATTTTATTGATATGCATGTTGCAGTATGTTGATGGCACAGAAATAACTAACTTTCCAGCAAATTAATATGCAATGTCACACAGGTAAACTGGAGCAGAAATTCGAACCCAGACCTTTATGTTTTCCCAAATGCAATGGAAATTCAATAGTTTTATTTCAATATTGCCAGGTGATTTATTCAGTGGCATACTTTCAAACGTTAATTGTGAGTGCTTTAATCCATTACATTGTTTCCAACGGTATTGTACTTGAACTCATCGTCCACCCAGGACGACACTTTGCTCATAAAGACTTTAATGGTTCCAATAAAGTGATTTGTTGATGAAGTGCAGTCGTGTGCCTTCTGCGGCTGAGGTGTGGTCACTTCTCGGCTTGGCTTGGCTTGGCTTGGCTTGGACCTGCACGTCGCATCCACTTGTGTTCACAGCAGTTGTCGCTATTTAGAGACATCAACATGGCACACGGGCTGGCTCGAAGGGAATCCGGCGACCCGTTGATGTCCAAATCAGACGACAACAGGAGAACTTTCTTGTACACAAAAAAGAGGGGCTATGAGGTTACCCGAAACCCTCACCTCAACAAAGTAAGTGTGATGACGTCGGAAAGAGTTTGAACGAATTTCAATGTAGGCGACTAATAGCGTGTCCTGCCGCATTCAGTGCTGTAGGACGTTTAGCAATTCACCAAGTATTTAACTGAACGAAGACAATTAAAACGATTTCAATTCATTTGGAAAAAAAAAAAAAGGATCACTTAATATTCACGTTTCCTAGCCTCCATTTACTTTGATGACACAATATTTCAGGCACTGACAAGTTTCAAAGCCTCAGTTTACTTTAATTTTCATAATTGAAAATAGATCAGTGCTACATTTCTGTGCGCCTGTGTTTTTAGTACTATCATTTCAAACCAAGATAGTATAATATACATCATATTATGCAAAGACCCTGTTAATAAAAGTATCATTTTGGTGGAAGTGCCAGTATACATGACTCCGGAGGAGCATTTGAACACAGCATTAGCCAGAAGGTTCGGTATCAGTCAGTATTAGACGGTTAAATTTAGATTTAAAGAGCCCCGACTGTGTCGCCTTGTCCTGTAACATTTACTTTAAAGTGTCTGCTTGACATTATAAATGAGAAGCGCCCACACAAATATTTATACATTCCATTTGGGTCTAAGATGAAGTCACCATGACACTTGCAGTATTTGTAAATGGCGAACCCAAGTGCTCACTGTCAATAGTTAGAGTAAACCAAGCTACGTGTTGCCCTTTATTGACATTCGTTTCTGTTGAATTGTTATGAGTGTGGTTGTGATGGTAATGGGGACACAAAGAAAGGCAGATGTGTAATCTTGAAAGTGGAGTGACTGAGAGTGTGCGCATTCTTTCACTGCTTGCGGGATTAATCGATTTAAGAGTATCAGCGACTGTCATCCATGAACCACATATGAGAACAATAACATGTTAGTATGGTGATTTTGATAAAGCAAAATGAGGAACTAGGCTCGAAAGTTGCATCATCACGCGGAGAAATGTTGAGCCAACTGTTGAATTTCAGAAGGGGCTGCATGATTTTATTGCTGAAAAATGCAGACGTATACTTCAACCTGTCTCTTTGTCTGCAACAAACACAACCTGAACAATAAAGCCCCTGCCACGGCTGTTCTCGCAAATTCTCTGAGGTTGCGTAGTATAATAAGGGTCTCAGAGGTCATTGGTCCAGCTTGGGGTAATATGAGCTCTGTCCATGGTGCTGATTGACCACTAAACGTTTCAGTGGGGTACAAGTTTTGTCCATTTTCTCTGGAATAGTGATATAATGTAATGTGCCTATTCGTACATTCGCACATAGATAATTGAAGGGAATTGCTAAAATCATATTAACTGCCAATCCAAATGCTCAATTTACGACAAAACCTGTATGATCTATATGAATTTTTAGCAATGACATAGATTTGTATTTTTCAAAGGTTTAGCTAAAGGGTAGCCCTTCGCCTAAATTATGACCCAAATAGTAGCAGTTGGTGTCAAACAGCTCACTCGTGATCACTTGCTGTCAGTAAATGTATTTTTGTCCTTCAGCCTCAATGTTCCAAGTTGCCTGTTGTATATCAACAGCAGTATTTTTTTATTCAACTTTTTCCTTTTTAACTTTTGCACTTGGAAAGGAAAAGGTATTGCTTTTCCACATGTAGGTGTTTACATTTGTGTAAACTGAAAATATGCAATAAAACAGGAGTATAAAATCACATTAAGTGTTCAGCTCGAAATTGTATAACTCAGTACTTGACCACGTGATTTGATTTGGAACAGTTTTCTCCTTTACACTTTTAAGTATGAATGTTTGGAGTAGAGGTCAAATTGGATACTTCAAGCTTCTGGTTTGTTGATATCTCAATTTACACTCCAGGGCCTATGAATGTCCCCACTGTGCAAGAATGCTCTTAAACAGGACTTGATATCTTGACCCAATTCATGTAGTAGCCTGCCTGGTTTACCATCTCAGATGTTACATGCTGTTTTGTTTCTTAACAGAAGCTTTTTATGACCTGGGCACTGGGTGAGGCATTGCGGCTTTTGTGTTAAAACAAAAACAAGCCTTTCCTTTACTCGAGTGGTTCAGTCTTTTTTTTGTACAGTGTTGAAAGTGAATGTTACAACACTTTTAATCCCAGTTAAAAGTTGGCTACCTTACCTCACAATTTGTGCTGCTTTTATAATGCTTGGGAGTGGGACTCATCAGAGTCAGAGTCAGAGAGTCAGAGTCAGCTTTATTGTCAATTCCTTGGTAATTTTATTTTGTCAATTTATTCTTAATAATGCTGGTGTTTCATACATTGGAAAATGCTATATTTGCTATTACTGAGAGGTGGCTCCTGTCAAATCAAAACCTTCTCATCTGTTGTGACACCCGCTCAGGATTTTGAGTAATGGGTGAAAAAAGTGTTTCCTTTGCAGCCGGGTGAAGCCTCCACTGTCAGTGCTGCGCTTGAAGTGGGCCCGAGGAAATTGAAGCAGAAGGTCGGAAATGACTACTAAAGCACGTTAGTGGCCAGGCACAGGCGGGCCTCTGTGGCTTACCCAGTAGCACATTGTTCCTCTCCATCTGATTTCAGGGAACCCTGGGGATGAGGTGTGTTTACCTCACCCAGGTCAAGTCCACTTCACCTCTAACAGTAGCCAGTCACTGCACAACCTGCTAATTGATGCTGAGGGAAGCGGCGCTGAAAGCAGCCTGTCCTCACACTGACAGGCTTTGATTTCCTTTTAATCTCTGCACACACGCTATACGTGCACGCACACTGGGCAATATATGGGTCCATGGCCTCACATTGCTCTTTGGTTAACTTTGCCTCCTCCTTCTTCGGAGGGCGAACCGGATATAATAGATGTGTTTTGTGTGCGCTTGCAGTGCAATAAAGAGACGAAGTGGGGTACGCGGTGTAGAAAGGGGTCTCTGTGGCGAGGACGAAAGTGCTGGCCATGCTCCACAGATGTTCTCTGTCTCTCTGCTTAATCTTACATTAATGAGGCATCTGTTCCGCCTGCTCCTGCTTTGAAAGACAACATCCTCTCTAAATAAAGGCCACTTATAGCACCCAATTGGGGATGCTGTTTCACCTCAAAAGCTCAACTGACTTACTTGACTGAACAGACGCAAAAAAAATTATATTTCACCATACATTGCCATCTGACCCGCCATAGTATATATAGAGAGAGAAAATCCCAATAATTATGGACACTATATCGGATTAATAAAATGTAGATTTTAATGGAAACATTCTTCAAAAGAATTACTAAATCAGAGTGAGAAAACTGTGGAAAGGATCCAAGAACCAGATTTTTAAACAAATAGTGATTGACAAAAACAAGTAAATGTGGGGGGAAAAGAGGAAAAAAAGTTAATCACTGTGCAGACCATGTCGTGACTTGACCTGATAACCTTTTCAGGTGAAGGACTGGAATCAAAAGCCTGTTGTCAGTTAGTGAAAACCAGTGAGTGTATCTGATTGGGCGCTGAAGTTGTGATGGTATGCTAAATACTGCGAGTCCTGATAAACCAGTACAACTGGAAGTCATTAGACTCTCATGTTTGTAACTTCGGTTTGGCTGCAACATTCGTCAACTATTGCTCTCAGATTCTTTCACCAGAACTGAGTTTTCCTTAACACGTGGCCAACATGCATAAATCTATGAGCAAACAGCATACAGAAAACTTCCCAATTTACCAAATCTGCAATGAAAACATGACTTTGGCTGTGTTTGGCTTTACACTTGTTTAGTTACCATACAATTGCCGTCTTCATTTTAATGATTTCACAACTGTAGTGAAACATGTGCACTTGAGTTATTTTCGGATAAAGACGCGTTATCTGTCAAGTCTGTTGGAATGGTAGGAAGAAGTGGAGCTCTCCCACTCCGCAAAACTCTGAAAAACTTACTTTTCCGCTTTAGTCACTAACCTTGAAGATCCACTTTTGAATCAAGCCAAAAGGACCACGTCATCACATCATAGTGAAATTGTACAGACGAGATCCTCAAGCCACAAACTTGAACGTCCTCCACACCTTGGCTTATGCCTAAAAATGATGTCCATAAAGATAATCAACATACCGTAATTTTCGGACTATAAATCGCATTTTTTTTCATAGTTTGGGTGGGGGGCCGACTTATATACATATATATGTTTTTTTTCATTTTTTGGGCATTTTATGGCTGGTGCGACTTATACTCCGGTGCGACTTATAGTCCGAAAATTACGGTAATCAATAAAAAAGGCAGGCATGATGATGCAAACCGTTTTTGTTTCTTGCTGCAGAGCAACAGGACTTGTCAACCCCTACCTCATTTGATGGACTACGGAGCTTTGTGTATGTTATGTGTTTCCGTATGAGTATGTGTGTGTGTGTGTGTGTGTGTGTGGGGGGGGGGGGTGTCTCAGTAGAAGGCACTGGCTGTAGTACAGATATCAGTAATATGATCTGACTATCAGTTCAACTCTCCACACAAAGACTTCATCCACATAGGACAAACTCTCCAGCTCAGAGTTTTCTGTTTATTGTAAGTCAGTCCTCATTCATGTGAGGACAACAGAGACGCCATTAATCTTGCTCAAACAGCACTCTAAGCCTCGTCACCTTCCTATGAAGCTCTTCTCAAGCATCGTACCTCTTCTATTCCTCCTTTCCTTTTTATCAATGCTTCTTTTGTTCAGAATATTCGAATGGTGGCCGCTCTTAAGAGATACAGATGCAAGGATTTAAGGCGGTATTTAGTTTCAGTATAGGACGACATTTTGTTCACATTTTCCAAAGGCCACAAAAGATTGCGTCAGTGTGCCTAATGCTGCATTGATTGACCTTATAAAAATAGAGTGAGAAAAGAATAAAGCAATGGAAAAGGGTTTCTTCAAAGCACTCTTCACTAGCGTGAAAATGCTCTCACTGGTGCATATATTGAATTAATTGTGACGAGATTCTCAAAGCACCCTGAATACAATAACTGACAGAATATGGCTGGATAGATATAATGAGACACCAATATGCTGGAGAATTTCATGAACAAATCTGTCAGATTAGCTTTATCTATATATCTATATATCTATATATACCTGAACAGGGCATCAGAATGCTTAAGCGCTACTGTTCTCTAATAATATAGTTTTTAGGCTCAAAGGGTTAGTTGCCAATTCCTTGTGAAACTTGGCCACCTTCCCAGAAACACTCAAGCTCCTGAGGGATCTGCGTTGAGGAGGATGAAAAGGCCACCTTAAAAGGATCAGCTGCATTTAAGCGCTCCATGGCCCTTGCCTCCACCCTCTCTCAAGGCTGCCCTCCCTATGTCAACAGCGGCTCATTTTTCAAGGGCTATTGGACCAACAAACTTGTCTGTACATTCACAAGTGGGATCTTTTTGATTTAATCAGCCCGAATATTGCACAAGGATGAGGATTTGAAAACAGTTTTGGGTAATATCACAGCTTCTTATTGCCAGTGTGGCATCTTGAGGAGAATTATAGGAACTTAATTATAGAACTTGCTCTTGAATCACAGATGTAGGTTGAGGGGAAAGGTGTGAAGTGCTGCTGTTTTATTGAATTTATATTGGAGCCCCTTTATTACACATTTGCACCAGATTTCACAGCAGGTTTTTTGGACATAACAAGCAGCATTTGTTAGAGGCTAAATGAAGGATTTCATTAAGGGTTGATTGACAGTTTCCAGGACAATTGCCTTCACAACTGAAAGACATGGAAATTACCAGACAATGGCATATTCTTATTCTGGGTTATGTTTACTGAGTATACAAAACAGTAGAATGTGGCAACTAGAAGACATGCCGCTTCTGTATTACTTTCCCAGAATATTGTCGGCAATTCAACTGTCTCTAGTTTAGTCCCTGAAGAAAACCTTAATTTATGCTGAGCATCATAATTATGAGGTTTTCCGTGACCACTAAAGATGCAGATAGTTTGTCTTTGTCTAAAAATCTGTTTCTAGTCTCTGCTAAGTAGAGAAAAAACTACCAATGTTTGAGCAGAGTAGAACTGTTTTGGTTAACACTCGTTTTTTTGCTTTTGCAAATGTTTGTTATTTTTGAAATGACTTTATTTTAAACTAGTATGTATTTTATGAACAGGATTGCTTGCATTTTAAAGCACCCCTACCACTCCATTTGATCTGTCTTATTCTGAAATGGCACAAAGAAGAAATACATTTTCAGTGAATTGCACTTAACCTTTTCTAATACAATAGAAGTGTTGTATGCACTCGATGTGGCTCTGTATTTAAAGCAAGTTAAGCAGAGTAATGCTAGAATCTTATTTTTGTGCTGGTCTTATTCATTTTTGTGAGTAGATTAAGCGTTTAGAAGACAAGTTGCTTGCAAACTGGTGTGAAATATTGTCTCCCAAGATCACTTGTTTTAATCTTGCGTAATATAAAAACAAAATGAAAAAAACATGACCTAATATAATAATGCATAAAGACGAGCAGTATTACAAAAGCATATATAGAATGGTTATGGACATCAATGAAAAAAAATGATTTAAAAAAAAACCAAACTGAAACTGGTAACCATGCAACATTGCGAATTTGACCCAGTAATCAGATAGCATTGCGAGGAGACTCCAAATGGGTGTATAATATGGATAATTGACATTGACACACATACTGAGACCCCTTTTGGTATGATAGCGAGATTTGTTATCAGTAAGTTGATGACTGATGGCAGCCATGGCCTCGACTGATGGCAGCCATTGCTTCAGAAACACACTCCTCCCTTTTTGTATGTCAAAGTGGTTCCAAGCGATGAATGGAGTACCAGGGGGAAAATCTGAGTGAGGATATTTCTGGGGAGACTCGAGAGGTTCCTATTTGTGTTGGAACCAGTCCATCTGGATTCAACTTCATGGTGGTTGTATGTTTGGCAGGTCAAAAACATACGATAGTTAGCATGAGCAAATTCACATGAATTTGCATTCTGGCATGAATGAAAGCACAGAATTCATTCCTGACTTCTGCATCTTCAGCAAGGAAGGCTTTCACTCGCGGTCTGCTTTGCTGTCAGTGTGATTGCATGAAAACTACCAGGCTGAGTTAGCTTAATGAAGTGTAGCGGGGATGAAAGCATTAGAGTTCAAAGAAGATCCGACTCAAAAACAGCATTTATGCGAAAGCAGTCTGGTCGGAAAAGACATTTCATTAAGCTAAATGCCATACCTCTTTGTGGTTTCAGTTACAGTTATAGTGCAGTTATCACTCTCTTTCCTTCCTCCTTTACACTCTTAATTCATTACTTTCTGTCACTTCAAGGCAACCATCCATTCATTTTATATATATATATGGCTGGCCTTAATTACAGGGGGTCAACATGAGTCTATCACCGTTGACTTTGGGCATGAGAAAGTATTCACCATGGAATGGTAATGAGTCAATTGGTGGGCACATGACAGCAACAGACAATTATGGATGATTATGGAAGTGTCTTCAATTGACCTAGAGAGAATGATATAGTACCCCCCAAAAAAACATGCAAGCACATAGAGGGGGATCTGAGGCAAGCTTCAACCTATCTATCATCCATTGTGAGACAGACAAGCTAACCACGAGTACACTGTGCTGCCCGCAGTAAATTATCCAAGATATGATTCAAGAAACTATACTATTTTAAACTTAAAATTTATAAACAGCACAAGGAGACAATGAAGTTTTCACTCCCTTCAGAAAATCATACCAAATTTCTGGATGAACAGTACAAGTGGAAAATACTAAATACAGTTGAAATAAATTGTAGGCAAAAACATATTTTGTAAAAAAATAAAAAATACATGGATGCAGAATTATGACTTCATTACAATGACAGAGAAGAATGTGTTTTTGGAATATATGTGTTTATTGGCCTCAATAGTGGACACAATTGTAAATTAAAAAGGAACAGAGTGCCAAGACTTAACATCTGTTAATGTCAGTGATGGATAGTCATTCTCTCAGCAATAAATTCAGGCTCTGCACAATGTAATTATATTCATTTTACTCTATCAGTTTTGGAGAAAACTATGCTATTATTGTTGTGAATAATAACACAAAATGCATTCTTAGAATCTTCTTTTTCCATAACTATCACCCTATAGCAGATGAATCATCGTTAGTAGATGCTTCATTGTTTACGCTTTCTTTCTCCATTCGACAGTAGTCAATGGGGCCTGGGGCTTTTGTTTCTATAAACGGCAACTGCCAGACAAGTCCCTGAAAGAACTGTAAATACTGGCCTGGTCAGTGGCCAGTTACAGCTGATGAACTGCTATGCTCGGGAGCCAGATGCTTGGACTCGATCATTGATTGACGAGTAAAAAGTGACCCCAACCACATGAAACTGTTTTTCTGCAATTTCTCTCCTCTTTCTAATTCTATCCTCTAATCCCAACTGTGATAACTGTGGGATGAGTCTGCCATTCCTCCCGGACATCCACTCTCTTACCCCCACCAGCTGTTTTCACAGCGTCTAGACACACATGACTCTGCTGATAAAACAAGAAGACACTACAGTGCATTACTCGACAATGAGTATGCTCTGAGGAAGCTTGTTTGATTGACTGGAGTCATAGCTCATCTGTTTTCATTTTATATCACATCTTGGCACATAATGACTTTGTCGTATATACGGTAGACGTGGTCTTGAGCATATGCAGAGAAATGCTCGCTAAACAGTGTTTATATACACAACAGAAAACTGTAGGACTTGAAATGCCAACCGTGTCCGTGTGTGCAGTGTGTGTTTGTAAATAATGATGTGAGATCACTAAAAGAAACCATATTATGACTCATTGTTTCTTGCAACTGTTGGCTGTAGCCCCGTCCTAGTGCGGGCACTATTGGCCATGAATTTGTCAGGTTTCCTTTGATAGCAGCGAGATATTCCAGTTCTGCTGACTCCCAATAAATAAATTAACTCTGCTGTCCAGATTGTCCTACAAAGCATATCTAGGAAAAATGCTGTACAAGAAGGAAATGGCGAGACTGAATCATGTGGAAGAAATGGGTTTGGGTTTATTTCACCCATCAGTGGGAGTAACTGAGATGCAGCACTACTTTGGCTTGTGCTGAATTTTTGGGAAGTAGACGTGGCAGTGTTAGAGAAAGAATGGGGCTTGTGTAGAATTTTGTGGGAACGTTTTAGTGCTCGATGGTCCCTGTTTGGTCAGCTGTTGTAGGTTTTCTGATCTGAGGAGCCCTGACATCACTAGATGAAGTGAATCAAGATTCACAGGCTCAGCCAGTGTGTTCTCATTGTCCATTTCAGTATTACGCAGTACAGTTTAAGCTTTCCATTGTTTTCTTTTTAACTGCGTTCAAAATCAACATTTGTATTGGCAGCTACTGCGGATGTTTTTCGTATGCATTTAAGAGTAAGAATTCTGCGGGAAGATTTTTGACATATTCAAACTATATAACCACCCCCACCACTTTCATTTAATTGAGAAAAAAACACACTAAAGTAGTTCAAATGGGTTTTTGCAGTTGTTTTGAGTGAAGCACTAGTACAGATATTTATATCCATGACCTCAAATCACCCATTTTCTGGGACCTGTTTTCTTCAAACTGTTCTTGAAAATAATTATAGGTGAAAACTGAAATGACATAGCCATAGACAATGATTTCCTTTTTCTGACAACAAATGGACTTTAAATCAATATTCAAGGCAAGGCAATTTTAGGATGGAATTTTGGCCAAGCAGACACATGGTTTGGATTATCACATCCAGATGATAAAGATCCTTTTTAACAGTAACTAAAATCAACATTCAACCTCGTTAACTACACTAAAATAAAGTATGTAGCAAACTTGATTATCTTATGTTGTATAACTTGAATATATTGCCATTTATTATGATAACATTAAATTGGTTTTAACTTTAAGGATGCATGACTTCACAGACATGACCCAAGAAATAAGTAAGGAAGGAAATAAATAAATGAATGAATAAATAAATGAATCATGACATCAATAACCAGTTAAAAATGTTTATGCAAATATTTATTTTAAAACGGGGATTTGTAAAAAAAAAATACAATATCTGAGTGTTTTTAAAAGGAAGAAAATTTGCGATTTGGGCATTTTAGCAAGCAACATCAATGCACATATGTTGCTTATGGAATGAAACCAGATCTGGACCATGGGCCTTGAGTTTGACACCTGTGCCATAATGCATCCATGAAATTGGAGAGTGGCCCGAGTGGCCTGTATTACAAAAATACACAAACATCTTTAAAAGAATTGTTGCCATTTGGTTTTTGAATTGAAATAATCTTCCCATCCCTGGTCTCGATGACTACTCTTACTGTTAAACTGGATTCCATACAGCGGTGGGCGCTTTGGAAAGGTATTCACATATGCCTAGTAACTGTCTTTAAAATAATATCAAATAACCACATTTTCCATTTACTACATACATTTGAGAGATTGGATTTGCTCCTACCATTTAAGATAACTTCAGAATAATGTCTACTTAAACTGACTTAATTTAGTCACGTTGGTCAAAAATGCTGGTGGAGTAACACTGCAACATAAACACATTGCAAATGAGAGGAAAGTGAGGTTAAGATGGCTTTCGCTACACAGTACATTCCATTTAGAACAAGGGGTCAAACAAAAAGTCAATCCCATGTTTATTGTCTTGGCCTCTTTAGATAAAAAAGCAATTCCACGTCCACAATGACTAGAAAAGTGCTTTGCAGTGATCTCTGCCAGGTCCTATATCAGTGCCAAACTTTTAAGCCCTCTCCCTGTTGACCTGCCTTTGGACTTTGGGTCCTGTGTCTGACCAGTGATTGTGGTTGCAAAAGGCTCAATGAGGAGACCTCCTCATCCTTTTAGGATGAGGCCAATCACAATGGTATTTGTTTCTTTCGGTGCAGAGGGCATTTCAATTGAAGTGAACAAAAGAGGGAAAGGGGTCATGTGAGTTGAATTACCACGACTCAACAGACTTTATTTTGGATGCAGGACCGAGTTTTTTTTCCCCCTGAATTACATCATTTTAATGGTTTCCCAGAAAATACATTATTTTTTTTTTAAGTTCAAGTTTCCAATGTGCCTACATTTACAAAATCTGCAGGAAAAACCACCAAATCAGAATTGATTTTTGGTTCTGAAAGGAGATCATTTTCTATTTTATATTGTTGGTGTGACTTTCAGCTTTTCCTATCAAGGATCACCACAATGAGTCATTTGCATGATTTGTTTGGCACAGTTTATACAACACATGCCCTTTTTGATGCATCCTGCCCATTGTTTATCAGAGCTCTGGGTTGGCCGCGGCCTGGTAATGGAGTTCTGAACGGAACATGAACCCGCATAATCTGCTAGGGTGGTAGCAGCATGTACCACATAACTACCAGTGCATTATTTTCTATTTAATGTAACTGAACTTTACTGGACCTATTTGAGATTCTGAGTTTCCATGCAGACGCTAACAAAGGAATCAGATCTTCTGAGGTTACTGTATGGATATATTAGATCCGTCGTTCTATGTTTTATGATAAATCCATATATGATTGTTAGCAGTCAGGAATAACTGACATTAGGTTAAAATTTCAGGGTGAATCTAAAATGCATTAAAACCATGACCTCATCTTAAATGTTCAACTGTTTGTTGTTTCAGTACGCTGGACAAATTGCTGATCTCTAAAAAGGAACAGTGTGGTAAAAATCACTACCGGTACTTGATCCATGAATTGATCTTCACATTTCCATAAATGTTCACGCCTACGTCTTTTTAAGACTCATCCAGTCTCTCTGTATCTGTGTTGGCTTGTAAAAGTCGTGTTGGTCAATTTTCAGGCATTATCTTAGTGTCGGGATGTGTGAAAAAAATACAATGTGCAATTACAATGTTTGGAATATTTTTATTTGACGTATCCATGCCTCTTGTTTTTAATTATTAATGAGCAGATGAATATAGTGGTGCTTCTATGTTTTACACTGAAACTCTTGACGCCTCTCATGTCAAACAATGGCCATCCTGTGAACAAACTCCATAACCTGTTGTTACAAAGCCAGTTTTTCCACTCGAAGAAGACAAAGTTCATGGCAGGGGAAATTACGTACATACACCCGATGAAAGAAATGATTTTTAGACACATGGTGAAATACGAGAGATTATATCATGTGACAATAGTGTGTGAGAATAGTTTCCTCAAAGTGTGCATGTTGTGATAAGGAACTTACTCCTTTGGACCAAGTTAAACAAACAGTGGCGTTGAGGAATTTACAGTAACTCTTCCCAGACTGTAGTTGTAAGGATGGGAGTATCCTGCTGTTTGGCCTCTGCGTGGTTGTGACAGATGGGAATGAAAAGGTTGAAGTAGCATAATGTTTATGTTTTTGAACGTTTACCCTGACACGTTGCATGTTGAAACCGACCATTTCAAACCACTGCGATGCCCAGAAGGAATTTTATCACTTTCCCATTTTGCAACTAATTAGCTGTTTCCTCTCAAATTAATAAAAGTATGGAATAAAAGTATGTTGTGGGCATGGAGGTAGTTTGAAATTGAGGGATGCCCCATGATATTAATTATTTTGACATTTGGCTTCTGGAATATGATGCTGGGGACATCACTTGTGTTGGCACATGGTTCGGCCACTTCACTTCGGATGTGGTTTGCGACATGTGGAAGCTTCTAGGGTTCATCCAGCCCAACCCAATACACAAAGAGAAGTGAACGTGGTAGCAGTCAAACACGATATGACCTGTGTTCAAACAAGCACTATGATAGTGATAGTGTTGTTTGTAAAGCCTTTTTTCTGTGCGAATCTTAAAGAGTGTTGACCGCTTTTGCTTACTTAACTCCAAAAGATGCTCTGATATCATTTTTTCCAATAGATTATTATTATTTTTTTTAAGTAATTCTGGCTATTTCAGTTATGGATCAAATTGGATCATGTTTGCCATTTACCTCCCAAAATATGAACACGCCAAAAATAAACAATAATAAAATATTCTCCTAAAATTGTCCCACACTAACTGACAGTATCTCTTGGGGCACTATTTAGATTGGTGCCTGTTTCCTTCGCGTAAAAACATTTTTGTGCCAGCGCAAATCTAGTCTGCACTCATCTGGTTGTGCTGGCGCAAGAAGCAGACTTGCCTCCGATGCTCCTGCTAATTTAGTGACAGAAAGTAGTCTTGGCGCAAAAATGGACGCATCATCATTTTCATGGAGGAGCAATGGTTTAGTTCGGCATGTTTGGGAATGTGGTCACCTCACTGGGCGTTTCTGCCTTGGCTACCAGCGCATCTGCAACTTTGGTGGAAAAAAGCAGACTACATTCTGGACCGAAAAAAAGCAAGTCTATTATTTGACCAAGGTGCAGCCAGACAAATCAGTGATGGACGATAACGTGTTGTCTGTTTCATTCATAATCATATCACTAATGTGGTACAACCCCCAATCATTAATTGACAGATTATAATCCTCGTCATCATTTAAAAAAGTATTCTGGATTATAAATGCACTCCCCTCACTGTTGTTTGTATGTGTGTGGGGGTCTACTTCCGACCCCCCATCTAATTTCCCCTGGTCAACGTAAATGTATTACTTGCACGTTATCAGATGAGAGGCCAATTAATATTTTGATATAGCGGCCCCTATTCCACTGAGGGACGAGCAATTGCGAGTGTTTGCAAAGGCAGAGAGTGTTGCGTTCTCGGCAGGGTTCGTCACGGTTCATTTAAGGTTGAAAATGGTCACCAGACGTTTGGCAGACTGGACTTTTCTTGTCGCAAGGGAATTTTGAACATGTTCAGACTTTACTTGTGGCAATAAAAACAAAAAAGAAATCACTAAATGTTTGCGACCTTGAACAAACCCCAATAAACTGACGAGGAAAACACTCACAATTGTTTGCTCAGTGGGATAGGCGCTTATAAATCCAGCAAATTGAAATGATCGTCAGATCTATTTACTTGCTGAGAAAAGGCCCATTGCAAAGCCAGTATTAAACTAAAACACAAGTCAACTTTGGCATCAATGGTTCCCACGCCTACTCCAAGTCAGTCCCTGAGCTCTGCTAAACTTGAAAGCATAGGATGCTTTGAAATCATGGGAGTTCTCATGCACAATTACAAGATGAGATCATCTGTTTTTATTCTCTTTATCTTTTTTTCTCCCTGGATGACAGTTGGAAGGATGACGTGATTGATACGTTCTGCTGTAGAACTGCTTCAACCAGTGGCTCCAACTTCTTATAATGCAAAATAAGCAGAACACACTATAAAAATGACATCCGAGCTGAATTCAAACGGAATGTGGAAGGTCTGCTTTATTTTTGTCAATGCATTTCATTATTTGCCTGTAAAGCATGTTCACGTAATCCTGGCTCTCCATGCTCATAGGCCAGCAATAGGTTTCTGTTTACTGTTCCAAATGAATGAAGTCTTATTTGAACATCTGGCCCTGTGAAAAACGCAACCCCTTTTATGATAATTGAGGGAAAAAAAACTCTGCACTGCATCTGTCTGTATGAGGTTTCTTAAATACAGGCTGGACTACAGAAAGATTCAGTGCAGTTTGTGATTAAGGAGTCATACTCGTGTGTCCTAAATCCAGCTCCTTGCTGCACCCAAAAGAGAAAAAATAATGATGCAATGACAGACACGTGCCCCTTGATAAACAAACACAATTCTTCGATTAAAAGCATGTCAAGAACATGACAGGACTTAAATGCTTTTCATGTATTGTTTTTAGAATTTGTTTGAATTCAATCAATACAATCAGACCTATACAGTCTGGGATTAAGGCTTGGCTTCATGGTCAACACAGATGTAGAAACTAACAATACACAACCATATTCACAAGGCGGTGGTTTGGATTACTGTAATTATGATGGCAGGATTTGGTCCAAAGACAGCGTTGTTTACAGTGTGCCCACTACTTTGCAACAAGTTCTAACATGCTGAGGTTTTACTGGGTGGCAGGTCATTTTTGGATTGACAGAAGACTCAAGAGCTGCATATGCTATTTTAAGAATTTGACAATAGATTATAGGCATCATAATGATTATACTTTGGCAGAGTTTATTATGAAATATGAGTTAATTTGGTGGCTATTTTGAAAACCCGGAAATAAGACGCCTGGTTCACTAAAACACCTCTGCTCCAACACACTTGATTAAAATGATCGGATCATCAGCAAGTTCTGCATAAGTTAGTTCTACACGTGAGGAGAGTTCAGACTGGCAGCGCAATGTGTGACTAAGAACCTTGAGAACACTCACCAATTTGACGATCCAGATGATGATACAGTGGTGAAGGGTGTGTGCTTCTGGGCCCCCCCCAGCATTTGTTTGGTCTTGGGGTGTGCCAGTATTCATTGGTATTGCTGGTTGGGATTCTGTGGCTTAGTACTTGTGATTCCTGAGGGAAGACCTTTGCGCTACTGGGAGGTATGACGTTTGATCATCCACCAATGCATCACCAACCACCATGAGTCAGACCTCATCCTCGTTTGAGCCCATCAGTGAGTGCTGAGTCAGTATTAATGGCCAACAGAGCCACTCAGTGTTTAGTTCTTGGGTCTCTTGGGTTTTGGGTGGTACCGTAGTCATGTGCAAATGCACGTGTGTTAACAGTTGTGTCTATTTGTTCCTCTCAGTCCATGGTCATTTTTTTTTCAACACTGTGCATGTCACTTGGTTTATCATTGTTTTCTTGAGAAGAAAACATTATAGTCTGAACACACACCCATTAAGAAATTTTGCTAATTCTTTTCTTCACGATTAAATTGTTCTGAAACGAGGCTGGGGATGGAAAACTTTAGATAGATTATCAACCAAAGATAGCTAACCAACCCTCCTAATAGGGGTTTGACGCCCTGGTAAGAGGTTCCAAGCAGGAGCACGCATATGTACTTATTGCCCTATGTCTCTGTGTCTATACATTAGGATTTACTCTAGTGGACAAGAATGTAACATCCCTTCACCTTTGGGTGGGGGAACGGGTACTGACAGTTGGTGCCTAACACCAAACAGCAGCTCAGAGTATCCACTCTTTTAAGGGGGGTGCTGGACTCCCATTGCTAGGCACTCCCTCATTACACTGACGGATTTAAATGCACATGTGGGCAATGACCCCAAGACGTGAAACGTTCTGATTGGGAGAAACCCACTTCCACTCTTGATCAGAAACCGAGCTGTGTTTGGTATTGTACATAAATTATCATCACAGATTGTCTGTATCAGGCCTGCCCATGTACAGTCTTTGAAAGCCCCTACCCAGCCTGTTTGAGGTGTATCCCTACTTCAACACACCTGTTTAACAAAATACCAAGAAAACTCCACCTATGTGTACAGACTGTTCTTTGGGCTAGACTTGCGCTGGGAACGAAAATAGGGCCCCGTGTGGGCCTCTCACCCACTGACTCTATAGGGAACTTCCTTTTGTCGGGAAGCAAGGTGGCTGTGTTCACGCTCACAATAGCGCAAACCACCCGTTTCAAACTAAACGCGTCTGCAAAAATGCCAAAACAACGGAAACTCCACCCTTGAGCACATTTAGAGCACCATTTACCATAGGTAGGCTGGGGACTAATGTAGAGCCCTGAAATTCACACAGTATAGTGTAATTTACAGTTGCAAATATGCACACCTTTTATATTGCATTTACCGTACTTTCATGCTCAATGTACACGTCCCTTCCAGTGTTAAAATTGGTGGTTATTAATGAGCTTTATCCTGTGTGTTTAAAGGGCATGGCATTCTCCCTGGAAGAACGTCTGCAGCTGGGAATCCACGGCCTGCTTCCTCCATGCTTCATTACTCAGGACGTCCAGCTGTTAAGAGTGCTTAAGAACTATGAAATGAAGAAAGATGACCTGGATAGGTGAGCCTCAAACACGGACTGAATACTCCCCAGTGTGTAGCCACACTCATGTTGTGCTTTCTTATCTCGTTTCTGGAATTTTCATAGATTTCCCAGAGGATTGTACCGCCTCCGCCTGAAATCTATATCTGGATAGTTTTGTATTTAATATCAAATATTTCATTAGACGTACTTGCCTCTTAACTCAGGCTTCCACCAAAAAAAAAAGCCTGTATCCTCTCCTTTCCTCCCACGAGTATTTTTCTAAACCCTAAACGTAACATTCAACATCAATCAGTTCTGTTTGCATGCTTCATTCCTAAGCAGTGTGTACATAGTACATAAGTAAGAGTTGTATGTTGCAATACCAGGCTTGAAGCTGTACTACAGCCTGGTTCATTGGTTTGAGTTATGAGCTAAGTGCTTGGTATTATTATTACTTGTGAATTGGCCTCCTTTGTCACCCGTTTTATCATCAGTCATTTTCATTGTCAAGGATGAGTGATTTTCTTGTGAGACGGACTTAAATAGATTCTTATTGCGCTCTTGCATTAACACGATAATAACACCATAAGTTGATAAGATTTTTATCTCGATTCCTGTGTTGTATTGATGACATTGAAGTGCATTCCATACTTTGTTCCCATGGATTAATGCATGTGAATTGCCTGTCACTGCTTTATCCTGGTTCAGTCTGCTTGACAACTTTTCATCAATGTCTTCAGTTCAATGTTAACTGAGTTGCATTCAATTACTGGCCAACATGATGGGTTTTGCTCTATTATGACAAGTAAAAGCACTGCAGCACAAGTTCAAATCTCTGCATCCAAAATGTTGGCACAGGACTCAAACTGGGACTGTCACCAAGAAGAAGTAAAAAATAGTCCAAGGCTCTGCCAATTTAAATAGTGCACTAAAGACTATCCTGCTTCCCAGTGGTCGTATTAGAGAACAACAGCAAACTAAAAATAAATGTGCAGACCAGAGACTTGAACACTACTGCTAAAAAAAAAAAAGAAAAATAATAAAGATAATAGACTTGTTGCCTGTCTGTGAGCTTCCAGGAAAAACTGAGACAAGATACCATTAAAGTTCAGGTGTGAATAAAATTTTAGTCATTGTGTTTTATTATGCCGCAGTGCAATGCTTAAACGTCAGATTTTTTTTTTCTCAAATGTGATTTCTTGGCTGTTGAAGCAATAAAAGCCAAATATATTCAGTATTCTCAAGATTGGATGTGGGCCAATTTGACATGTGGCCGTTAATCTAATACAGTTTGGATGTTTTACAATCAGACTCAGTATGAACTGTTAGAGTGGAATTCATGCAACCTTGACATGGTCTTACAAAAGATGTGTTCCAAAGCTGCACTCATAGTGCACACTGTTTTGCAAAATTTATTATTTTGTTTCTTTCTCATTCTACTCATTACTTGCTCAACAAATGCACCAAAAAAGACGTTGCAACTGAAAGTACTTCACCTAACAAAATACTGTTTGACAAACGGAAACAACAACAATAACAACACGTTGTTCGAAAAGCCTTTGCAGGCCAGGCCAGCTGCCGCATCGCCTAATGTTTTAAGGTTCAGCTGTTGCATTACCTCAATTCAAAGACATGCATGTAAACAAACTCTGGAGAGGCTGCACCCAAGGTGATGAATAATATAAAACATTAACCAAACATAAACAATGAAACACATGTTTAAGTCACCTGCCATTAAACTAAAACAAATTGCATTACAGTGAAGACATCAGCAGTAACTTAATATTAAGAATCCCATTCCTCAAATTTCCTTTGTCAGAGGTGTCAAATCGAGGTCCAGAAGGTAAAAGCCCTGCCACAGTTTGGGGATCAGCCACAGATGCGTTTATTCAACCGGCCGGTAAACAAGTTTGTTGAATGACCTGTGGCTTAAGCCAAACTGTGGCAGGCTTTTTACTTTCTGGACCTGGATTTGACACCTCTGATTTTCTGTTAACATACTCGTACATACAATTGCGTAAGATGGTTTCAGCCAGCAACAATGAAAAGCTAAGGCGGTACATAAAATGGATGATCTATGGCAAAGGTATCAAACTCAAGGCCCGGGGTCCAGATATGGCCCACCACATCATTTTATGAGGCCTGCGAAGACAGATCGTGCATCAAATTGGTGTGTCATTACTAGAATTGCAAATTGTCTTCCCTTTTCATAATATCTTTTTTTTTTTATATATTTGACCAGTTTTAACTCATCTGATTTGAAAACGAGTTAATTGTCAGTTTGTTTTGTAGCTTTTACTGTATATAATATGAGGTGCTCATACATTTATTTGGTTGACAGTCATAATGTCCCTCCGAAAGAAGCTATGACAACAATGCGGCCCGCGATAAAAATGAGTTTGACACCCCTGGTGTACAGCATTGGAGATTCTTTTAATAAGTTCTTGACAAAAAACAGTATAGAACATGATATATTACATATGGCAGATCCTAATATGGTTTTCCAAAATGAAAACATTTCTCAAGATCAGCCATCACCATCAGGCAACTTTGCAGCTGCTGCAGTTTAATATGTAGCAGAGAGGGTGTGGAATCCTTTCATCCACACAACAAGAGCCACCTTGTGCTTGAGAACTTATGGAAAGTGTTCTGATTAGAAATAACAGTTTTTGGCATGTTCTGGCTAATTTGGGTCCTATGCAACATCTAGTTCCCATTCAAAGACCTCAAACAATAAAGAGCTTGTGTAGGTTTTTCCCAGGATACAAGTAATTCTTGTATTTCACTCGGTTTGATTTTTTGCCAACTTTTGTTTTACTTATTTTGTCATTAGTTTTCTTTCATATAGTCTCTCCCAAGCAGTTCGTCACAGCTCCATTTATCTTGCCTGTTACGTCATTGAATGTAACATCTGACTTAAATAAAACTTCAATAGTTGAGCCCTCCTATGTTCATCAGGTTTGAGTCGTAAAGAGGTTAAATATTAACATGTGCCGTTTTCCACCATGTTCATCTTTGTCATCCTCAGATATGTGTTTTTGATGGGACTCCAGGATCGCAGTGAGAAGCTCTTCTACCGTGTGGTTTTGTCCGACATAGAGAGATTCATGCCTATCATTTACACTCCCACCGTTGGCCTTGCTTGCCAACAATACGGCGTGATATTTAGAAGACCGAGGTGACACGCGCACGCACTCACACACACACACACACGCACACACACACACACACACACGCAAAGACTGAAAAATGACTTAACAAACACACTTCAACCAAATGAATCAAGAACATGAAAACGTGTTGTTTGATCACAGTATGTGGCCCGTGTCTCAAGATCCAGCAAACAGCAGGCGGACAGGGTGGAGAAGGTGTTCATTCGTCAATTTGAATAAGAGAGGAAAATATGTGACCTTGTATGAATTTTGACTTTAGCTTTCATTTCATACCCAGATTGGCATGTTTTTGGGGGCGTGGTTTTTTCATATTGCAGCATATTTCATATTGCATCAAAATGCTATGCTTAGACTAGTGAGCCCACATATGACGCACTAGCGGTGTAACAATGATTATGTATTTTATTTATGTATTGATATGTCGGCCCTGCAATGCAGCTACAAGGATCCGAGCTAGAATAGTTTGCATGGATTCAACCAATGCAATCGTAACGAGAACGCCATGTTTAGACTAATGATGTCACATAGAACATATTCTAGTTAGGAACATTTCTGACTGGACTTTTCCTTTGATGGATTTTTCTTTCTTGAGATATATGTAAATAACAAAAAAATATAAATTAGCATTAAATCTGAATTGAGCACTTGGTCCTGCAGGTGTTCCTTTTCAATGTTAATCCAACTCAACTACATGTATC
Organism: Syngnathus typhle; assembly: GCF_033458585.1. Lineage (NCBI taxonomy): Eukaryota > Metazoa > Chordata > Actinopteri > Syngnathiformes > Syngnathidae > Syngnathus > Syngnathus typhle. The sequence continues at coordinate 9,065,590 of NC_083747.1, read as the reverse complement.
TTCTGTGTGAAAGTGCACATCAGTACACATGACCAAAACAACAGTCCCACTGTAGGTGTATGCATGCATGTCTTCTAGTTGGACCACCGTCACAGCTTGGATTAGGTCTCTAATCACTGGAACTCAGGTATAGAAGCTTTCTGTGTGGAAACTGCAGCCTTTTCTTGGCATGCTTGACTTGACTAGTTAATCTGCTTCATGGAGTCTAAACACTCCCAACATCAGCTCTGCACAGAAGGCCAAAGGTCAAGCGCTATTAAGTGTGAAAACACGGTAGATTGACTGATCTTTTGATGGGGTGGAGGGAGAAAGGCATACATTCACATATCAGCAGATTAGCAGACATGCTTACCTTTATAGGTTTTAAGAAACAACAATGTTCAATGTTTAGTGGGGCACATTAATCTTTCTTCGTCACTTTTTGCATGTTGTTTGTATAGGCTCACCGTTGACCATCTTTACTGTTGATTAATGATTGTTTTCTCGTGTTAGACATTTTCAGTAAATCCCATGCCAGCATAAGTCTTGTGAAGTCATTCCAGGAAATGTTCAGTAAGCCAAACTAAAGTAAATTAGGCTGTTCAAGGTGCTCCCGTGACATGAGTCACTTCATCTTCTGGACAGAGATGGATGATCATAAGTAGGTCGTTGCTGGAAAGCTGGTAGCAGGCTAAAGTTGAGGAAGTCCATTGTTTGTGAGGGGCTGGAGAGAAATTGCCATGCAGTGAACATAATGAAAAAAAAAGATACAAAGTTACTATGATGCAATATGACGTGATCTATTTAAATCCGTTAGGGGTTCATCGTATGTACTGTACATTCTCAAAAGTGATAATACTTCTATTTGAGCACCTTTTACTTTAATTTGGCCTCTCAATCTTTTTATAGAGTCAATTAGCATGGCGCATGAAATGTATTTGTCCAATATTTCTTTGCTTCAACTCACCAAATATCAGATTAATTGTAACAACATCTCATGTGGTTTTAAATTTAAATAAGTTTGTCCAGTATGCTTGGGGTTGGTGTTATTGTGAAAGAAAAAGAGGACCCTGCCAAGGGTGTAGATCTGGTCCACTGTTCCACAGCGAGAAAAAACCACACTGCTCTTCCTGAATCTGAGATTGGATTTCCTAAAGGACCTCTCCCTCCTCCTCCTCAGCATCCCTGAATTGACCTTACCAGCGAGTTTAGGGAATGTGTAGTCTGTATTTGGAACATATCCTACCCTCCCTGGTCAACCAATGCAATGTTGCAGAGGTGTGTTAAACAGGACAGCTCCACAACAGCCAGGGGCTTTGGGAAGTGTGGGCGGATCTCAATCACCTTCTGGGACTTTAACCACCTCAGTAATCTTAGCTGCAGAGATTGAAGAGCCTACCTCAGATACCCCAGACTCTGCTTCCTCCTCATAGGAATGTGTGTTGATGGAACTGTGGTTACGTTATATTCTGGCACCTATTAAAGCAAATTAGATTTTTGTTTCAGCTGAACGCAGTGAATAAAGTTCTACGATACATTTGAATACATTTTCAATGTGTCCATGCCAACGAACAACCATATTTTTTTCCAAACCAACCTAATGAAAGACATGAGCTTAGCTGCCACGTCTGAAGTGGCACCAAGAGGCTGATGTAGCATTCCACTCTTGTAGATTATGGGTTTTAGTGTTGTGATCTCAATTCACTTAGGCCCACACACAGTGTTACAGTGCAGGTGCTAAGCACAAGTAGGATTGCTTAACATCCGAGGCAAACAGAAATTGTCCTTTTCAACCCTGCAGATAACCTCACAGCCAGTCAATGTCATGAAGAATGACAATAAATAATGGTGGCTACTAATTGCTACATTTATCCTTATGTTTTTGGTCTGCAAATGACAAATATTATTATATGTATGTAAGAGAATGCTTTGTGAATTAGTGAAGAGGAAACTGGTTTGGAATTAAACTGTTGTTTTAGGAAGCACAATTTGAGATTGATTCATACCTTGACCTTAGGTTATATCAGCCTTTTTCAAATTGCATTCAGGATTTAGTTGTATTCTTAAATAAATGTATGTATTTTCCAGATCCCCGGCACAGTGATGCTGTGTAAAGATATATGTAGGTAGGTATGGAATGCTGCCTTTTAGTTTTCATGATTTACAATGTGGCAATTGCTACAGAGCAAGACTTTTGGATTTGGTTCATTTAGGAGGAAATCCACTTTATTCCATTTGGGCTTCAAAAAGTATTATTTTTGGATGTTACAGTGGTGTTCCAGCCATTCTCTTGCTTTTCTCCGGAGATGTTTGGTAACCATGAGACTTAATAAAATAAAAAATAAAACAGGCCATGCAATATGAAGAGTGAAAGTTCATTTGTCTTTTTTTAAGTAACCATAATTTTCTGAACTATAAGTGTATACTTTTGTTTAACGATATAGCTGTGATATCATGCAAGTTTTTTCCACACAGCTTTCATTGGCCCCAACTGGTTTTCTGTTACTCAACTATTTTATTTCCCAATTCTGCACTACAAAATATGATTTACTGATCTTCTTATGAAAATGATTTCATACTCCAGTTGAATAGTTCTCAGCTTTATTTCTGTAAAACAATCCCAAAGGTGTCATTCATGCTATACATTTTGACAAGCTGATGCCAGACATGTTGGAAAGGCCCCATGTTATTTGACAACTTGAATGTGTTTTATTTCCAGTATATTTGAGCAAATTGAAACCTTTGACGGTCAGTGCGAAAGCTGCCAATCCATCCTTCACTCAAAAGCAATATTAGTATAATTCTTGATTGCCTTGAGGATCAGCGCTCAACCTATAAAACTATAAACGATAAAAATACGAGCTTACATGAAGTGTTGGGTGGAACGGCGCCATTTTGGTTCTCTGGCTAACTGTTAGTTTTGCCCTCATCTTAAATCAATACAAAGTTAGAATTGAACAATATTACTGGTATGTCTATTTATGCTGTTAAAGTTGAAATGAGTGAATATTTTTGGATAACATAGCAGATGTTGGAACTAATACATTTGTTGAATCTCACATTTACATTGGTGCCAGATCTCGGTTCACATAAAACATCTAGGAATAGAGGTTAAGGACTGTGGACCCATGACCACAGGAAATTCAGGTTTTCGCTATTAATAATTGTAATAATAGTGATAAAACTATGTCGCCATCCATGCAGTCTTTTCATGCCTGCTTCTCTTATGCTCATTACTTTTGTATGGTGTTCATCTAAGCATGGATATGAGCACAATGTATCCTTTACCTATAAGCCTGATCCCTATTCAAAAAGTCATTGGCAGGGTGAGGATATTTTTATTGGTTAGAAACCACAAATGAAAGAGAAACCTAGTTCCATTGGGCTGAGACTCATCTAATAGCCTACTGAGTTCATCAGGCCTGTGGTTGTGATTTCTTTAGCAGTGCCTTCCTGTACTGGAATAATCCCTTTCCTGCTGAGTTATGTAAGGCTGGCTGAGAAGATAAACTGGTCATCCACACCCATCGTCTGGACTCCTGAAGTTTTCTATTTCACGCAGCAGTGCATGGTCAATGTCCACCTTTGAAATTCCAGACCCTCACACTCTGGTTCCTGTTTTCTTCATCTTGGATGGAGGTTTTCACATATTTACCACAGTGTTCTAGTAAATGTGATGAACTACTGCTAAAACTGAGTAAATTGTACATTATGACCCACAATGGCCTTGAGTTTTTCCTTTCCATAACCAGAAAGCTATGCTGCTGTGTGTTAGACTTGGCTGATTTCAGTGGGCTGCGGTGGAATTAGGTGGGTGCTTTAACTGGTTCTCACTTGTGTAAAAAGAGAGTGATTCAGGCAGTGTGTTGAATGCCGGGATGGAAAAACCTCAAAGTGCGGGCACATCAAGAAGGGTGGGAGGTAGAAGAGAAGGGTGCATTGTCTCTGGAGGGTTGAACACTGAGAGGAGGGTGTGAAAGGAAGTAAAGAGAACAATCCATCAAGAAAATTCCTCACGGTCGCATTTCATGTCCAAGTGATCAGAGGACAGTCTTTGACAGTTGCTTCTTCTATCTCTGATTCTGGAAAAGTGCTTTTGTGTGAAGAAATGATAGAGTTGAGGAAATGTCACGGAATTAGGAACCACATAATTGTTTATTCGGCTGATACCAAACTATTTCCCAACTATTTGGATTACTGCATGTTCTCCTTGCCATATCTTCTTTTCTCTTCATGCTCGTGGCAGTCACCTTTTCCATTGCAATGGGTTATTTCACATCAACTGGTTTATGTGTATGTCAGGCCACATGGCATTAATGTGTGTCATAAACCCAGGCAGCAGCATTTTTCCCCACTGACTTCTGCTCTTCACTGTTTGGCCATTATTTGGGGTACTTAGTGGCACACTGAATTCTTAGTGTGCCAAAGTGTTGTCTGCAAAGATTCTCAAGTCTTTTATTCAAAGGGTTTTAGCAAAAGTACTTCCTCCCATATTGCATGGAAACATTTTGTTTTACGTAAAATTTTGAACTCGCTTTGGCATAATCTGCATAAATGGTTTCCATGGAAAACCACTAGAGTATTGAATACAACTTGTGAAAGGAAACAACATTTGAAAAGAGTTGTATCATTGCTCAGGTATTATAATGCAGCTTGTGGTCTTATACCACATACAATTTATTTGATCTGTTTTAGCGTTTGATTGTACTTTATGTCGTAATGGAAGTCAGGCAGACATTGTAAAAGATGGATGTTGTACACTTTAATCTGCATGTTCATTAAATGGGGTTGTGTTCTTTTGCCCACAGTCCCTGGAGCAGTTTCCTTTTTTTTAACTTGTCAGGTCCAACTGCATATTAATGCAGAATGGTGGGCATTTTTTGGCCCAAGAGTTTTCAGGCGTCACCACAATGAATGAATCTCTCCATGTTCTCTCCATTATATGCTTTCACTCCAGCATCTGCAAATCCTACCTCACCACATCGCCTCTTAATGCTCTCTCTTCCCCTACTAGCTGATGTCTATGAGAGAGTGCCTGTGACAGGTAAAAGTTTTGTTCGTTGAAGAAATCTGCTTATGCATCTTGCAGTAAATCCTGTTTGGTGTCTGTGAAAAAAGGCTCTGTGACTTTTTGACAAAGCATTTAAAACACAATAGAAGTCATCAATACAAGAGGTGATTCACAGGCCATCACCTTTCTTCCCGATAAATATCAGATGGGACTGCTACTCATTTAGACGTATGGTGGTTTGTGTGACCAAAGTTGACGAGTTTATGTATTTGGAACCTAACAACTGTAAACGTATAAACATCCAGTGAAGCAGACCGCAGTCCAAAGAGGTTGTCAAAACACGATTACTAGTAACAAATGGTGACACATAATAAAATGTGGTTTCTTATTGCATTCTAGCAATGTTATTTGTGGTCTGTTAAATGTGTACATTACCTGTAAAATTAGTTACTGGCAACTAAGTGCTTTTTTTTCCCCTGTGGCTACCCTTTCAACCTTCCAACTATAATATTAATTCCGGCATCCCAGTTGCTGGTCTGGCAGAAAAATCCCATGTGTTAATTTTGGAGGGAGTGCTACTCTGAACACGTTTTGAAAAGCCCTGAACCTGCACAAGGACATTCTCTTGTCATGCAGTCTTTAAAATGTTTTTATTATTTGTCAGACAGTGTATTTAGTTTATTTATTTACTTAAAAAAAATTAATTTTGCATGTACAAGCAACCACAGTTTTAAGAACATAGAGCAAAGTGTTAAAAATGACTGGTCGTTTGCGTCCACTCATCTTGATGTGGTCTGCCTCATTGCAGTTCATGCATCGCAAAGATAGATCACAAGCGTTTATAAAGTTGCATCTTAGATTAATATACACCATGTCAACAGCATATGACTTATTGGGATTAATGTGGGCGTAACCGTCTTAATTTCTCGGGTTTCTCGGGCCATGGACAACAGCAGCTGTTTTGTGGCTGCAAGAATTAGCTTCATTAGCAATATATCTTGAAGATAAGACCTCCTCTGTACAATTTATTTGAATGTATATTCCACAGGGGATTAAGTAATCATGTTTTTGTCAGATTTGTTGTCCTTCAGAGGAAAACTCCTATTTTAACTGAGATAAATTAGATCCTTTTAATAAGGAACACTTGTGGTGCATAGACAAATACAAATTTGATCTTTGGTCTTCGATGACCTTCAATTCATAATTTATAAACACTGGGGGGAAAAAACGCTTTAAACTGATTCCCGAATTTATCCAATTGTTTGGTTTGGTGGTCATTTTGAATAGCATCACAACAATTTATAGTGACTAAAAATATACTTTATTTCTAAGATGCCTCATACTAAACAATTTACTTTGCATTATTACGTATATTTATATCTTTTCAGTAGTCAGCCATAATAAGCCCATCACAAGTGTATCAGGGTGAGGGGATCCCTAGTACACAGAACTCTTCAGGTCATTCCCAGAGAAATTTAATTGGATTCAGAGCTGAGCTCTGGCAGGGCTTTAGCCTTCTTCTGGTGTCAGTACTATGAATGTGTTATTGGGATATGAGCGTTGGATCACTGTTGTGCTGAAAGGTGAAATTCCTCTTGCTTTTGGAACACATGCCTATGTTTTAAAACCATTTTTTGTGAAAGAGGGGGTATTTGGATCCAACCATAATTCCCTCCATCTTAACTAAAACAGCAATTCGTTCCACCAGAAGAAAAACAGTGTGCTACTGCCACCACTATAACTTTTTACCTCTTCTTTCACTTATGGAATATGTATTTGGTGGATTTATTTATTTTTGGATGTTTGGGTGTGTAAAAATAAATGATTCGTTTGCCATCCAATATTATTGCAGATAAATATGAAGCTTGTGAAACGTCTTTTCACGCTGATCAAACCCTTTACATGGTTCGAAGAAGACCAAAAATCTCAAATGTGTGATCTTGACCTTTAACACTGTTATCCCAGCCTAACACTTCATTCATAATGAAAAATGTCCAGTACATTGAAGATAAAGTGTTGAGGCTGAAGACGTTTTGTCTGCACACGGGTCAAAGACAGGAGGCCATCTTCCTGAAGAAGGGGCTCAATGTTTTGGGGGGTCTCCATGTGAACCAGCTTTTCCACAGTCCCTGCTGTGGGCTTTGTGTTGGGCTGCAGGTCAGCGGCAGTGCTGTTTCATGTCATCAGGTTGTTTTCTTTACCCTCACTGTTCTCGCCACACTCTTACGGGAAAACCAGACACGGCAGCTCATTGCTTTGTGGTCATCCTTTCATCTAGAAAATGAGGCGACAGCTATGCAGCACTGCTATTTCACCAGCAGCAGTCCGAAAACAAACATTTTCTCCATTAAACAATCCCTTGACTATGACATCCATCAATTTTCCGAATGGCATCCATCCCAAAATCTATCCCAAGATTGTTTATCCCATGACGTTTGCGCAGATGTCATAGACAATGTCGAAATCCAATTTTAGCTGATACTTGCATACTTGTTGAACTTACTGAAAGCCATACTCATAAGCAAAGAATGATTTATTCTGCTTTTAAGGTTTACTATTAACACAGTTGTTAATTATGCACTTTCATGATGGAAAAACATCCACCCCTGAACACCCTAAATGTAAAATAGAAAGGTCAGTGATTATTTAAAGCAATTGTTTAATGTTTTGTCTTCTACATACTTTATATCCCAAAAAAGATATGGTGTTGTGCACTATTTGAGGCTTAAGTGATTTAGTAGCAACAAACTGAATATGCCTACCCTTAAATCTCTAAGATCTTTTGTTGCAATCATCCTTTTATGAAGTGTAGACAAGCTAGAATGACTTCATTTCATAACAATGCACACAGTAATGTGTAATCTCATCCTCTTTCTCTCACACTTCTCTGAAGAGAATAGCACTATTTTACACAGTGATGATGGATTAATAAAACAGTGACTCCTGATGTCATGTATTCCACTTCACCTCTTTGTGCTCTTGTAATTCCTGCCAAGAGTTACGTTCTGTGTGGTGTTTTAAAGCTATTAAAACAGCTTCTCCTGTTGCTCTACTTTGTTCGGGTCAAATGTCAGGAGTTCAACAGCTCATCGAAGTGTGCAGAGAGCCAGAAAATGAGAAATGTATGAGGGATACGTCACTTGAAATGTTTTTGTGAACATTGTCTGACAGAGATTAGGGCATTCCCATCTCTCCGCTTGTCTGCTTTGATCATCTCATACAGTTGTTTTGCAACTGTCATATTGTGGGGCTAAACTTTCCGTGTCATTGCTGCTTGAGCTTCTCAAATCCCGCAGTATAGTCTGTCAGAGATTCATATTCTCTTGTTTGCAACAAACAGAAAACATTACATATCATCCAAGATAATTGTGTAAAGTGTAATACAGCATTCGTAATTTTTTATGTTTTACATATGGCTTAGTCACCGTTTTGTGTATCTTTTGAGTTGAAGTGAACAAAATGTTTTATTTTGTTAATACACAATCAGTTAACTTTGAAAAAAATGCTTAAACTAATAATCTTTGCATGAGGTTTGTGCGACACAAAGTTCGATTCCAAATGTGTTTTTCAATTTGGGAGAATCCAATTTCATGGCACTATGTTAATATGAATGATTGTAATCTGGGATTATCTGGAGAATCTACCTTGTCACTCACAAATTGGATCAGCGGTATTCTATCATTCATAGCTATCATGTACTAGAGTAGTACAAGAGTACCATTCTGTGATTTGCTTTTTTTAATAATTTAGTGATAGTTACAGTAAATGAAAAATATACTGACAGTGTGTCTTTGCTCACCTCAAACTGCCAAATGACTTTTATGGGACACATGTATTCTCTTCTTGCATTAGACATTTCCAACTGTGTTCTTTGTCTGCCATTAACCATAAGTGAATATTACAAAGAGTGACACATTTACTATTGCTGTCACATGGATGAGATGTCAAACACCAACAGATGGGATTCCTGGGAAGCAAAGATGTTGTAGCTGGACCCCACATGCAGACATGATATTCTAGACGACTTTCATGCCGGCTCGTAGAAACAGAATCGGGTGGGGGTTTGGGGGGTTATGCTAGGAGGCGGATGAAGAATGAATATTCTGGTAGCTTGAGGGGTTCAAGATAAACTCCTTGCAGTGGCCAAAGTCTCTCTAGGGTCAATGATAAAGCCCACCTCACCAGAATGCCTTCAGTATTATATATCATCCCGCTTAGGAGAGCTAAAGGCTCAAAGGCAATGACATTTTCACCGGTAAGTGTAACCACTGGATTTTTTTTCAAATCATACAGAGTGCAGTAATATTTTTTATCTACACTCCATGGTGCCCATAGCACTATACAAAGCCTCGCATTCACCTATTCACACACCCTCATACACCAATAGGAGACAATTTTAAAGTACCATTGAGTTGTTTTATTGTTGATCCCAATATTGTTTCAATGCAAATTTGTTCGTCTCAACAGTTGCAAGGAAAGGGGATGGCATGATTTAGTTATATTGGTTAAAATCATAACAATAATCTTGATGTATTTTTCATTCTGCATTCCAGAGGTCTATTCATCACTATCCATGACCGTGGCCACATTGCATCAATACTGCAGAACTGGCCAGAAAATGATGTCAAGGTAATGAATCATTCAAACTGTGCTGCCATTTACTATCTATCAGGTGAGTATTTGTTACTTCGATTTCCATTATTCAGGATATAAAATTGAAGCAAAGCAACTGAAAAATATATTTGTTCGTTCTGTTCATCTCAGCTTATTCTCATTAAAAAAAGTCAAACAGCATAAAATGATTGTCTACACCAATATTTGTACTTAATCCAGAAACATAAGTACTAACTTGATCATTTCTGTTTTTTAATTTTAAATAAAAAAAGATCATGTTATTGCTTTTATGACCAATCAAGTGAGAGGGCCATAATTACCTTGGCCATATTTAATTATCATTCAACTAAAACGCTAATGCTAGTGCATTGGTGAAGCCATCATGCACTATTTTAACATGAGCAATATTCCTTGGGTTTATGCATGGGTGTACTGCATGTAACATGCTACAGATTTTAAAAATATATTAATTAAATCAATTTATTAAGTTAAAATTCATTTTTAATAGATCGATGGATATCAATAGATATGCAAGTGACATATGAACTCGGCGAAGTACGGCGTCTGCACGGAAGCGCGACGCACTGTGAAGTTCTTGGATCTGATATTCTTTTACACCGAGTTTGGGCTGTGTTCTTATGTTAAAACTCATTCTCACGCCCACACACGAAGGACTGGAAAATAACCCAAATCAAGAAAACGTAACCGATCTAAGCAGACTGCTAACAGCTGATTTACCGGGGGAGCATCTGATTGAGCTTTCAAAGAGAGCTGCGACCAACGTGAGCAATATGGGGCCGGGAAAAAAAAAGAACCATGTCCACGGAGGAGGTCGAGGACATAAAAAGGTCACTTGATTTCCGTTCGGAAGAAGTTTCTCCTGTAAGGATGCAGCAGAAAAACATCTTGGCACTGGTGGAAGAGGTATGCTCAAAGCTGAGAAGGACAAGCGGCTTGCCTACCTTGAAAGTCGGGTAGCGGACATCGAGCAATACACAAGAATAAATGTCATCACGAGAATAGCAATCAAACCTATATCTTATGCAAGGGCAGTGACGGCAAGTAACGATGGCTGTGAGCAACATGCAAGCTCAGCCGAGCAACAGGTAGCTGAGTTTCTGCAAACCAAAGGAATAACCATGGACTCCAACCAGGTTGAAGCATGTCATCCACTGCCCAGAAGAAACAGTAACGACAAGCCTGCAGTCATTCTGAAATTTGTCAACAGGAAGGACAAAGTCGCACTTCTAAAGCAGGGTAAGTTGCTCAAAGGTACAGACATCTACATAAATGAACATTTGACAAAGACCAATGCGGATATTACAAAGAAAGCACGTCACTTGAGAAGAATGAAAAGAAATACAGAGTACATGGACCAGAAATTGCAAGATATACATCAAGCTTAATGGATCACCAGAAGAGGCCAAGATACTGATGGTGAGGAGTATTGAAGAAACTGGAAAAGCTCGAATAAGTATCCTCAATAGAAAATCAACTGGACTGGACTTGGAACTGAATGGAGGTAACAACACAAAACACAAACATAATGCTCAGGGACACTACTCAACCTACATCAAGCAACAATGGACATGTAACACAGTGGATACAAGAACATGAACAACTCCAACTAACGTTTGATTACAGTGAAAGCAGCACTCTGGACATAGATCAGGACATCAACCCAGACAATCATTTCTTCTCCACCTCAAACAACACATGTCATTATTACAGCAATCAGTACAATACGGACATCTTAACAAAAGCAATCATCATGTATAGAGCAAAAGCAAAACAATTACCAGACAATATCCAAAACTTATTTACGAATCGGGAGGGAGGTTATAAGTTAAGGGGGAATCACAACTTCAAAATCTTAAACATAAGAAGAACCTTAAAAAGTTTCTGTATAACTATAACCGGGGTCAAACTATGGAACAATCTAAGTGAGGAACTCAAGCAAAGTCCAAATATCCACCTGTTTAAAAGAATGTACAAAAATATGTTGTTTAGCAGGTACAAAGGCTAAAAGTGCCAAAGGGCTACACACAAGTAAAAATGAAACAGAACAATATGTGTGAAAGTGTGTCTACTTGTGTTCTGTTGTAGAAATACAGTATATGTTGAATCGTTGGTTTAATGGATAAAGTGAGAAAGGGGTAGGAATCTAAAAAGCTATGCTTCCTCCTACTCCTTTTCGAGCATTCTTTATTGATTTATTTACTTATGGATTATTATTATTAATTAATTAAGTCATTTATTTCTGTTTGTTGGTTTATTTTTTGTTTGTTGTATAGACTTATATGTGGCACTTTAGAGTGTTATTTGTTTTGTTTTTTGTTTTGGATGTTCGAAATAAAGATATCAATCAATCAATCAATTAAGTAACATTGTGCTGTTTGTTGTCAGGCTGTGTGTGTAACTGACGGTGAGAGGATCTTGGGCCTGGGAGACCTTGGATGCAATGGGATGGGAATTCCAGTGGGCAAACTGGCTCTGTACACAGCGTGTGGAGGTGTCCCACCACAGCAGTGCCTGCCTGTCCTGCTTGATGTGGGCACAGACAATGAGGTAAGAGCAGAAGACCTGGGCAAATATGTACCTCCCTTACCTGCATCATAATAGAAAGCCCAATTCTAAGTTGTGTAAAACGTAAATAAAACCTCCTGTATGTTCAATTGAATACACTACCGAAGCAATATATTTATTGATGATTTACTGATTAACATTGATGTTCTTTTGCAAATATTCTCTCATGTTGAATTTGATGCCTGCAACATGTTCCAAAAAAGCTGGGACCGGACAGTTGAGAGATTCTGGACAAATCATCCCATAAGCAGCAAGGCAAAAAAAAACAAAAAAAAAACTTTGAATGCCCATGACCTAATCCTTCAGTCAGCACTGCATTTAAACGATATTGCAATCATGGGCTTAGGAAGACTATGAGAAAACCATTCTCAGTTAACATATGGTTCATTGCTATGTCTACAGAGTCATATTAAAACTCTACCATGCAAAGCAAAAGCCATATGTCAAGAACACCCAGAAACGCTGCCGGCTTCTCTCGGCCCAGGCTCATCTGAGATGTTCTGATGCAAAGTGAAAAAGTGTGCTGTATTATGATGAGTCCACATTTCGAACAGTTTTTAAAAATCATGGCTGTCGTGTCTTCCGGGCCAGAGGAGACGGATCATCCGGATTGTTATAAGCGTAAAGTTCAAAAGCCAGCTGTGATGGTATGCCAGTGAGGTATGTGCTTATGGCATGGTAACTTTAATTAATGCTGAAAGGTACATGCAGGTTTCGGAGAAACCTATGTTGCCATCCAAGCAATGTCTTTTTCAGGGACATCCCTGCTTATTTTAGCAAGACAATTCCAAACCACATCCTGCATGTGTTGTAACAACGTGGCTTCATATTAAAAGAGTGCAGGTACTAGACTGGCCTGCCAGCAGTCCAGACCTGACTCCCATTTAATATACGACAACACAGAGACTCGAACTGTTAACACACAAGTTGTACATCAAGCAAGAATGCGTACGAATTCCATACAGCACAGTCCTATTTTTTTTGGAACGTGTTGTAGGCATCAAATTCAAAATGATGACATAAGATGTGTTGCCTTTAAGTGTATTCATTTAAATATAAGTTCAAAGATTTCCAAATCATTGTATTGTGTTTTTAGTCAGTTTTACACAACACCCCAACTTCATTGGAATTTGGGTAATAGTCATCCAAGGGTTATAAATAGCTAAGTCCCCGTGTTAAAATAGCATCAGCAATTCTGTTAAGTAATGGAAACCACACAATTGTCACTGAATTTTAAAATGCAAATTCCTAAAAACCTTTTGCCTTATTTTCCAACGGCTGTCTCATCTACTATATGTAGGAGCTTCAATCTGCTGAAAGTACTTTTCAACGTAGAGGACATAGTTATAATTAAACTGCAGCTAAGTTACTTTTAGAATCAAGCAATCAGTAAGTAACTTTTTCAAGGTAACTGTGGCAATACTGCTACATAGGGCTCGAGGTAGTAGGTAGTTACGGTAATCGTGGTGTATTGGTCCAACAAACAGAAATAGATCAAGCAATTGATTCTCATTGCATGCTTTCATTTCATTACTAATTCGCAAGTGCGCTCATGTGTTCGAGTTTTACAATTATGGTTATGTTTTTTTGGGCATCATTCGTCTCCACTGAGCGAGTCTCGTAGGGATTACTGTGGCCCCGTCTACAAAGCCTGTTTCCTTTACATTCATTGGAAGGAGACATGATCATATATACACTAAGTCAAAGGAAAAGGGATAAACCTCTAGGAAAGAAATACAACATACTGTAACCCAGACAGAGAGCTCATTCATACACTATACTTAAATTAGAATACTTGAGCCTTTTTACTGCACCGCAAAAGCTACGTAATCATTTGCGGCAGAGTTTGCCATTTGGTATATTCAAAGTGCTTACAGAAGCATGAGGGATACATGTTTCAAATCACCTTGACAGCACGCTAAGTGATTTTGTTAAGCAGAAGCAATGACAAAAATTTTTACTATCAAGCACTAATTATGAATAGTAAACAGCTTTAATCAGATTGACTATTTTCTATCTTTTATTATTAATGCCAAGCTAATCAAGTGATGAGCTGATTAGTAAGTGTACAAGCATGAAGAGGACTATGATAATATTATGTTCAAAAATAAATTGGATAACCTTCAAAATAATTCAAGTTTAAGCTTATACCATAAGTCAGCTCAATGTATAACTAGCGTGAGAAGTGACTTACTCCACTTTACCCAGGCACGCCTTGCCTCACCCAAATAAAGTGGGCAAAACCCCTTTCAAGACTTTGCATGAACACTGATGGTTACCAGCTGGGAAAGCTCGTCCCTCCTGTGCCCTGTGCAAGTACCAGCCAGCCGGCAAACAGAGCACCCACCAACAGTCCCTTATGCAAACAGTGGGCGGGCTCGTGCATGTGTCTGTAGCTTTGAAGAGGCTAAGAATAGTCAGCGTGCATGTCTATATTAACACATCTCGCCGTGCATTGTATTCATATCATGTCAACCAAAAGGCGTGTCGACCTTAGGAAAGGTTCCGTGCCTGACACAAATAAACTGGGCTTGTCAGATGCTGTCATGTATTTTGCCAAGACAAACCTCAGATGACTCAGCTGCTGCAGTTTCGCTCCAATCCCCCAAATTTCTAATGTGGTTCATGAAATAATATTTGTAGAATGTAAAAGAATGGAGATGCAAATAATGTTTGCAATACAAATGTTGGTTGCAACAACAACAAATGCAAACTATGCCATTTCCAGAACTGAACTGAGATTTAAACCTAGAACCTAAACACTCGACTGTGATGTAGATCTACTATTCCACCATTCTGGCTTGATGGAGATTTTTCTACAAAACATTATCCTCCATACAAATAAGCAATTCTAAAAACACATAGCCATTTGTTTTTGTGCTGAGATATGCACACTATGATTACATCAGACCAGAACGGGCTGAAAATATGTCTGGATGAGGATAAACTATCAAGTGTATTCACATTTAGTTGCTACTCTTGCAACTTTTTCAGAACTTTTTAAAGAGATTAGAGTGCAGTCTGCCCGGCTGCGGTTGAATTTTCCATTTTTACGTTATTCTTAAGAGTTGACAGCCCAAATGAGATGTAATTGGCTAAATGGACTAGCTATATGTGTCTAAAGAGGGGCAGACATACTGCTGAGGCTGCTTTCATTTAGGCCCTGACAGTTTTTAGGCTGCGAGCTAGTAGGAGATCAACACGATGTTTAAAATGACTGCTATTATGGGATTATATCCGTCATTGAGTGGGTCTCTCTCTCTCTCTCTCCCTCTCTCTCTCTCTCTCTCTCTCTCTCTCTCTCTCTCTCTCTCTCTCTCTCTCTCTCTCTTAAAAAAAGTTTTATTTGCACTGTTCCTCGTGAATGCATTTGTTGCAAACTATGCAAGCTTTCCTCATGACTTTTCTCATTGCATGCAATTGCATCACTTTTGAAATGACCACCAAAGTTGCGCTGGTATTAGTCCACTCAGACATCAAATGATCACGTTTTGCCTGTTTAGGTTACAATTTACCTTGGCCAACTCCTGCCTATTACTGTCCAATAAGTGCCTGCCAGGAAATGACTTGTCAGCTTCATATAAATAATGTTTTGGGTTGATTCTTGACCTTGCAATGGAAAGGTGGCTGCTTCTCACTCCATGCTTTGCTTATTTTAGAGCCACTGTGTAATTATATCTTCAAAATGCCTGGGAAGTAAAGGATGCCTGCTCAAATGAGGCGTGAAAGCAGCTGCCAGGATTTTGAGATTAAAACTTCAAAAACTCCTCAGACATATGTGCATAGTCAGTCTAAACAAGAATATATTGCTTTGAGAGACGTTAGGGTTGCAGTCTGGTGATATTTTGTCATTTATATTTAAAAATGGACCATAAAATATATTTACTTTATTTATTTTTCAGGCACTTTTGCAGGATCCACTGTACATTGGGCTCAGGCACAGGAGGGTGCGAGGCCAAGCATATGATGACCTACTGGATGAATTTATGAAGGCTGTGTCAGACAGGTATGTTCACTTTGGCAGTCTCCCGATGTGACTTCAAGACCTGCAGCTCACTTAAGCCATTTGGATGCATGCAGTGTGTGATGCAGACTCATTTGTCTGGAAAACAATTCACCAGTGAATGATTAGACTTTTATGAGTGGAATTTGAGGTTCCGTGCTATGCAAGACCGTGCGTAGTAACCGACTTTGGTCGTTATGACCAGACCTTGTTGAAAAATGATCAGTGAGCCACTCAAACCACCAGAGCTATACATTTCATTCACAACCATTAAAAGTCCTGAATACATGTCCTTGATGACAGTTTTGTCTATATTTGATTCATTAAACATATTGTTATGCATATCGCAGAAGGGAACTACTGAAGCACCATCACGGTTACTTATTTGCTTGAGCTAGGTTAGATCTTGTCAGAACTTAAAAAAGAACAGAAATAGAGTTGGTAAAAAGAAACCATGGCTCTAATAAGTGGGTAGCTTCTCAACTACAGAGAACAGCAGTGCTTTTCCCCAAAAAGTAGGCAAATTGGTGGAAGAAAATGAATAATTACAAGCTCTGGGGTTGAGTGAATGATTATAGCTCTATGGGCTTGTAAGTAATACACGTGTTTATTTTTCTGCCAAACACAACAAGCATGAACCCAATTACTCCCTTTAGCCGACTACATATATACACATTGGATGCATTGGACAACTTTCAGTTGAAATACAGTCATACACAACAACTACTTTGATTGCTTGTTTACAGATTTGACCACAAACAAGTTAGAAGCAGTCACACGCACCCACGCACACACAAATTATTATATTATACTGTTAGTTTGAATAGAAATAGGAATCTCTTTATCACATTTTCAACTAAATGACCAAGTGTAATATCGATGTACATACATACATAAAATGGGCGGCATGGTGGAGCACTGGTTAAAACCGTCTGCCTCACAGTTCAGAGAGCCGGGGTTTTATTCTGGCTCTGACTTTTCTGTGTGGAGTTTGCATGTTCTCCCTGTGCCTGCGTGGGTTTTCTCTGGGTACTCCGGTTTCCTCCCACATTTGAAAAATATACATGGTAGGCCAATTGACTCCAAATAGTCGGTAGGTGTCATTGTGAGTGTGAATGATTGTTTGTCTGTGTGTTTGTCTATGAGACGCCAATGTCTAGCAGAAAGGAACACTATAGAAAGAAGAAAATAGTTCTTTAATAACCTGGGTACAGGGTTTTGACAAATAATAGGTTGTTAGATCGATTGGTCTTGTGGGAGTTATAAGTGGATGGGGGGGGGGGGGCAGTATGTGTGTCCAGGTCAACAGCTGTGTTTGGACTCAGCATGTAACAACATGACTATCTGTCTCAGCCATAAATGCACTTCAAGTAAAAAACATTTTCTTCGTGGCAATCTCCTCCACATAGGATTTGGGCCATTGCAGTACCATTGCAGAGAAAAAAATTAAAAGCTAATTGTTAGAGGGATCCTAATTACTGTTGAGGTGCCCTTGAGCAAGGCACCAATCCGATACCGCCCCAGCAATTTTAAGAAGTGTAGCACTGTTTGTGTGGCTCTTTCACTCAGACATCTCCTTGCATTGCTGCAGGTAACTTAAGATATAACGTAAACAGCAGTATGTAAATTGAATCCCTCCTTGATTGACAATCATAACTCATATCATTAAAAAATAATTACCAGAGGGTTTATACACTTTATGGCACCTAACAGCAATATTATTACAGCACAAGATTTAACTGATTTTTGAATGTCAGATTTTATATGTCAGTTTAATAGCAGTTCCATGAGTGTGTCAATTTGTCAATGTCATATAAATATAAGAACAAAGTAGAAATTATCCAGTATGTCTTTATCCTTGATACTCAGTTATATTTTGCTCAGGTACTGTCACACTTAAAGGAGTTGTGGCTATACTGCGTCACATCTTTAGGGAGGTTTTGTCTTTCCCACCAGGCTTGCTGACAGATGCTCACTCACTTGACAAAGACTTGAACACACAAACAAAGCAACCTTGCTGCCAAATTATTTTGAGTCATGGAATATCTTTTTTATTTCATAGCAGCCATAAACCCAGACTGGACAGAGTCAAATTACAGTATAAGTGGTGCTCACAAATGTTACACTAGTTTTTGCTGTTTTGAGCTAGAGTGGGAATTTACAGATGTTGTCTTTTGGACTTTATAAATCTGGCAAATAAAACCATGTAGCGTGAAGGGAACCGACAAAAAAAAAATCACTTTATTCAGTTTATTCGTGGAAAATAATATGGCAGTTTTGAGGGTGAAACAAAGCATTAAAATCTATCAATAAATGAATAAATAATGACGTCGATCATTAAATTAAGTGATCATCATAGTTGTTACTTGTGGACTAATTTTGACAATTCTTAAAACCTCACTTTTCTCACTGAACTTCTGAACATATGGACATTTTGTTTCAATTTGTTAGATTGGCTCATTATGGTCAATTAATCACATTAGAGGATATACAGCATGCAATTCGTACACAATCTGTGACACCAGACTTAGGGAGAAAAATAATGACGTTTGTGTGAGGTAAAATGAACAACACAGATGTCCTGCACACGCACGCACACACACACTCCCTCGATCGTCACTGTTTACTGGCTAAACACCAAAAAGATTCTAAACTGGGAAGCTATTCCTCTTTTCCTTCAATCCCACAACCTCACTTAGTAGTTAGATGGTTAGAGGACGTCGGTCTCCATTTTTATTTCACGTTTCCATGTCTATCATTCTGATATTTTTATTGAAGTGACTAAGTTTTCCTACCCTATCATCTATCCCTGAAAAAGATTATCTTAACATTTGACAAATTGCAGTATAATCTTTTGCCTTGACTGAATCAGGAGAAGAGTTGCAACATCCTCTTCCTCTGTCAGTGACCATTTAGTCTTAGTTGCGCGTGACCTTTGGTGAACTTGCCAATGGGAAGCTGCAGCAGCAAAAGGTCAGCAGCGCCCTGTAGTTGCTCTTCTCCATTTACTAAAGGGCCCAACACAATAAAAAGTTTATAGCACCCTTTCTGCTATTCTTCGTTGTCTCTTTGCAACTCTTTCGTGCTGCCACGCAGAGGTTTTAGAGCTCCTCTCTCCTTGATAGAAAACACATTTTCTCCACAACACGACTGCTGTGTTGGCAGCCGGGCTCAGTCCCAGAATTAGGCAGCAATTTCAGAAGGAGAAAAAGCAGCGGAACTCTCTTGAAGGCGTTGGCCTTGAATTAAAAATGAAAAGAAAAATAGCATAGAAATGACAAAGAATAAAAAAAGAAAGCAACCTCATGCTAATTTTGTGAAAGAATTTTTTCTCCTTGTTGGGCAGAGAGCACGACAGGTGTGCAATGAACTTTGAGGGCAGTTTGCCACTGTTTGCATGACCTCTCTCAATTTCCTTCTGTTGCTCACTCACTGTAACATAAGCTTTCGTGATTTTATTCTGTTTTCAACCACCTTTTGTGCCCTTGCTTCGATTTTGTTGACTGAATTTATGGGGACTCTAAATGTTTTCCAAATTTTTGTTGTTTTATACACATCTCCCTGTAAAGAGGTTCAACTTCCCGAAACATCATCTACAACAAAGATCACATTTTTGCAACTTTTTTGTTTAGAAGTAATAATAATTCTTTTCGCCTTGGTCAAAATTAGAGATGACACAATTCTACCTGGCCAACAAGTGTCTATTATACAGTGTCTAGTGTAATTTCATTTTATATCTTCAACACAGACAGGCTTCAATGTAAAAATGATCAAATAACTTACACAAATGTATTAAAAAAAAAAAAAAAACATTCAGAGAGCCACAAAAGCTTTACAAAAAATCCAGCTGCCCAACAATAATGTCATATAAAATACAAACAACGGAAAATCCCAATATAAATCCCAAACAAAGGCTCATTCACTTGGACTTTACTGACTGGGGTATTTTTGTCCAATATCTTTATCACAAATGCAGACAGGCTTTGATGTAAAAAGGTCACTTTAATGGCTACCATCTATCATACAAAAAAGAAAATGCTAGAACATCTTCCCAAGGACTAATCGATGTCCAACAAAGTGCCTGGCATAAAATACCACAAGCACAAATGCAGCAATAATAGGGAGTGACTCACTCTGTCTCCATTTTACTGCCTATAATGTTTTTGTCAGATATCTTCATCAGATATGAGCTTTGATCCACGCACTGGGTTTTTCTGTGAAGTTCTAGCTACCCAGAAAGGTGTCTGACATAAGAAAACATGAAATTCAACAGCCAAACACTGCCAGGGTATGCAGTAATAATGGAGAATTTGCAGCAATTCTAACAAAGAATGCTTTTCAACATAAAAATAATTTAAAAAAAGATTACAAGGGGCATAAAATTGATAAATTAATCTAATCTTGGATCAAGATCACCTAACCTAATCAAGGTGTACATGCACATCTCTCCCACAAAGTTAGATGGGATAAGCACGACCCATGAGACCCAGTCATCAGCAGAAAATAAATGAACAAATCACGTACGTTTTTGCAAACACTTGTTGCTAGGCAGAAGCGTTTGTTCTAAAACCTAATATTGGCAGTCAGTCAGTCCATGTTGTTGCCATGGAAACCGGTGAAAAGGTCATCACAATGACACCTACATCCAAATCATTGTTTCCTTCACCAGCCTTTTAATGTTGAAGTGTGAGCAGGCAGCCTTTTATAAACATTCTGTAAATTCCTTAACAGAAGGACCATCTGGTGAAATGCATGGGAACTTGGCATTGCTCAAATAAAATATTGCTTCAAATTCTGATTTCATGCCTCATTACGTTGAGCTTATTTTTGTTATTACAAGCTATTCTTGACTCTGGCTTCTGTGTGGCTATATTGAACATTTGATTGGCTGCCTTAGGAGCAACCTGTTAGCACTGCTGGTTTACTGGGGACACTGGGTGCCCTTTGTGATTTTTATTTTTTTTTGTCATTTTTATGTGTCATCATCAAGTGTCAGCTAGTAATGCAAAACAATGTCCAATGATTTTGTGATTTCATTCATTTTATTTAAAGACTTGTGCTTGACTTGATGTCTTCATTTCAAATCTAAATAGGATGTTTTACTTTAGTTCTTCATGTGCAGAAAACAACTCTTTTTCCACGTCAACGCCTGGCTTTAGGACTCAAAACTGTGGTGCAAAGTGCCCTCCTCAGGGCTGAATTGAAGCAGCAGTTGCAGCATGTGGATCCCCCCAAACGTGACGTCACCGTGACATTATAAGTCACGACAACAATGTTAAAAGTATCCCTCCGTTTTACAGATATGGAATGAACTGCCTGATTCAGTTTGAAGACTTTGCCAACGTTAACGCTTTCCGTCTGCTCAGCAAGTACAGAAACATGTACTGTACATTCAACGACGACATCCAAGGTAGCTCGACGGACACAAGTGACTTTATTTTTTTAAAAAGATGAGTTCATTTCCAACTCGGTGTGTGTGTAAATGTGAGTGTGAATGGTTGTTTGTGGCTGAGACTGAATTATGACCTGCAATCTAAGATGTAGTCAGCTGGGATCGGCCCTCAGCCTTGTCATGGCAGAGTTTAGGGAAAATAAGAGTCCTTTTTCATGTAACTGATGTTGCCCTGTGATTTCCCTTAGGGACCGCTGCAGTAGCTGTAGCTGGACTTTTGGCAGCGCTCCGCATCACCAGGAGCAAAATGAGTGACCATACTATAGTGTTCCAAGGTGCAGGAGAGGTGAGTTTGCCATGCACAGAAAAACTGCTTTAACTACTGCTTTAGCAGCGATAAATGTCAGTTAAGACTAAAACTTTGCAAGCTATAATAATGTAAAAATGAATGACATTTTGTCATGTAATATTATTCTGTTAAAATCTAATTTGTTAAATAATTTTTTCAACGGTCTAGCCACAGCTTTTCAATAATATAAAAATGTACTATACACATCTTTTCTCCCTGTCATGTTTGTACCAGGCTGCGATGGGGATTGCTGAGCTGATTTCAATGGCCATGGTGAAAGAGGGCCTTGCAAAGGAAGACAGTTTAAGAAGGATTTGGATGGTTGATTCCAAGGGCCTCATTGTCAAGGTGTGTTTATTGCAATACTACCATCATAGGTACCAAAAGTCCTCAAACGTGCTTGTTAGCTGAATTGAACAATCATAATTGCTCATAGGTAGGGATATGAGTGTGAGTATTTATCTGCAATTGACGGGTGACTAGTCAAGAGGATGCCCAAAGGAAGCTGTGATAGGCTGTTCTCACCTGTGGCCATCATGTGGACAAGCAGTGACATTTTCTTTTCCTTGACTTGCACTATGTCTTCCTTCCTTAAGTCAAATCACAAATATTTCACAGGTGCATTTCAAAATCAGCACTATATGATTTTAAGCACCAAGACAACCATCAAGGTTAAATAGTTAAAGATCCATTAATCACTTACCATACTTGTTCTTCAACCTTTTCACCATTCCTAAGGGTCGAGATCACCTGACCCACGAGAAGGAGAGATTTGCTCATGAGCACCCACAGATGAAGACCCTGGAGGATGTGGTCTGTGAACTGAAACCCACAGCTCTAATTGGTAAATCACAACAAATACTTTTTTTTCTCTGCGGCGTGTACACACCTATGTAGATGACACTTGAAGGATGCGGCACAATGGCCGCCGCCCTTCAGTGGTTGCAATTTTCAAAAAGGTTACACATGGGGTTCCTCGGTTTATGATATTTCTATGTAAATTATTACGCCTCTAACATAACCCACCTCTTGTTCCTGTCACTATCACATTCTAATTGTAGAAACCTTTATGGAGCTTGTAAATATGTATACAGCGGTGCACAGTCGTCACACCAGTGTGTTTTCTTGTCCTGGGAGAAAACACAATTGTACCTTGCTGCACAAAAGTCATTAGTCGGTACTATGAACCCAGGGCCCCTTGTGTTGTTCATCTGTGCCTTTCTATTTCAGGTGTGGCAGCTGTGGCTGGCGCCTTCTCTGAGCAGATTATCAGGGACATGGCATCCTTCAACAATCACCCCATCATCTTTGCTCTCAGCAACCCGACCAGCAAAGCAGAATGCACTGCAGAGCAATGTTACACATTCACAGAGGTATGTGGAAACGTATCCTTGCTTGCTTTTATTTTACATGGAAAATGCTTGCAGTGTACTTCAATAGAGAAAAATACTGGCCTTGTGCTTTAGGGGCGGGGCATCTTTGCCAGTGGCAGCCCATTCAACCCTGTCACCTTACCTGACGGGAGGACGCTGTACCCTGGTCAAGGAAACAACGCCTATATCTTTCCCGGTGTGGGCCTCGGTGTCACCGCCTGCGCTATTCGACATATCAATGAAGATGTTTTTCTTACTGCTGCAGAGGTAGCATTGACATTTGACACTTAGCACGTATACACTGAATAAACACTACGTTGACATATACTAAGCACGACAATTCAGCCTCTAATACTGCCTGTGTAAAAAAGATGGAATCCAGCCAGGTAAGGTGGATAAGACCCTTTCAGTGCATAATTATTTCCATTTGCAACTAATTATATAAACCTAACTCATGCATGTTTATTAACCTAAGTATTTATTCAACACTGAATGTTGTATTGCCACTGTTAAGGAAGCAATGTTTTCGTATGGGGTAGCATTTGTGGCAGGTTAGTGTTCAGTTGAAGTCCAAATACTAATGTTTATAGCTCTGGTGATGGTTTGTATGTTTACTGTAAACCAGGCTCTTGCTGACCTAGTGACAGAGAAGGACCTTTTAGAGGGAAGACTGTATCCACCTCTCAGCGACATCAGGGAGGTCTCTCTTGTGCTGGCAGTCAAGGTGAGAGTTCAGTTCATGTTCAATGACATTTTCTTAAGTGTTTGTCTTCCCATATGAAATATATATGTTGCAGATAATAGAATATGCCTATGAGCACAACATGGCCACACTTTGCCCGGAGCCCTCTGACAAAGAAGCATATGTGCGCTCACTCATTTTCACCACTGACTATGATGACTTTACTGCGGAGTCATATCGCTGGCCAGAGGAAAGCATGAAAATTCAGTCATGCAAACTTTGACATTGTGAGCCTCTGAGAAGCCATTATCTTCCAAACACACAGGATGGAGGACCTGTCTACAGTTTATTTTTCCTGAACTGTACAAGTGTGAAATTTATGGTAAACAACACTGGCCTGAGAGCACCACAGATTTTTTATGCTGCTGAACAGAATTTCCACGCTGTTTTGGGCATTATTTTCCCTACAAATTTTCCTGGTAGTTGAGATTTACTCATTAATTTAAGGTAATAGGGGTTATTGTAGGTGGAATAGATTTTTTTTCATCAGAATGTCTTAAATCTGAACAGCAGACATATTGCATTGCAGTGTGCAACCCTATCAAATGCACAAATTCTGTGAAATTTTACTGTTAATATTACTGTATTTGCTTAATGCCATCTACTGTAGTATGTGAAATTATTTAGAATAAAAATAGTTTTGAATGTTGTGGTCTTTGTCTTACTTTTGGTTATTGCATGATTTTTTTTGGTTCTCAAAGAAAAATAGTTCAAAAAACATTCTAGTCTTGCTTGAAATAAATAACCAGGGGATTTACAATATTTTGTACTTGCATGAATAGTTAAGTCAACAGTCAATTACTTTGAACATTCTCTGACATTTTTTTTGGAAAGACAATTGTTCACTGTAATCTACTTCCCTCTAGGGGTCAACGTTTGAAGCTGCAAAGGAAATTCAAAATGTGTAACGGTGTTTGGGGGGGGGGGGATGTCACATGAATCACAATTTTTTTTTTCCTTATGTGTCGTTAACTGCAAATTTGATGTTATGCAATTTCCTTCAGAGGTGCAAACTCGTAAAACAATCAAATGGGAAATACTGACCAAGAGTGGTAAATGTAGGCCACAGTGGAATGAATGTGTTGTTTTAAATCAATGTTCTACCAGTTTTAAGTTTTACATGATTTTCCATATTTATAACTAGTATTCATCACTAACCAAGTTCAAACCAAGAGAATCCGATTTTTATTTATTTATTTTTTAAACGAGCACCGGGTTTTCAAATTATATCACATGGAAATATCAGCCTTGTCCAGTTTAGTAAGTCATTTATGGTAAAGCATTTATTTACATCCTGTTTTGTCAACAAGTGTGCTGTGGAATTGTCATAACACATGATGTGTTGACTGCAAGCCACAAGGAAATGTTAGTAACACAACAGTTGGTGTCTGTGAGGTTTGAATTAAAGCAAATAGGATTTGACGTTAATTGATTCCCAGTCAGATAGTCACTACCAGAGGCACTGGCTGGCCCACTGGCCATTCCAATATGGAATCAATATGGAGGCAACTGGACCAGTCAGCATTCAGTGTTCAGCGTCCCCGCCTCTGGCAAGGCTCTGTGAGATAGACTTGTGCGTTACTCGCTTTCCTTGCTTGTCCCTCCTTTCAAATAGCCCGAAATGGCCCAGGGCACCTACTACTCTCACATGTGGATCAATATGTCTCGATATCCACACCATCCCTTGTGCATTAACTGTCTGGAGCCATCAGCGGTACAGTAAATGGCTTATCACCATACCCCAAAAAAGCTGAGTTGATTTTACTAAGGAAATGTACGTATACAATTGCTTGAGAGTTACTTTGCCAATTTGTTTTATTTAGTATGATCAAATTAAAGTACCTTAGGTGTTCAGTGTTTAAAAGCGTAGTAAGCAGTTAAGCATATCGGTTTTGTTTGCAAGGGACTACGAGTAAACTAAGTACATAAAAAAAAATACATTTCATGGAATTGCAGTTAGATTGATGAGTCGTAATGGCATTTAAGATCCACAAACTTTGTTCTACTCTAGTACATTTTACCTTTATAGAAAGTGTACACTTAATAGTTCACTACTATTTTCACTACCTGTGGACATAAAAATTCCATTCATCCATTTCCTGTACTGCTTGTACAAATTCATTATTCTCAAGAAACTATGTCAACATTTAAACCAACCAGACTTGTAAAAATACGTCGTGATGAAGTTGTGTTTTCGTGTTCCAACAAAGGTTTTTGTAATTGTCAATGAGAAAACCATCATTCTGGAGATCTAAAGAGTCTCTCTGTGTTCACCTTGAAACTCTTCCTGCCACCTTTCTCATCAAAGATGGGGTGGGCGACAGCTCCATCTTTTTGACCTTGTTTACACTCTCACATTAGATTGCACCTTGCTAGGACCTTGTGATTGGTGCCAATCAGCAAAGGCCCTGAGGGATTGCCGCCTGTCTGTCTGCCCATCCTCCCAGTCGTCTGTCTGACACTCGGCTCATATTGGCTTTCTCACCCGGCTTAATTGTCACAGCATCTGATAATGAGCAGCAGAGGGCGCTCTAATACACAATTTAAATAAATAAATGAATAAATAAATAAGTAAATAAGTAAATAAGTAAATAAAACTGACACTTATTTGTTACATGAATCATAGCCTGTCCAAAAAATATAAAATATTCTCTATGTAACATATGCAATCAGTAATGTTACAGTATCTCATATAGTTAGACCTAAAGTATAAAACAAGAAAAGACAAACCTTGAGGCATCTTTGAGCAGAAGTCTCGTCGCATTTCAAACCCTGCCTGATAGGTTGATTAATTGCATCCCGTGACCTCCCAATAAATACAATCTGGTTGGCTGAAATTATAGAATCACACTTCTTGCAGGATGTAATGTAGAACAAATGCAGATTTTGGACGAAAACAAAAAAGAAAAAACATTTCAAACTGCAATTTTCTGGATTTAAGAAAGGTCCAAAGTATTCAAGAGGGAAAATGTCTTTGGCAATTACTTGTTTACTTGTTTTAAAACGTATAAAAGAATATAAAAAATGACTCTAAGGAAAGAAATGATGGACTCGTGAAAATCAACAACAACCAGTTTCTTCCCATTTCTTCTTCCTTTGTTTCGCTGTGAATTTTCTGTTTTGGAGAGGTTGCTTTAAGTTTTCTGTCTTTATGCTTGATGTCTTCCTTGGTTTACCACTATGCATGTTTCTTACACTTGATCCAGATTTTAGACACAGCTGACTGGGAACAACCAACATCTTTTGCGACACTGACCCATTATTTGTGCACCTTTAAGAAGCTTGATCATAATCTCCTTTCTTTCATTGACATCTCTCATATTGGAGCTATGATTTGGGTCAGTCCAAGGTGCGATCGCTCTTGTTTAATGCAGATTAACAAGCGGATATAATCTCATTGGTGTTAGATTTAGAAATAGAAATTTACAGGGTGATTTCATCAATTTTGCCTGGTGTTAGATTATAAAACATTAACATTGTATCTTTGGCCAGGAGGTAGTGTGTCTAAACCAATTGCACAACAACTTTTTGTATTTGTTTGGATTTTTATTATTTTATTTAGGACATTATGGAAGACTATTATCAAGTCAGCATCTCTGCACGTCGCCTGGCTTCCCATTGTGCAGCTCCTGTAAATGATCATTTGAGTAATTCGCAGAGACGACCCTGTTTCGCAGTTTTTCAAGACCGACCGCACAGGTTTTAGCCTCCGAGGTAGTGATGAGTGCAGGTTTCAGACAGCCTGTTGTTTCTTGTGCGGGTACCACACACGGCTACCAAGCAGAAGTGCCGACGCCTCAGCGACTTTTCCATAATTAGATGAGGCCTTACGCTCCGTCTAGGGTTATTTTCCAGAAATTTGACATGACATGTGTGAGTACGACCCAAAGTCATGTCAAATTAATTTTTACAGCAACGTGGGGTGCTGGGCATGATTCCCTGCAGCTTCCTGTTCTAACAAAAAGTCCACTTTGATAACGTTTTATGTATCGCTGCTGAAATGCATATTTTATGCTGAACTTCGACTGGTAAACTCACAGAAATCATTCACATGATCTTAATTTTATCATGTTTTGTCTTAGTTAAGCTAAAATGCACACTCCGTCGCCTTCAGCTGCTGAGCATGTCCTTGCCGCCTTTTGAATGTCGGCACATGCTAGCAAGGCTTGTGCTTATTATTCGGCTGTGGGCTCCAGATGGATCAACACATGCTGAAATTATTACAAGGAAGAGATTTGCATCTGACCTAAATCTCTTACTTCTGCTCCACCATGAAAACAAGTCAGTCCAACAACATTCTGTGACTCCAATTTGGAAAATTTACACAAAATTTATTTTAATTTTTTTTTAATAATGTCAATTATTATTTAATGGATGGATGCTTTTACTGTTTCATGTTTGTATGTTAACTGTGCAACTGCATGATTACATTTTCATAACACACATGGTGAGGTGAATATAACTGGGTACTCCCTGGACTGGTCCCAGTTAGTCACAGAGAACATAAAGTATAGACACAAGTCTGAGCTGACATTCAAACCCCTTTGAACGTAGCATTCGTGATATATATATATATATATATATATATATATATATATGTATATATATATATATATATATATATATATATATATATATATATATATATATATATATATATATATATATATATATATATATATATATATATATATATATATATATATATATATATATATATATATATATATTTCTTTGCGCTAAACACCTATAAAGGTTACATGTTTGCTTTTTTACTGACTGGTATTAATTAACATTTTATGTGCAATGAGTCGTAAAATTGTATGCATTTTTAACGTTATACACAGATTAACTAATCAGTATTTTTTTTTATAGGTTCTGAAGCCTGTTGAAGAGCATAGGTTAGCTTCAGGATCGAGAATGACAGATAAATGTTAATAACATGGATAGGCAGTCATTGTCACAACTTGTCTGATTGTTTTATTATGTCTTGGTTGTTATGGTTTCTGTCCGTGTCGCTGTGTAGTCGCCCCTCCCCTCCTGTGTCTGCCCATGATCAGTGTGATCATGACCCTCACCTGCCTCGCATTACCTGTCATGTATTTAAGTCCTGTCTGCCCCTTACTTCCTGTGGGATTGTTCTCGTCCCACGTCTTGTCTGTCGTCCCATGTACTTGTCTGTCAGTGCCGTTTGTATTAGCCAGTCTGTCGGTCAGTCATGTTGTTTTGTTAGGTCGTTATGTTTGTCCGTCTGTTCCCATTCATCCTCCATTCCAACTCCCCTTTTCCTTCAATAAACCCTGGTCCAAGTTGCATTTGGACGTCCTGCTCAATTCCAATCCGTGACAGTCATAGGAAAATTATACTGCGTGTGATTTGGTGCTTGTAGAAGTGTCCAGAGTTTTGCTGTCTGCATATAATTGATCTATTTTGAGCAGGCACAATGGCCTAGAGACCATCCTATGCTGGCCTGACGACCCCCTGCACAATACCTAGAAATGGTGAGTAACTTAATTGAAACCACAGTCCAACTAAAACATGAAACTGTCTCAAAATGATGAAGATGATGATGATGATAATGAAGAGAAAACTAATGTTCTTTTTCTGTATTTGGTTACTGTGTGCTCAAATGGAAGATTCCTGAGTAAAGCATATGTTGCCATTCTTTTGGGTGGGTGGTCAAGCTGCTGGTAGACTTAGGGACGTGTTTTTAAAAAAAATAATAATTATAGTAGTTATTTGGATGCACTACAATGAATGAGCTCAATTGCTTTGCAATTTAAAATTGATTGCATTATCCCACTAATGTATTCTGATCATTTCCAATATGGGATATATACGGTACCGTATGTATGCCCGGAAGGAAGGAAATCGCACATATAAGAGTTGTCTTGAACATTCCAAATGTGGCCTATATGAACTGGAATGACAATTGTGGTAATTTTCTTCATATAGGTCATTCAGTCTACATCCATCCATCACTTCCACCCACCAGGAGCTGTAATAGAATGAGATGGAGAGAGCAAACAGGAAAAAATAGAAGCTGCAACCTTGTATTTATCATGATTTAGTAAAATTGTGTATGGTGAAACAGTAATCCAATTAGATTGGAAAAAAAGAGTCAACATGAGTATTTTGCTCGCTATCTCAGAAGCTGTGCCCTGATCATAAATGCACTAGTTAGCTGTCAACTAGCTGGTTTCTATTATTCTGTCCTCTGATGTTATGGACCTAATTCTTTGGATGCCTTTCCTTGCAAGAAGAAATAAAGCAAAAAAAACATCTTTACAGTAATATGTCTGATGCGTTCCCTCCTGTCAAATCACAATGTTCTGATGAATACTGCAGTTGTGTAAAATAAATCCAACTCCAAAATCCATTCATTTTAATCCATCTCAGGTGGTGAATTTCTTTTTGCTGAAAATGACAGAGCTCAGTTTGTGAACGTCACATGACCAAACCCAGAAATCAGCAAAACAAGCCGTGACAGTTGTTACCTGAGCCAATGTGGTCATTTTCAGTCAACAGCAAGTGGCAAAATGGCTGCCCCTGACATGGATAAACAGGTAGAAGCAATGTGAAGAAGCAGGGAGAACGTTCATTTTTGTCCAGACCTGTTTCATGTGTTTTTTGAAATAATTTAAGTGACAATTCAAAAGCAATGTTGGAGTTTCTTTGATTTTTTTTTTTTATGCATTACTGCTTGTGTCAAATTCAAGTAATCCGTTATCACTGTAGGTTTTATTTTGTTAACAGAGGGATACCAATGATTTTGTCGACATGTATACGTGTTAAGCCTTTGTTAACCAGCCCAATCCTGATAAAACATCCTTTTCTGATTGTTGGGATGGAATCCAGATGTTCATTATGTGGGATCTCCATCAACTGGAACAAGGTCATCATGTGACCCTTGTGTCTGACCATGCTGGTCTTTAGGTCGGTCATTCTCGCTTCTCCTTGCTGCACTTTCAGTTTTTTAGGTTTGAGGGCATCAAGGCTGGTCAGTCAAGTCACATGGCTCCAGGCTATGGATAAACTCGGGCAGGTCTTGGGCCTGAGGTGCCGCATCAGATTTGCAGTTAGTTGGTCTGAAGGGCCACTCTGATGGCTTAGAATATAATCGAGTTGGAGGAGCGCTAATCCACCGAACTGGTTGGGGCGGGTTGCGACTCTGGTGTCCCTTAGAGTTTGGCCTCGAGGATCATAAGGTTACAATTTCAAGAGTCTGTAAAAGTAATGGGCGATATGATCCGAAGGTCCACAATGAAGGGATCGTTGTAGGCCACCCTACCAGAAAAAGTGCTTGAGGCTGTCACAGACTAAAGCCGAGAGAGAAAGTGGGAAGAGCATTCTGTAACCTCTTTGAACCAGCGAACAAACCGTTTTTGCTTTGTCCTTAATCAGAGGTCCTGCTTGTAAACATGGGAAAGTTTTTTTTATGTGCTTTTTAGTAGCAGTAATTGGTATTTTAAAATTTCTCTGGTATGAATACAAAGAAAGTCTTTAAGCATTCTAAAGTTTTCAAATGTCCACTGTGAGATGGATGGCCATCTTGATAAGAATTTGCAATGGAAGAGTCAGCATGAGAAAAACAAGGAAAACATTTGTCAATTTAGGGCACTGGTGTCAAACTCAAGGCCCGGGAGCCAGATACGGCCCGCCACGTATGTGGCCCGCAAAGACAAATTGTGCATCAAATTCGTGTGTCATTATTAGAATTGCAAATTGTCTTCACTTTTGATATCTTAATCTTTTTAAAAATTTGACCAGTTTTTACTCGTCTGATTTGAAAACAAGTTGTCAGTTTGTTTTGTAGTGACTGTATATAATATGAGGTGCCCATACATTCATTTGAAAGAAGCTATGACTACAATGCGGCCCGTGAAAAAAATGAGTGAATATATTCCTACTATTGAATAGCAAACATTCCCAGGTGTGTGTATGATCAGTTATTTAGGACACTCACTTCCATGACAAATGAAAAGCCTGCAGCCAGCATTTCTCAAATTAAAGCCGATGTAATCACATTCAATTACGTCCAGAGGGAAGGGAGTGCCCTTGTTAGATTCTTTTTTTTTTTTTTTTTCCAGTTTTTCTTAGAGAGTTCAGCTCATGAAATTAATTGGATCCAACCCCTGCTTGCTTTATTAAACATGACACACATAACAGGCCTGCTCTTTATGTCATGCAATATGGAGGAGCGTGATGGGATGGTATTAGGAAAAAATAAGAATAATTAAAAATAAATGATTGACCAGTTAATTTGGCAATTATGGTCAATTAACCAGTACGGGAAATATGTGATAATTGTATCAGGCCTTTAGCTTCAAAATGAGCATTGTGACACTGTGACCAGCTTTTGCCTTCTGGGGCAAAATAAGGTGGGCTGACTTATCATCTCAGTTTACATTCTACAGTAATCCTTTTCCAAATTATAAATTTATGATGGTCATGTGGTGGAAGGAAAAACTAATGTTACTGCTCTGCTGAGAAGCCGAGATAGGAGCTTAGTGTCCATTCAAGTATTTCATTACTGCAGATTTTTATAAAGTGAAACATTACAGAGCACAATTTCTCCTGAATAAAAAAACAGCAATGCAATGGGGGGCTGGAACAGATCAATGGCATTTTCATTTATTTAAATGAGGAAAGATAATTGAGCTAGTCAAGAGCAAGGTTAACAAATGAATAAAATTCATCTTACGGGACCTTTGTAATTGAAAATAATTCCGTTCATTAAAAAAAAAAAAAAAAAACTTTTTCTTTACAGGGTTTTGTGCTGCTCAGTATGTACGCATGTGCTGCGTGTGCTGGTGCCGAGTTAGCGAATAGAGCCGAGCCGTCAGCTTGCAACACAACAGCAGTGGAACACAATAGGAGGGGAGTAAATTGTGCCCGCTCGGACCTGAGACAAAAGCAGCAAGTATGGCAACCTGGCTGCAAAACTGAAACTATGGTGTCGATCTCATCGCGCTAGTATTGATCTGATATTGATACTTGGTATCAATATTTGGATCAATCCACCATCACAATCGAATATGTAATTTAATGACTTACTGCATCTCGATGTTCAATTAAACTTTAATTGATAATTGAACTACCTTTAATTATTAAAGGTAGATTCATTCCATGGTCTTAAAGAGGAAAATGCTACAACAATGGAGTGAATAATAGAACAGCAAAATTGCCATTGTGCTAAACAGCACATGCCTGAACCTCAAAATCTGCAGTTTGTAAGTTTACGCCTGAGCAGCAGAGAAATACAACCTGCCGTGAGAAGGCGTTGTGGCAATCGTGCTGTGCTCTGTTCAAGACATAACAGCTTTTGTATGGCTCAGAGGTTGTGGAAAGGAAGAAAGTTGGATATGACTCACTTCCTCACAGTAATAAGCAATGCAATGTGGTGGTGCACTGGTTAGCACGTCCGCCTCACAGTTAGGAGGGTACCAGTTTGATTCCACCTCATACCCTCCCCGTGTGGAGTTTGCATGTTCTCCCTGTGCCCGCATGGGTTTTCTCCGGGCACTCCGGTTTCCTCCCACATCCCGAAAACATGCTTGGTAGGCCGATTGTAGACTCCAAATTGTCCCTAGGTGTGAGTGCAGGTGGTTGTTTGTCTCTGTGTGCCCTGCGATTGGCTGGCAATCGGTTCAGGGTGTCCCCCGCCTACTGCCCAATGACTGCTCCTTTTAGTTAATTTGTCACCCAAATAAAAGGCTAAAGGCAGCTGGCTTCATGTGTCATGTCTAATCGTTTAAATTAAAAACCCTAACCCTTAACAAATAATTATTACTATATACTTTGATGATTCGTGGCGAACGGGTGGTATATGCATTGGGGAGACTTGCAGTGGATGCTGGCACAAACACACTGGTAGTATTGGATGTGCTTGGGTGGTTAGTCTCTTCATT
This sequence comes from Syngnathus typhle, assembly GCF_033458585.1. Lineage (NCBI taxonomy): Eukaryota > Metazoa > Chordata > Actinopteri > Syngnathiformes > Syngnathidae > Syngnathus > Syngnathus typhle. The sequence continues at coordinate 9,031,630 of NC_083747.1, read as the reverse complement.
TTAACCTGTTACTAAACCGAACACGAACAGCTGTCAATCGCGTCTACTTCAACGGCAAGCAAAGAGTTCATGGTCATGGTGCAGCCTTGCTGCTCCTGAAGACACGAACAGTACATTCATTGAGGTCAAACCTTTCAACATGCAGTTCACTAGAAGTATATATTTATTTTGACAGGACCCTTGTTATCCTTACAATTGCTTCATTTCTAATGGTGAGCCATCAGGTTCTTTTTATGAGGTGTGAAGGAGAGAGGGACACATGATGGCTGCTCTCTATATAGTCCTCATTAGAATATGAGACAGGTCTCAATGCTGTGACCTTTGTGACCCAAACATGCAATCATAAGCATGTCTCCTGCAGCCCCAGGCAATGAGCAAACAACACAAACATGCATCTTACCATTCGCACAGTACTAGAATGCTCGAAAACACATTTATTCTTGGGAGAATTGGATTATTCAATTTCATTTAATGTTATTCTCTGGTCGAATGGTTACAATCGGGTAAATCTTCATTCAAATTGTACAGAAAGAAATATTTTCAACCTCATGTGGTGTAAAGAAATATAACAGTACCAACAAAAATCGTTGGATTTTTCCTGGTTGTAATTTTTTTTTCCTCAAATGACTTTTTTTGACCAATGTGTGGATATTCTTTCTCCTTGCTACATACTCTTTCAGCGATATTAAAGTTACAAAAATGTAATTGGAATTGAATACCTAATAATCCTTGACACGAAAATGTACCAATGTACTCTCTCAGTGTTAGCTGAAAAGAAAATGACATTGACTCAGGATAATTATTACACATTATAAGGGCAAGGAATGAAATAATTTAATTTGTCAACATGTTATGGACATTCTGTCCTGATTTACCAAGTGGCCATCACTGTCACGAGGAATAAGGGGCCAATTAATGAAAACACACGTCGCAAAAATGAACTTCATTTACTAAGCTTCCAGGCATTCTTTGTGTTTACAATTCCATACCAAATACAGTACCATTCACGTGAAAATGTGCACACAGGCAAGGCAAGTCAGTTCAAAGTTTTATTCTGTGACATTATTCTTTATGTTCTAATAAATCAGCATTCAGCCTAAAGCAGAGTTACAAAATCACAATGAGAACGGAGAAATACAAGCACAGAGCACGGCGTAGCATTACGAATATGCACTTGAATCCAGTCCGATGCACTTTTGCAGAGTGGAACGCCTTTATGTTCCCTCCAGCTTTGAAAATGGCTCAGGCCTCTCTCCGACCCCAGGGCAAGGCATTCGTGTAACGGGCCAAGCGCACATTAGACACATATGGTGCCGAAACAGATATAAAAAATAAGCTGTCATCAAATAATCAAATTATTCATGTTTCAGGGAGCAATCATGGAGGAATGTGAGCAGAGGTATGCGGGCGGAACCCTTTCTAGTGGGATGTCTTTGTGTGGGCTTGGTATGCCTGCAGACAAAGGCTTGTTACTGTCTCGGCCCCTCTACTCTTCATCATGCATCGCAAAGCTTTCAAAACCAAACATCATCACATCAGTACAACAAATAACAAAACAATATAATCGGACCGGTTCAATTCAAATTAATGTGTATCGCTTTGGGAAATAATTTGTAGTGTGAATTTATAAAAATAAAAAAAAAGGTCAAAGTATTTGCTCTGAATATTTTATAACAGTAGCAAATAACTAATTTTGAAAATAATTGTGATTTGCTGAGAAAAAATACACACACTCACATATTGTAAGATATTTGAAAAGGAATGTGATTTTATTCAAGCTTTACTAACAAGCCATATCTACATAGAAATATTGGGAATTTTTTGTGTTTTCACTCCTCATGCATTTTTGTGAGGAGTGTTTGAACATACAACTCTATAAATGTCGGAATGTCCCTGTTATTGAATCTAGAGTGTGTTGCCAGTATTTTGGCACAAGAGGCTGTCCTGGCTTTTATATATGCAGCTCATGCACACACAGAATTTACTATTCCCTTGATAAAATAATGGTGTATGTATTATTTTTTTTGCCTTGATCATCTCAGCATCTGCCACCTCTGCTGAAATTGCCCGTGTCGTCATTTGAATTGATCATGCAAATTTATTGTTATTAATTATCAGGTGATTGGTGTTCAGATTTGGTGTTATTTTGTGTTTTTTTATTTTACAAATGTCACAATACAAAACTAATGCAAACTTTTGAATTGGCTAATCTATTAATTGTTTATGACACTTTACATATTTTATCTTTGATAACGGAATATCTAATCTAATCTTATCTAATGTAATGTAGTTTGCAAGAATGTTTCCACTTCAGCGAGTAGCTCGCAGATTTGTCGCTGATAAGATGAGCGATGATCAATTCGCATTGATCCAGATAAGCATGCAAACAATTTAATTAGAGCCTTATCCAAGCAGAGGCTGGATATGATGCACACTATGCAAGCACTAGAAAAGACAAGCCGTTGTCCCTGCGCCTTGTCGGCATTCATCCCATCAACGTCAACGGATCGCAGCATCCTCACTGAGAAAACGAGTTAGCAGAGAGGAAACGAGGAAAAAACATGCACCACTAAGCCCACCAAACCCCAGGCTCTGCTTTTTTTAACCCACGCCTCCGCCTCTGCCCCGTCTGCTCGCTAACCCCCCCCCCCCCCCCTCCTCCGCGCCACACACACGCACACTCACCGCCGCCACCCTTGCAACCCAAGGCCATGCACCCTGCCCGTGCATGACAGCTCGCAACATCCCCTGCCACAAATGTTTTCCCCGAGCATCCACTTCTGTGACCCTATCAGCAGATCGAAGCTCCCCACAACCCCTGATGGAGGGCTCCTCTCACTTTTTTGAACGTGTCAACAATTTCTGGCTCGTTGGCCAGACACTTCATCCTGGCTATGTACAGTATACGCCTGTGTGTGCGTCCACGTGCAGGCGTGGCTTTTTTATCCTTGAACATATTTGTCTTGGTGGTTTTGTCATCTTTTTCTACGTAAATCATGAAAAGAAACGACCATGTCATTCTTCCATAACTTAATCAGGAGTTACACACAAGAGAGCGCTGCTGCAGCAAAGACCTCCCTGATCATGTTAATGAGGTCCCCTGGCGATATAGTCATTGAAGTATAATTGACTTGTTCGTCTCTTATCTTCCTAATAGACACTCTGACCCAGAACACGTTTATTTTGCTATGAGAAATGTCAAGAAGGATTGCAAGTTTCTTCCGTGTGCCCATTAAAACTGAAGGCATGCCACCCTGTCTCCAGCCAGCCGGGGCAGCCATTGGCTCCCTGTCTCATTATGCAGATGCCAAATGTAAATAAATGATTTGCAGATCACTGCTGCCCCCACCGCCCCTCACCATGTGCCTTTTTCCCAAACTGTGGTCTTTTCTCCAAAGATGGGAAAGGAGGACAAACAGGAGGGAAGTGGGGGAGGCAAATGGGAAAGCACGAAAGTCCATAAAGCACCACGAGGATGCGTCTCTTTGGAACAAATAAGTGACACAAAGGTAGTAATTTAAGTAAGACATATCCCTAACTTGAAAACCTGGTGAAGCGCATTGATGTTGTTACTGTTGCGTATGTCTCCTGGCTTTCAGGACCCATCACAGTCAAAGAGAGCTGTGCGTAATGCGGCGGGACCATGAGGCAAGCTGCATAAGTGGGCGCCGTGCAAGGACAAACCAGCGACTGTGGTCACATGCTTGTGGATATGAGAGGAAACATCTGGGCAAATCAGTGGGCCTACCATCGTTTCATGTCCACCACGTCTTTTTGGCTGCTTTGAATAGTCTACAAAAGCACTTTTTATTCTATAATGAGAAACAAACTCATTGCTTGTTCCCTCTTCTTTGACAGGGTACAATGTCTTACCTTCTCAATGCCATGTTCATATAAACTCTAGTAGAATGTTGAGATAGTTTCTTTTCATTGTTGAATGGTTATCTCTAAATGACATTCTGTAGAGCGCTTTGTAAAGAGCAAAATAACCCGAGTTATGTAATTCAAAGATCCATTCTCATCATCTTCCTCAATAGAAGCCTTGTGCTCAATTTGAACAATACAATACAATGCATCTTTATTTACACTACCGCTCAAAAGCATGCGGTCGCTTAGAAATTTTCTTATTTTCACAGTAAAATCGCAATTTTTTTCAATGAGGAGCACATTAAAATAATCTGGAATACACTCTATACATTGTTAATGTGGTAAATGACTATTCTAGCTGCAAACATCTGGTCTTTAATGAAAAAGGCCCATTTCCAGCAAACCGTCCCTCCAGATTGTGTTTCCTCAAATTTCCTTCATAAGAACGGAGATACAGTCCTAATCTTTTTAACAGTGTAAGAAATAAGACAAAAATGATCAATATTTGTCAGTAATACCTCTTGCACGATTCTCATTCACACAATGAAAACTCCCCCGGCGCACTTGCCAATTTGGTGGGAAAAAGAAAAAACTACTTAAAACCATGTCTAACTCATGGCGCAGGTGGAGTACCATAGGTTTGATGGTTTTGATCAAGGCAAAAGCAGACCGATTCAGTGCTTTGCACATGTGTGGTGGAAGTGAAAATAGTGTGGGACGATCCCTCTGAATTATTGTAGGAGTCAATAAATTGATAGAATTATCATCATCATCCTCTTAAAAATATTTTAATAGCACCCCTGCCCTCCACTCGTTACACAGTATGTGTGGTCCACTAGATCATCCACAAAGCAAGATCTCGCAGTTTCAAATAAGATTAGATAAGCGAGTCAATTTCTGGTTACACAATGTGTTTCCACAATGATTTTAATGGGAATGAGGGGAGCCACTTTGATTGGCTGGGAGTTGACTTCTTCCATCCCGCACGATTGCCCCCATACGCCCATTTCAACTTTCAGTCTAAAAGAGAAAAAACTCCATGACTCCTCACAGTTAGACTTGAGCTGGGCACAAAAATAAGGCCCGTGCTTCCATCCTTCTACCTTTTTGTGAGTTTCCTGATATCCACTTTTTCTAAGAAATTTTCAAAATTACTGTTTGGTGCTTAACAAGAAAAGCATATCCACCCATATTAAACACAGTTTTAGTCACACACTAAAAACTGCATTCTTCTGGAGTGGACTTGAGTGTCTTGTGTACAACATTTTTAAGTACCTATGTCGCTGCCTACTTGTTGTGCACCATGATAATGCTCCATTTCACAGATGAACAATTAAAAGTGTTGCAATTAATGGAAAAAAGATGAGAGAGCTGGTGAAAAGCAAGATGAAGAAAACTGGAACAATAGTGAAGTGTTATTGAAAAAAAAAAAACATTACATCGCCCTGAATATCCACTTCAGAAGCATGGTCACAGGATTAAAATGTTTTAAATCATCAACATATAAATAATGCAAATGTATATCCTGTCTATACTCATTGAGTTTGAGAGGTCTGTTTTAATCTCTCTGTAAATGTGGATGGAGCTGAATCATTTTACCATGCTTTAATGAGGTATTCATGCCAAGGCCACGATGGTCATTATCTACATCTTCTTTTTAAATAACTCTAAATGAAACATTTAGCTTCTTTTTTTGGAATAACAAAACATCCCTATAATCTCATTTACACCCAATGACAGAAGGTAGGGAGGACTTTCAATATCGTCTACAAGCGGATTGCATGCTTAATGCCATATATTGATACTCGTAGTTTATTAGCACAAGAGCTGGTAATCACTGCTTGGACCTTCTGCAAGTGTAAAGTTTTTTTTTGTGCGTGGTGTTAGTTTGTTTTCATTTGTGTATGAAAAGATAACTATGACATGACTATGGGGCAGCACGTGTCCTTGAGTGTGTGCGTGTGTTTGTGTGTGAGCGACAGCACGTGTTGAACATGTGCTGACGTTCTCAGAGGAACAGCAGGGCTCTAATAAGGACTAGTCCTAGATGGCAGCTGGTAAAATCTGTCCTCCGAATAGGTGTCCATTATTCATGCACAAAGGAATGCAAATTAGTCCCTGTGCCGAGTGGACACTGAGAACAAATTCACATGGCACACATTCACTCTGAAACATACATTGAGAGTTGCACCACAATGCAACTTCCTTCAATCAAAAGAAAAGACAATGCGCACTAATGATGCGACCCACCCGCACAGCTGTTTATTGTGTGAGTGCAAATGTGAGCAAGAGTGTTTGTGCGCGTGCGTGTGCACTTAGTTTTGTGATTCGCATGCTCCTTCACCAAGGCTAATTTTCGGATTTGTTACATTATGTTCTGTTCCCGACTGTACATAATGGAAGGTTAAAGCAGTTGTTCTTGCTTACATGAACATCTTTTTTTTACTCCTCTGTCAGCATATTACAGGTTACAGCTCGGTGACCTTTTTTCCAACTGCACTGTGGTCCCCTTGGAACAATCCTATTGTGACATCTTTCTTTTTCTTTTTATAAGTTAAGGCCTTTTCTTTGAATGTAGTGCATTACGTGCAGCATCAAGTCTAAAAGAACACATCTATAAAAACACAAGTATTTCTAGGCTCAAAGTTCAAAACACATTACATTTCAGGAGTGTAAACACATATATTTCTCTTTTTTTCGTTTTCATTCTGTATAGTCTTTCAGGTTGTGGGGTCTGATAACTTGTCGACCCAATCTGGTCCCTTGTTCCCCTGCTGGGGTATCTGAGGATGTGGCCTCCTCCGTGGGTGTTTGTTTGGCTCTGTAACTGACATTCTGTAAGACTGCGCCTGAGGTGGCGGCGATTCCTTCTCAGGACCCCGCCTGAGTCTAACTCCACCTCATACGATCGGTGGCTCACTTGCTGAACCACCTTCCCTGCTCTCCAGTTCTTGTCTGTGAGGATTGACAATGCAACCAAAAAGAAAAAAGCGCAGAAAAACACGCAACACATTCAGAAGAATCGACTCTTTAGGAGTGTCATATTTTATAGCAAGTCAATGTGTCATTGTTTAGTACTGCATTCAAAATGTTGTGATATTCCTATTGTAAATCGCATGCTGTATCTCACTGCAATAGTTGAATAGTTACCTTCTTGAATGGAATGGAGTGATTGGGTCAAGAGTATGCAAATGTTTCGTCAGTCTACAAATGAGAGAAAATAAGCTCTTGAGAGCATTCATTACAGTATGTGTATGTGCAAATGTAAGAGGCGAACTAGGAACTCATCCATACTAAATAGCTGCATGTAACTAAGATGATTTTTTATTGTATGGGCCCACTTATTGCATATTCATCATGCAATAACTATAAAATAATAATGGTTGAAGAGCCCCTCCAAAGCATTCACATCCTACAAGGTCAATTCTAGATGAAGTAATTCTAATCTATGCACCTGTACAGTTGGAACCAATATTTGGTATGTGACACATTTTACACATGAATCTTTTTTAGTGAAAATAAATCAATACTTAGATGCTTAATAAATATGCAATGAATATGTCATTGGAATACAACTTCTTAGTTTGAGTTTATTTCTCAGCAAAGTGCAGGGACCTCTTTTGTATGAAAACAATATTTTGCAAAGCAATGATAACTGGGCAGATTTCCATCTCAACAAATGTTTGTTCTTTGTTGCTGAAATGTACGCAGCGCTGTAAGAACACGTATTGTTTTCATACAAGAGAGGTCCCTGCATTCTGCTGTTGCCATTCTGAATATCTGAATGCCCATCTCCATGGGAGATGGATGTGTCATTGTGGCCCATAAGAGTGACCTTCCAAGACTATGGCCTTTACATCAGGATTTGGTTTTCTTTTGGCAAGTCTCATAGACAAAACCAAAGACTTGGAAAGATCGTAAAGGGCGAATACGAGAAATCCACTCATTTTCAAGAGTTCCTGATAGTGAGATGGAATGACGTGATTCCTGGGCAAACCTGATTGTGAAATTTATGTATTTCGTTTCAAGTATCATTCTGCTACAGTTGAAGCCATCAGCATTCTTGGCAGACATACAGTCGTGCTCAGTTTATGTACCCGTACGGTATGTAAATTTGTGAGCACCACTGAGAAGAATTTAGTGCTGAAGATTCTAACATTGAACCATTTGCACCTTCTAAGTGGTCCAGGTAGTTTTGGCATGGCTAAAAACTCGCCCAATGGCTCAGTGGCATGAGTCAACCGTCCCCCACTACTGAGCGCCACCCTTTCATCTGTGGCTATATCGTTTATTAATAAAACCCTGGCCCATTTATACCATCAACGTGCTGATAACCCAAAAAACTGTATTATGTGTGGAGAGGGCGGATGGTGAATTGAATGGCTCAACTGTGAATTGCCTGGTCACTAGCAGCTGTAAGCAAATAGCTCCTTGCGACCTTGTGACAGGCATGAGCACATCCGGTATGTATTGTTTTCTTTGACAGGTGAAGGTTGAGCACGGCATTTTTCCAGGACACACTCACGCTATCCTACAACTGGAAACTGGGCTCTATTCTTTATGATTATAGAGCCATATTTTATATAAGATGTTTAATTCGCTCAAATTTGGAACGCCTGTTAACAATGCGTGTATCTGTGATGTGTCAAATTTACAAGATATTTTAAGTACTGTAATTTCTGGACTATAAGCCGCTATGTTTTGCACAAGCTCTGAACCCTGCATTCTATAGTCCAGTGCGGGTTTATCTATGAATTTTTCATGATTTGTATCATATTGTAAGAGGATTTGTTTTGGTAATACAGGTAATAGAAATGAGGACATTTCATTGAAAACACCTGCGGCTTCTAGTCCAGTGTGTCTTATATATGAACTAAACAAGATGTTCTCCTAATTTTAGCTGGTGAGGCTTATATTCAGATGCGGCTTATAGTCCAAAATCACGGTATATTTCGGTATGTCACCGATCGGAAGGATGGCACTTTCATTTCTATGTGTCAGTAGACCATTTTTTATTGTTGTATTTTGGAGCATGGTGCCATATAGAAAAATTCTACTCTGAGGGAATAACATGAATAGATACCCTGTCAGATGCAGTAGAGGTGACCCGATGCAGATCAAAGAGTGCCAGCTGTTTTCTCAATCGGAGGAAATAAGAGGCTTGTGAGGGGCTTGGACTGAAGAGGAAGATTGAGATGACACGTTGGATATCTAGGAGTGTCACTTTGTGTAATAGGTGAGTGGCGGGTATTCATCTGCCCTGAGAGAGCAAGGCAGAATACTCTACATGGACTTCAATGAGACTTCAGTAATTACTTATTACTGCACATATGGATGAGATTGCCGACGAAAGGACTTGAAATGTGCGTGGCTCTTCCTCCATCTGAAATCCACCTCCAGCGTGACTTCAAGAACATCCTCACAATGCTCCAAGACAAAAGTCTCATTACATGTAATTATGGACTACCGACATGACCCCATCTTCCCATTTCTGCTGCAGCTCGCTATCTACTTTTATCCCTTCATTCAACAGGAGTATCAGCCTGTGAGAGACAAGTAGGGATAAAATTGGGTATGGGGATGAGGAAGGGGCTATTACCTGAGGGCTGACACTGAACATGGCCGCTGACGCTTTACTGCGCTTCCATTCATGTGGAGTGGCTCACTTGTGGGCACCAATTATAGACCAAATGATCCAAACTGGGCCTTATGATGAGGTACTATAGCTCCCCCATTCTTCTTTCATTGTCTTCTCAATATTCTATTATATGATAGCTGACAGGGCAAGGCTCCCAGCTAATAATACTGTATGTGTTGGTGCATAAAGATTTGTGAAATAAGCCCCTAAATGATAAATTTGTATTTTACATTGAGATTTGGACATGAATGAAATGGTGCCATTTCCAGAAGACAAAATGCTTTATTTGCTCTATATCTATTGCAGATCATTTAGGTGGGTCAAAATTGTGGCTTCTTCATTTGTAAACGTTGACGGCACTGACACAGTGTAGTCTTGCTTTAGGTTGCATCAAAACAAAAATGTTTCATTTTGAGAAGAATCCACTTCATGTGTGATATTTCTTGTTGTGATTAAATTGCTAAGCGCAGTCTTGATTCATGAATACAAATGCACAATTAGGGTTACACTGGCATACACAGTTGCAGGTATAGGAGAGATGTATAGAAGAGACGTGAATGGCTGTAAAGTGACCTAGATCAATGTATTTTTAAGAACACATCAATTTTCACACTACTGGTAATTAATGTTTACCAATTGGTGGCTCAAACTCAATTGAAGTGGTTGTTGTACCTCCAAGTCTTTGCGTACTTGGCTATTTGAAACCTTGCAGCACCCAGCCAGAGGACATGTAGTTTATGTTTTCATGCAATTACTCTTACTATGAAATGAGGCACGTCACATCTCCCCCAAACATGTGAATCCCACAGTTGTGCGTCTTCTCAAGAAGAGTGAAGGCATCTTCCTTTCTTTGTTCTTAACCTTTGCCCTAGCCTTAACCTTAACTCTAACAACTTTACAACATTTGAGATTTTAGTTATGCAACCACTGCATTTTATCTTAGTTATCTATCCCTTGGCCCTTACTTATTGTTTCAGAAAGAGGATTCAGGAACTGTCTCACAATAATAGTAAAACTTTAGATTTGATACTATTCCAGAGCATCACAATCTCAAATGTATTATCCCATATGTCACTGCTTTATTAAACCATTACATCATGAAATGTGAAGTCTTGGCCATTGCCGTCTTTTTGAACAGACAACATGATTCCCCACCATGTTCCGTCAGAGTAAGCGGGGGTAACCCATGCAGGCATGGGGAGAACATGCAAACTCCACACAGGAAGGCTAGAGCCTAAACTTGCATCTTAAAACTGTGAGGCGGGTATGTTAACCAGTGCCCTACCATGCCATGCCACCTATCACTGTTATTATTAGTAGTAGTAGTAGTAGTAGTAGCAGTAGTAGTAGTAGTGGTGGTAGTAGTAGTAGTATTTCATTTACAGGGGGGTACCAACAATTATGATCACGTGTGTGAAGATTATGTATCTGTGCACACTTGCCCTTCTCTCTTCTCAACAGGAGCTCGCCAGCGTGGAGCTGGTGCAACAGGCAGGGCTGACATCCACAGACTGAAAGGACAAAGGCGCCTTCCTTGGCCCCTTTTCAATATGTCACAGTGGGAACAGCATAATCAAGCCCATGTCACTACCAGCTGCTCCATCAGGACCACATTAAAATAAACAACATGCTAGGTAGGATCTGGGATAATAATAGGGGAGACAAGTGGCTTCAGAAGAAAGCAATAGACCTCTCGTGTCTGCTGCCAAAGTGCACGAGAACTGCTTGAGCCAGTAAGTGAGTCTGGAAAGGTTATGATGAACTCTTTGTGGAGTGGGGGTACTTGGACGCATTCAAGAAAATAAAAAGTCCAAGAGCATGGCTGTTAGTAAAAACAGGCACTTTACACTTTTCACACTCACACATGCCTTTGGAGGAAACAGTGCTAAAGCTGTTCTAACCAGTAGGTTGAATATAAGGGTCACTGTACTAACTCTAACACACTAAGCACCATGAATACAAGCACTTTGGTGGTATGGCTCAGGTGGTAGAGTAGTGACTGTCTCTAAACTAAGGGTTGAGGGTCGGATCAGGAGCCCTTGTGACCATGACAAGTGTCCTTGAGCAAGGTACTGAACCCCCAGGTCTCCCGAATGCCAAATCAACAGAAGGTGAACAAGAAGACGATCTATGAAGGTGGAAAAGTGCTCTGCAAGTAAAAGCCCATTTAATGTTTTTTTTTTCCCTAAATATCTGTCGTCCTCTAAAAAAATGTGCTACCTCCACTGGGAAGACAGTTCTTCTTTTTTTGTAAGGTCAGTGATACATCTCATGTCATGCCAATATGTCATGTTACTCTCTCTATACATTTTCAATATGACCTAAAAGGAATAACTAATCCGCAATAATGCAAGGGGGCTTCCCCACCATGTTCCATATATAATGAGTTACATTAAATGTAGGGTGTGTAATGAGTATATGACTCGCTATTCATTCAGTTTGAAGTGTCCTCTCACTAGCTACGAATTCTTCTCATCTCCAGTACCTGTGAATTACACAAAATGATGCATTCACCATTTATTTTATCAGTCCACTGTAGTCGCCAGTAATCCCATTATAACATGTCTTTTAGTACAATAGCCAGATATGTTCTGAATAAAGGCAGCCTTTCTTTGCCTTGTCAAAGGTAGGCTGTCTTTCAAATTACTTCTTCAGAAGTTAAAAGGCCTACTGCCTAATCAGTCTATTATACCAAGCTAATAGATGACCAGTAATTGCAACTAATAACTTATTACTCATCTGCACAAATATTCTAATGGCTTGTATTTAGAAGCCATTTTTTTTCAATGGACAAAGTGGAAATGGGGGTAGACGATTCTATTCACTCGGAGGGTAGACTGCAACACAAAGAAATGCTCCCACAAAAGAAGCTTGGAAAGCAACCTGTAGAATGTTTTTTCTTCTCTTTGCTGGATTAATATCTAACCGTATTCACAAGGATGTGAAATCTCAGTCTTCATCTCGAAAGATGCTGCAGGCTTTGGCTTTGTTTGGTACTGGGACCCCTTTCTGAGAGTGAGACAGCTCACAAAATGACACTTAATGTCCTTCTGACCGCCTGCAAGGGCCCAGACACAGATCACAGTCGAGGCCACAAAGTTGGACACATCGATTTTGATTTTGAGCTGCAACACCAACATATTGTCATGACAAATTAGTCGGGTATAAAATGCACATTGAAGTATTTTGTTATGTTTTTTTCATCCAATGTTGTTGCATTGAGCTTCATTATTCCATGATCATTCTAAAATCTAAACTATGTAAGAATCCAAATATTTCCTGTCGTTACAGATCAGACCAGCACAATGGTCAGAATTTTTTGGGGGGGATATTTCTCTACAAAATTCAATAAAAATCTAATGTTTGTGGTCATGCTTTGCTATCTCACTCAGGTTGCGGCCAGGACTCATCTTCTGCTGAAGCCATTTAGCTGTTGATTAACTTCTGCCTTATGGGATGTCGTCCTGCTTGCCTTTTTTTTTTTGCAGGATTTTTTCAAACTTCAGTTGTCAGACAGATGGTAAGATTTCTTTTTTTCATCTATATGGCAAAACGTACAGCAACCTAAAGTCAGGAAGCAGCAAAAGCCATGATATCCTTTTTTCTGTAATTCACAGCAATGGATGAGGTTTTGATAGTGATGTGCTCCGTCTTGCTTTGCTCCATGGCTGTGGAGCATTTCTTTCAAACAACTCAACTTGGGTTCGATCTGTGCACACGAGTGCCACTGTAGAACATCCTGGTTCTCAACTTTGTAGCAATATTATTTTCTATGGTGTTCTCCAATAGTTTCCTTTCTTGTTTAATGTTGTACCTGATTGTAAATTCGCTGACAGAGATGTTATTGTGTAGGATTTTTCTTTGCCTCATCGAGCATCCTGAGCTGTGCTTTTGCAGTCATTTTTGCAAGATGGCTACTCCTAAAGAGACTAGCTAGTGCAAGTGAAGGAAATAACTCCAAGAATAAACTAACGTGAACAGTGTGACTTGCTGATCCAGAGAGAGTTGGTATATAATAAAAGATAATAATCTGATAATCCACAGTTTTATTGTTCAAATTTGAGTCAAAAGCACAAAAGAAATTGTACTCTATAATCTGGTAATCTGTTGAGCAGTTAACATTTGACTCTATATTCTTCTGTAGCCCAAAACTTGTGCACCATTTATTTGAAGTTGCAGGTTTACCGCATATCATAGTGCACAGTGCAACAATATGCTTTGAACTAAATCGACTCTTGGGAGGATACATCATTAACAAATATGTTTATTGACCAGAGTGCATTGAAGACTCAATGGACAGAATACAAAAGGGGTAGTTAAAGGGGCAGGACTCACAAAAACCCACTGGGAGTATACAGCCCCTGCTGATCAATGACCTCATCAAGAGTCAGTCTCGCTTTCAAAGGCGGCAAGACCAAAGCGCAATGGGGCCTTTGCAGCCCCACAGATAACAAACCAACACCAGACACCCAATAAAGAGACTTCCACTTCATTTAAAAGCAATTAATATTCTTGGCTGGCTGGCATGATCGCTTTGGTGTGGCAGGTCTGTACACGCCCCCTGCACTGTAATGGAGTTGACTGGTTAACTTTTGAGTCTGTGGCCAATGTTGGCTGCCTGGGTGAGAGCGCCGATGCGCAGTGGGACGCAGTGTTTAGATCATAGTGAATGGGCCTGTCTCACAGCCCACTGCACCCCAAAAGAACCTCCTCTTCTCCATCTTTCTCAATGCATGTCTTGTTCTTTCTGTCTCCCTCTTTCTGGGTATCCGTCCTCTTATTCTTCTCCACGTTTTCTCCCAGCGTCTATCGTGGCTTTTGTTTCCTTTTTTTCTTTTTTCTCCTGCCTTTCTTGAGTTTTTTTTTTAACTTCTCATCTTCAGTCAATATCAATCAGTCTTCAATAAGAGCAAGGGTTTAAATAGTTGGCCTTTGTAGTGTTTGGTAATGATTGTCACCTCAAGATTAAAAAATAGGTTGCGTTTGTAAGCACATTCACTCTGCCAAACATCAACGAGGCTACTAAGAGATATGACTAGATGGATGATCTTATATCGATTTATATGTTTCAGTAATAAAAAGTCTACACACCCCTGCTCACTATTTTATTTTCACTTTTTACATCAACAGACAAGGCTAAAAAAAATTAATGGTTAAATGGGTTGATTTTTATTTGATTATTAGATTGATCATGGGCGGCTGGATGGATGGATGGCTGGATGGATGGCTGGATGGCTGGATGGATGGATGGATGGATGGATGGATGGATGGATGGATGGATGGATGGATGGATGGATGGATTGACGGACGGACGGACGGACGGACGGACGGACGGACGGACGGACGGACGGACGGACGGACGGATGGATGGATGAGACTGGAGAGACTGATAAATGGGGAAAAGACGTGGCAACTTGTTTGTGCGATTACAATCGAGAGTGCGGTGAGCAGTGTGTGTGACACCTATTAGGTCAGTCTGCAAACAGAAAGCTAGCATCGTATGAATTAAAAGCAAGAAAGCCTACTTAATAAATTCAAAAAATAAAGACCTATTGATATACATTGAGGAACTACTGAATAGTGTTCCCCATAGAAAAAATCCCTCATCATTCTAAAAGCTTCTTTAACTTGCAATAAATGTCACGTTAAGTGGTTTATTAACCTTAGGAGTCGAAGTGAAATGAGGCATATGATTTAGACAGCTGTTATATTTTCTATCATGGAGTAGCAGAATAATAAAATGGTTACATGTCTGTTTTTTTTTTTATGAATATACCTTTATGTGTCTATTTAAACAAGGTAACCTGTATACAAACGTGAATAATTGTTAGTCCTTCTGGATAGTTAAGAGAGGATGGCCGTCAGAGACCTTGTTCAGCAAGCTGAATGATAATGGCAAGTGCATTAGCAGTCACTCGCTTTGTTTAGTAGGCTGAAGGTAATGGAAAAATCAATAGACCACAGCATGTATAACTTTTACAATTGACACAGCTCAATGATAAAAATCTTGTCAGAGGAATGAGTTTATTCAGCTCAAGTATTAATAGAAATCTTCGCAGCAACCTAACATATGCAGAATAGTGAATCTAAATGTCTCCGAAAAAGACATTCTTTCGAAATGTCAACAAGTTGACAAGCTAAATGTTTTTCTCATTAAGGTTCAATAATAGCTTGTAGCTGCCCGTGGGTCTCAATACAATCCAACTTCTCGAATGCCAATTAGTCAATGGCAGCTACTAGACCTGCCACTTTCACAGTCCTGAAGCATAAAGACCAGACCATCTTCCATCAAATGGTGGAAAATTGGAAAATAACTTCTTTGCATGCGTACATGCATCAGCCACATTAGTACAAATATACTACAATGACACCTACATACTACTGTATTGAGCTATTATTCTTGTGGTTGTACTTTACAGTGGTTTAGAATTGGATCATATTGACAGGCTACATATGTTTAGCCACTCTAATAGTAGGAGAACAAAAGTAGTGGTAATTGTAGTTGTTGTTTCTGTTGCTGATGTTGTGTTACTGTCAAATAGTTAATCCCCTCCTCCACAAAAAAAACTCTGTTTAATGCCTATTCTTAAATTAGTAGTTTACCCAGCGTCGTGTGGGATTTTTTTTTCCTAATTGTCCCTATTTTTATGGGCAATGACTCTGTGCTGAACATACACTAAGTAAAGTACAATACAGTACAATATGGCAGATTACAGTACAGTACAGTACAGTATTCAGAGGTTGCTACACACATTACAAAGGTTATTGTAAACATTGCAAACTGGCTGCCTGACTGTCATTTACACCTTAAACTTCTCCAAAATTGTTCATATGTTTTCACTAAAACAAATAAATCACAAATATAATCTGATGAAGATCTCATGAAGCTCAATTAAACATAATTTAAAGAAATAATTAATTGAGAACCAAATTTGTCAACAATACCTGTTGGGGTTTTAGTCATATATATTGTTGTTTTTAACAATCGTGTTTGCATCGTGTCTGTATTAGTCATTGTCTTTTGCTTTCCCGTCAAATTATTATAGTTTTTGTTGACTTATATTTGGCATGCTCCTTATGACGGAGGGACAACCAATGGAAATTAGCAGAAGTGGGGATCGTCCTCTGTCACTGAATTTTTCATCCCTATTTCAATCTCACCCAGTTGGTCCGAGTCAGCCAATCGCTGTCGAGAATAGATTTACCAGGATGTCACACCCAGGTGCCACACACGTGACATGTAGCCAAATAAAAATAATAATAATAAAATTAAAACAGAAGTGTATACATTTTGGTCCCACAGAGCACAATGACATGTATTGTTTTTCGATCACCAATCACATCGATGTGCTTGTGTGTGTCTGTTGTTTTTATTTTATTTGTTTTTATTCATTTTTGGCTGTGTGCAGTGTTGTGCAGCGCCTGTGTGTGATTTCAAAATTATATTTTCAACACCGATTGGCTCTCAGTGATGAGGGGCAGGCTAGCCCCATGTGGGTTAGGGACGGAAAGTCAGGGATGGGCGGACGATGCCCACCTCAGGAAATTGGTCTTTTGACTATAACTGGGTGCAGTTACGTTCTATTTCTGAAATGTTCATTAATGTCCCTAAACAACAAATAAAGAGAAAGAAAGAAGACACTTGAGTCACAATGAAATGGATGGGCCTATGTTTCATGTTGAGCATATGAGCTTCTTCTTAGAATGACAGTATAGCCACTGTTTGTTTTTTTGATGTTCATGGGTAGTCTAATGTAGCCGCACTGTTAAAGTTGCTGATTTTAACAAATCAGTCTGCTAATGTTGAGATTTGAATTGTAGATGTTTGTAAATTGGACATGAATGGACTCCTGAGCACTCAGACCTGACTGCTTTGTATGAGGGATCCGAACAATAGATATTATAGTTTTCACAAACCTGGCCAGATGAAAATTCATCCCTCATTATTCATGACATCAAACAGACAGGGCTGGGGCCCAGAGCGGCCTCATTTGCAGCTGAATGTGGGAAGGCTGCAGAGACAGTGGCCTGTTTAGCATGTGTATGTGTTGCAGAGGTGGTGGAGGGATGGAGGAGGAGTGAGTACCAGTGGGCCACAGCTGGTGTGTCACAGTCCCAACCTTCTACCTGCTGCTATCACAACTGACACACTGAGACCAAATCGGGGACTTACCCCGCTGAAGTTGTGGTCCATCCATCAACTGCTTCTGCTCGCTTATCAATCTGAGCCTAACTTGTCATCTCGTTTTCTCCTTCCGCTGCCTGATTCCTGCTCCTGTGCTTAATAATCTTCCTTGCAAAAAAGAAAAAGAACTTTCAGGCCAACTAAAAAAAAAAAAAAAAGAATTCTCTGACCTTTTGAAGCAGAGCAGGCACAATTCCAAAGGCAGCAAATGTTAGTTGATGCACTGATTCAAATGCACAGCTGTCAATTTTCCTGTCTACTGATGTCCTTCTCTTTGCCTCCCTCCAGTTAGTTGTGCATGCATGTCAACTTCCATCACTTTGCCCTCATGGTGCCTTCTCTGTTTTTCCACATCCGCAAGTATTTCTTCCCTCCTGTGCAACTTTTGGAAACCAGCAGTGTGTTTACCCTACCTGGTTTACCTGCTCCAGGAGAACTGACTGCCAGTAGCGGCAAAATCAGTCCTTGTTACTCTGTCAGGCACTTTTGATGTTGTGTGGATGTCATGTCGTTTGTTCCATATCTTTCAAGAATTGTCTGACCAGTTGTGCGTGATGACTCTACCTGTGTTTATGTCCAAAAATACCTGCAGCATAGCCAGTCACTCAGTATCATTGGCCTGGTGAAGAGATAGGCATCCACTGTCTTGATGTCAGAGATGCTTCATCACAGTGGAATAGCCAGTTGTGGGCAGTGTGCAACCTTGAAATGCACTCTGAAGGGTCTTTTTTTTTTTTGTACATTTACTTTAATCACTCTTGCCATTCAATACTCTTGGTTTTGTTTAGAACAATTTGTTCGTTTTGAAACTTATAAAAGGAAACATTTGGCCCAAGACCAAATTGAACATAACTGCTTTCATGTATAATTGCTGACAACATTTATCTATGAAAACAGCATATGTATGTTAAATGTTAGTGTCCGCGGGTATGGCATACCCAAAACAAAATTGTCTGACCAATGGTCAGTGACCATGATAGTGAGTCTGTTGTTCAGGAGAAATGTACAGTGCTGCACTACAGGTGGTTAGCACATTTCATCATCAAGTAATGGTTGAAGAGACATTTTATTGTTAATTCCAAAACTAAATGTGGCAAATACCAAAACTTTGTTTTCTGTCAAAACATGTGTCACTGCAGTCAGAATTAGCCGCAAAAAAAAAAAACTGAAGCCAGTATTTATTTGAGGGATGACTGACATTACTGGAGATACGATTGCTACATTAAAGGATACAAATTTGTTCTCCAGTGCTGGAGATGGAAATTTTAAATGGTCATGTTCTGCCATATTTTAAGGGGGGGGGGGGGGGGGGGGGAGTTTATTTCCATTGAGGCACCAAAGAAAAAAAATGTCTCCCATACGGATTAAACCCTGGATCTCCTTCAGCCTTAAAGTACTTTATAGTTGAAATGCATTGGAGAAAAAGAAATTCAAGCCAAGAAAAAATCTTCAAAAATTGCTGACAACATATTCAACACATAAAACAACATAAAATATTTATATTGAGGTTCCTGGTTTAGGTTCAGCTACAATGACAAAAAATCTTCATTCACTTCTCTGAAATGGGCAGTGCTAGCTGGTTGTGCTACCTGCTATGCAAGCATTGTGGTGTTTTTTGTTTTGTGTTTTGTTTTTTCCACATTTTGAATCATACTCAAGCTCAGGCAGCCAATGATGCCTGTGTCACACATCCTTTATCATAACATCATCTTCGTAACTCTGTATCCTTGTCAGACTCACATCACTTTACATTACATCATGCAGGCCTGCATGGTGAAGTCAGACAAGAGTCACAAAGAGCAATCACTGCATATAGTAGCGTAGCAGAGTCAAAAGATGCAGAGTGTTTTGAAAAAGCACCCGTATTGCCGGTATCTTTGATTGGTCAAGCAGAAAAATATTATTCATGATAAACTCAAATATTACATTGATTTGATGTTTGTGTTTTAATTAGAGTTTAGGTTTCTGCTCGACCAAAATGTATAGAATTCCTCAACCTAAAATTATGTTTTGCTATTGTATTTATAGGTCTAATGAATAGAGTGAAATGTGTACATCAGTCAATATTGATCGAATTTGGCTCAAATCCACACGAGAATGGAATAAAACAATGAACTATTTTATGTTTCTAATCAGTTCTATCAAGACTTAAGTTAAAAATAAATTACCCCCCCCGCCCCCCATCCATCGGTTGTTTTGACTTGTCTCCTGCCATTATTACCATGGCAATGCTGGAACGACGACTACCTGTCGATTGCCTCGAAATTGAAGACAAACGGTTGCAGACTATACACCAAGGTCACACTTTTGCGGCATGTAGGAATGCTGTGCACCTGCATTGGCAAGTGCATTCACAGCATCATTGCAAGATGTTTTCTTTATTTGTGAGGGGAAACAAAGAAGGCTGATGGCTAATCATAAACAAGTGAAATGAAAGCAGCGCTAAACATTAAAAGGCTTCACTTGCATCTTGTATTTTTATTATGTGAAAATGAAAGCACCAAATAAAATGCATAAAAATATAAAAGCGACAATGTCAGTCACTCTATTTGATCAATTAACCAACTGAATGATAGTAATAATTGCTTTGAGTAGTGTAGTAGTAGTAGAGTAATGGTAGAAGGAGTATTGACCAATTAATATCATTTATTAACACTACGTATTATTATTATTATTATTATTATTATTATTATTGATTTAGGAAGGTTTAAACTGTCTAAAAATCATATTCCCATTTGGGGGAATTTTACGCTTATATCCATGGATGAGTCATTATGAACTTTTTTTGCAAAGGTCTTAATTGCTCATATGAAGTCGTATGATTGAAATACACAATTTCTTGTATGATTTATTTAAGAAAGACAGCCACATTTAAGACAAGGATATAATATTGTCCTCATTGACAAAATGAGGTATTAACACGCTTGTACAACACTGTAATGTGAAATATCATAGTTTACATAGATCTATACATTTTTTTTCTGAAATAATTCCATAAATAAAAACAGCTGTTTGCTTCTTTAAGAACAGCGTGCCTCGAGAAAGTGCAAATTTAAGTATGTGTATTCATTAGAGAGGTGCAAGGAGCTGGATATCGAATGAAGTAAAGGAAATAGGTTTAATTGTCATAATAATCACCAGGCAGCGGTTTGGTTGCAATTAAATGTTTTCCTTAAAGTGCAGTTGAGGTCGCTGTAAAGGAAATGTTATTGGGAATAGTAGGCCAATATGCCCGTTTTACCAGTCACTTGTAAACAAATGATAACAAATTTGGCATTTTTCCAGTTTTGTTGAAATGCAGTGTTCTTGTTTAAAAGCAGGCCTTTTGTGAAGCAAGATGTATTTAAAAAAAGACCCTCTTTTATCAAAAAAGATTACAAAAAAAGACAAGCTAAAGTCGTGACATATTTAAAACAGTTTGTTGAATTTCGAAAGCCGACAGTGCGTCAAACACTGAAACGACCTTGGCTGCATTTTGCATTTCAAAACACCAAGTTTCATTTGTAGAGTCTATGACATGACATGACTTGATTATTTTACAGTCTTTATGGTGTTGTATTAGTACGAGAAACGTCCCTTTGACAATAAAAATATCAATAAATTGGAATCAAACTGGCTGTCAGTCCAAAGTGTGAAGGATTGGGATATAAATAAAATGTTGGAGGAGTGGAGGGCAGGATTCAAAGCCAGATTTACTAATATTCATGTTTTTTCTTTCATTGTCTTTTATTGTTGTTTTGAGTTGAGTCTCAGTCGTTATTCTTGCTGGATTCAGGCTCACTTTGGTCGTCAGTAAAGCAGACGTCCACGTCGCTGTCATTGTCGCTCTTCAGCTCGGCGTCGTCAAACAGGCCCGCCTTGTCTTCCAGCTTCTTGACGCTCTGACCGGGATGTCTGGACTTGACGTGTCTCTCCAAATCTCTCCTCCGGACTAGAACTTTGCCACAGAAGTCGCACCTGTAGGGGGTGTTGCCCTCCGCATGGAGCCGAATATGCTTGTTCAGGTTGCTGGGGTCACCGAAGGGCCTGAAGCACACTTTGCACTTGAGCGGCTTGTAGCCGGTGTGAGTCCTCATATGGATTTTCAGGCCATATTTCCTGGAGTACAGTTTGCCACAGTACAGACATAAGTGTCCCTTTTTTGGTTTGCCGGAGTTGGAGTTGCTGGTGCTGCCTGCGGGCAAGGGGTCCAGTCTGGTGCGGTTCTTCTCATTGGCAATTTCAGACAGCTGTTGCGTGTGCATAGCTATCTCCCGATCAATGTTGGTGATTGTGCCCTGCATGTCTTGACTGAGAGAAGGTGCGCCAAAGTAGGGCATGGACTCTGGGTACTTGAGGAGATTGCTGAAGTGGAATTTAAGAGGGTAATATGGCGAACTGTACAGAAACTCTCCGTTGTAAACAGTGAAGGGCATCAGGGGGATGTTACAGTCTCCACCGTAAGCCTTGACACCGTCGAAGTTGGGCAGAGAGAACCTTTCGAAGTGGAGTCCCGGGTGCATATGCGGGTACCGGGAGGGGGACAGCCCGGCATGCACTCGGCTTTCAACATGTTTGAAAGCCGACGTTTCCTCTATATGAGGGAGCAACGGGAAGCCTCTGATGGCGTTGGAACATGGCACCATACTTGGAGCGTCACCTATACCTGGGGCACACTTTGCTGCGGGATTCCCGCTTCCATTTAACGTCTCGCCAACCATGTTTCGCATCGGTTTCATGTTGCCGATGACTTTGCCGAAGGCACCCATCTTGGAGCTGGCATCCTCTCGATGCGCGTCAACCACTGGGACCTTCGCGACGCCTGTTGGCTTGAATGCGGAGCGGACACCCGGGTGGAAGCCCATAGAACTCAGCATCGAAGATGCTGCGCCAAGGCCGAGCATGTGTCCTTGGTTCCGCGATGAAGTGACGCTCATGTCCAGGGCTCTGTCCTGCTCCTCTGAGCTACTCTTTTTCACCAGTCCGGCCTTGCCCAAGAAAGGCGAGGTCAGTGACCTCCTGCTGGAGTCGGAGATGGAGGAGATGCTCTGAGAGCTCCTGGGTGAGCAAGACGTGTTGGGGATGTCTCCAGACTTTGGAGATCTGCTGAAGTTCTCCGTGCCTCTGGCTTGCTCGCTGTTCACGAACCCGCGCCCATTGCTCAGCGCGCAGTGG
Organism: Syngnathus typhle; assembly: GCF_033458585.1. Taxonomy (NCBI): domain Eukaryota; kingdom Metazoa; phylum Chordata; class Actinopteri; order Syngnathiformes; family Syngnathidae; genus Syngnathus; species Syngnathus typhle. Next base: position 9,008,786 of record NC_083747.1, on the reverse strand, counting down.
AAGTGCACGTGGGCTTTGAGTGTGTTGGGGTATTTAAAGATTCTCCAGCAGTACCAACAGATGTAGCGCTCTTCACCTGCACAAAAGAACAAAAAAGACTAATTAAACATCAATTGTGATGAAAAATTTAAAATAATAATAATAATGTGTCATTGATTGCAGTCATTACACATAAGACACTGGTAAATGTTTCCAAGTCTGAGAACCTGTGTGTATGCATCATTCCAAATGTCCAAATAATTGATTTGAAACCAATAGGAATTACGATTGTTTTATGAGCTATGATGAGTCCAATTATTAGTGTATTATGAGATATGATAATAATCTACGATAACACAATTTACAAATTTAACTCAACATCTACATGACTACAGCAACATACTACTAGTAATAATAATAATAATAATAATAATAATAATAATAATAATAATAATAATAATAATAATAATAATAATAATAATAATAATAATAATAATAATAATAATAATAATAATAATAATAATAATACACAATCAGCATATAAAAGGGATTAATTTATTCTTAATGTTTATGTGGTTGTTGCTCATTCAGAACTGAATTGCATTAAAAAAAATCTAAAAGTTGTGTTATCTTATTTAGCTGAACTGGAAAGTTCAAAATAGTCAAAACAGCTCCCAATGTACTGCAGTGAAGTTTTACAATACATTCAAAATAATAAACATAATTATTGGATGTCACTCCCAATCTCCAGTACATGCCAGAACAAAAAAAATATAACGGGACTCAAGAAATAGTTAATTTAATTAGTATAGCATTATTACTTAAATATATATTTCCCTTGAAAGGAACTTTTAACAAGTCAGATCCGATCGGGTTTTGGGTGATGCAAAGGGTGACAGCCAGGGCGAGTCATCTTTTTAATGACTCCCTGGCGAGTATTCAGAGGTTGATATAGATGTAATGATTTTGTAATCCTCACCCGGGCCATTGTTAACGGACCCCATCAAAAGAGCAAACGCCCAGCCCAATCTGGCGATGCATTGAAGGTTCTACTTTTCCTTTCTGGGCTCTTTCCCGTGGAAGTAACAGCAGCTGTGGCTTGAAATCGCAAGTCTGTAGAAACAATGACGCTGGCCCATCTGTTGACGTCTAATAATGGGAGCCAGCGTATGTCCACGAGCGAATACACGCGGTGTGCTGGGCCCGAGAATCAGGGCAATATACACCCCACATAAAAGTTAGCATTCATTAGCTCACAATACCTTAACGCACCCACCTAATTTACCGTGAAGCACTTGTTTTTTGAATTTATTTGCTTTTGAATAAATGAATATTAATGGCACCGTGACATTCGTTAACCCCCAACTGAATAACCAGCCTCTTCTTTTTTGAAGCTGCAGAGACATGGACAGGTTTTTTTTTTTTTTTTTGTATGTGATGAAGGTTTTCATTCTTTAATTTCCGAAATTCAAACACGGCAATCATGGTGTTATTTTTTTTTTAATTGTACTCGCTTGCGGTGTTGATCGGATTTATTTGATCGGCTACAAAAATATATATAACCCATTGTGTGTTAATGCAATTTGTTTGCAGTGGGTTCTTGATAATCTTTTGATTTATTTTCGAACGGATTAACTCCAAATGAGCTGGTGTTTTGTTGAGATCACAGGGATTTAGAATAATCCCTTAATACAAAGCACCATACAAAAATGTGGATGCAAGAAAGAAGGTGCCTTTTAGTAGACAAATTGGCACGCATATTTGAAATGTTAAAGTATATCGTTCCATTTCATTTTAGAATTGATTTTTACAGGAGGGTGCTCACATATAGTTCCGTTTAGTTTATTTAAAGGTTATTTCTTTTTTCTAACAAGGGTATCTTGTTTTTCAATAAAGCGGTGGTTGTATAATGACATAATTTGTCAAGTAAATGTAATGCAAATACGCAAATGTGATGGATTTCAAACGGAATAACTTCACCAAAATAGACTTTTAAATCAATATTTTAAAAAGATTGCCTCGGGAAAATTACGATATTTAATTGATTACCATCCCAGATTAAAGCGCTGGAAAGATTGATATTGGCTGCCTTTAACAGTGCAGTGACGGGCCTTTTAATGTCGATAGACATTACTGAACTTTAATTTGTCCGATATTTTGGCAATAGTGAGACGGATTTTCTCCTTCCTGTTATGAATTATCCTTTATGCATACAATCCAAACTTGTGAAGAAATTTAGGATGAATTTTGCCTACCTTTCTCGTCGTGCGTAGGGGTGGCCGTCGTGGGCATGTTGTACCATTGGGCCAAAGCGTTTGAATACCAAACACTGAGCTCTTCTCCTGCAGGAATTTCTCTCATCACGCGGTAAAATATCTTAGAATATTAGGAAAACAAACGGGAGTGTCAAACGTTTTATGAAAAATAAATAAATAACGGACGTGATGAAGAACACGTGGATTTAATATTTACCTGTCCACCAGGTAGGTCCGACACAGCCTCTAGATTTTGTTCTTGCGTGTTTCTGGCGGCTCGGATGTATCCGATCCAGTCTGACACGGGACAGCCGGACTCATCCACACACTCTTCACGCACCAAACGGATCTGATCAAAACAAGAAATTAGCCGATTACATTTAAATATCAATTACCCTACATTTATCCCATGCGTTTTGTATACTTTTAAATTGATATCCATTTAGATTCCTCCCACTAAGTGTGAATATGGCAACCAAGAGGTGCTGCGCTCACGCATGACCAAAACACGGTTAATGCGTCTTTATCCGCTCCGCTGGTAATTTACTAAAGTGAATGACATACAGGCCTAATTGAGTTGATATGGGAAACAAATTTGAGGAGTGTCAGAGCGTTTTTAAACTGTTCAAGGACATTAAAGATTCAAGCGTAACATTTGACACGGAGATTGCACCTGATGAACGCCCTCAGCCCGGGGCCACGCATTTAGATGCATCAATCACCACCCCTGACAGCCTCAACAATAACTGGCTCAGCCTCTCGATGCATGTATAGTGGCAAATTGGTAACTATTGTTTCTCAATAAATAAGATTGACAATTTAACTTTTTTGTTCAAATATAATGTAAAATAAAGTCCGAGAATGATTTCACAATTGCACCCCTCTAGGAAACGTATTTTTTAATCTTTTTTTTTTTTCATCCAAGCTCTGATGACATTTTGGCTGTGGCCATATTTCATTAAAATTAAGCAACTCATCGAAATAACAGGCCCGCCAGGCAGAGAAATGTGAGGCTGCTGAGGGCATGAAAGCCGCACACAGCAGGCCAGCTCGCCCATTAGAACGGTTAAGTAGACGCCCAGACTGACAAGTTGGCCACTGATTGGGCTCAATTATTTCCTGGCTGACAGGCCGAACCGATTAATAAGAGAAATCGATCTTGACAGTGTCTTATAAAAATTTCTAAATCCAGTTCTTTTATTTCAACAGTAAAATGAATCAAGTATTTCCAGATATTTCGCCTATAATTTAAAAATTGACTTGACAAACAAATCTAAAAGGTTATTATTTTCTTTTTGAAGGAATTCCGATGTGTAGACTAATTTTTAAAAAAGAATGACCACGGGTTTCATGAGCGAGTCAAAGCTGCACGTGGATATTTTTTTCAAAAGTTACAAATAAGATATATCGTACTAAAAAATGAAATTAAATGAAAAAGTTCATCCAGTTTTGAAGTTACCTTTTTCTTTGGCCCAACTTCTTTGCGGTCCGACAGGTACTTCCCCAATTTAAAGATGCCAGGGACCGGACCTATTCGGAGCCCGGCCGGGATTCCACAGTCTGAAACCACACTGACGGTGGTGGACGCCCGGGTGGCTTGCATGGCGTGGGGTGAGATCAGAACCATGAAGGCTGATGGAAGCCGATTGAGAGAGTGCAGGGAAGAAGGTTGAAGGAGGAAGAGGAGAGAAAAAGAACCGGCCAATATCCGCTCTCAAAGTGAAGGGGTGGCGTTACGCACCCCGCTTTTCTAGTGATGGGTGTAGGAAAGGTAACCCCCTCCGCCTCCAACCCTCTGACCACCCCCTCCCCAGCCCGGGATGCTAGTGTGGCTCAGATGGGAAGAGAGTGGTCCTGAGTTTGCGGAGCCGTGTGCGCGGGCGCACGCGCGTGCGTGTGAGTGTGAGAGCGCTGGGCAAATCCAGCAGCTGTGAGGACAGTGCAACGCACCGGCCTGCATGGTCACATGGAGACTTTCCCTCGCCTCGCCGAATAATGAATTGCTCCAAACTGGTCAGGAGACACAAAGGACCAGGCGACCTTCCCATCCCCAAAATCCAATTTGTCAAGGGTAGAGAAAAGAGGATGCATAATCAAAGGTCCAGAGCAACCATTAATCCTCAGCACGTGGTTTTGTCTTCCAGACAGTTCCGATATTTTAACTGACAAATCCACTGTATAATTTGACCATAAATCCTCATCCCTTCCCATTCTCTCCATTCAAGGCAGGTTTTAGGAATCAATGGCTACTTTAAATCTACTCTGCCAGCATTCTTTAGTCTTTTTATAAACTTCAAAGCGGGGTATTCTTCTCCTCCTTTGTGTCCTCATTTAGACAAAAGAATCGGGGAAGTTTAGAGGACTTGTTAACTTCTATTGACTCTCGGCGTGTGCCGGCTTGAGATCAGGCAGGTATACTGAAAGGGAAGCACCAGCAGCAGGAGAAGTTGGGGGAAAGAAAAGGTCAAACTCAGACAACATCTTTCTAATTCTCGCCTGCACAAATTATCATATTGTATTTTCTGTTTGAGACGCACTTTATATTTTGCGGCACGTGTCTCCCTTGTAATGAGCTTCGGAAAACGTTATGTATGCCGAATATATTTTTGGGTGAAATTATTCCGGTAAAAATCATATTCATGTTAGTTCCTTAATCACTGATACAATGTAAATAAAATAAAACGCAAAGCACGTGTTGCGTTATTTTCATGCATTGCGTCTTGCGCAAAGAGGAGAAAATGCATTTTGTAAAGGAAAAAAACCAAGAGTGCATCAATGCTGCTGACAAATATTATTTATTCAACGTAAGATACTTACCCATCATAGCATAATAATAAAAGCCATAAAGAAAGCGCGTGGAAAAACGAGGCGCCAACATGTGGTTCGGCAGTAGTTTTTTTTTTTTTTTACTGACATAGGTCCTTTGATAATGCATGTGATGAGTCCAAACAAATGAAGAGAACAAGGACCTGTGGGCGAGCCATTCAGGTCTTGAACATGTTAACATTTGACCTGTCCACTCCGACAAGTGTCGTCAATTCTGGCGCACGGCCAGCAATATTTTAATACAAAATTAAGTGTCATACAACGCCTAGCAATAATTAAATTTTTAATCAAATGCGTTTAATTGAAATGGTAATCACTGGAATTTTATCACTTTGGAGATGATAGTAGATCAAACAAACAATGCACATCGATTTCGGTGCATGCGTGGGTGAAAGTGAAGGCCTCCTGCGGTATTGCGCCTCCCTCCTGCGCGCACCGTCAACTCAAAGACACGCGAACAATTTCATCAATATACGGAATGTTAGTGCCTGACTGTGTAGGGGAGGGGCGGGGGGGTTATTTATTAACGCATCGCTTTTTCTTTTTTTTTGTCCCGCCGGTTCCCATCCGCGCCGTGTGCTGTTGTAAAGCATGTTACATCCCCATCTCTAAATCCAGCCCTGCATTGTTCAAGGGAGGACTTTTCTGACTAAAAGTCACTCTGTTGTGCACAGAAGCCAACAAGAAAAGTCACAGGCTAACTGCATGTGTCAAGCATGAAAGCAGGCTTGGAAGCAATTGGGATGGAAAATTAAATTAATTTAAATGGTTTGACTAGCGGTATTGTCTCTTCCCTTTTTTCCACAAGAAAAAGAAACATTAATTACATGGTCGGATCTTTATTATACGACAGTATTGTGGAGTCAATCAAGAGTGGCAACTTTGTAAAGCTATTTAATTACGACCTGGGAAGAACTGAATTATTTGAAGTGGAGAGGAAGGTTTTATGGGCGCCTAAGCTTGACTCTTGCCAGTCCTTTTTGGATGTTTTACTATAAGCGGTGGGGCTCTGATTTAACTGGTTGGCCATTATGAGCCATGAATATAGAGGAACAACCTGTCTGCAAAGCAAGGCTAGAGCAATACCCCACCAGGGATCTCCATTCATGCTCGCTGACTATACTTGAGCGGTGCCAAGGGTTCACCACCACCTCTCCTGGACTGGTTTCAATGGCCCACTATTTAAGACCCCTGTGAGCTCACAAGAAAACACATTTTTTATGTCGACCCATAAAACTTTGTTTGGCTCTATTCAACACGGCCCAATCATTGTCTCACTTTGCAGTGTGGCCTATTTCTGAAAGATTCCCACGTTTTAGAAGTGGCTTTGAGGGGGTGAAAAATGAAAGAAATTAATTATTTCTCTTCATGGAAGTGGACATCTCCGCATACATCAGTCACACCTCTTTCAGCAGACAGCATCTTTGAGCCACGCGGGGACAAAGATTTAAAAAAAAAAAAAAAAACTTGTAATTTTCTTGTGTGCACCGGTTGTGTTTCCTTGCTGAGAGTACAAGGGAAAAAAGCAAGCTGCAAGGACCGGCCATCTCGTTAATGCGGGTGGGATATTAGCGACCCCCGTGAATAGTAATTGAGCTTGTATGGGACTCCCACCAGGTGACATCATTGCGATTCTAATCCAGATTCATATTGCAAAGCATATTAGAGTCATATCACAGGCTGTTCGTGTGTGGGTTTTATTCAAAAGTTTTGGCAATCCAGTCTCTAAAAACTTTCCGCGCTGGGACTTTTTCAGTCCCATTTTCCGGGTTCAAACTCACTTTGTCTCGCATGAGGAGATTCGGACAAAGGCGTGTGAAGTCTTGTGAATTGATGTGTTTCGCTGTACCTTATAAATTCATACCTTTTCTCACTCGAGTGCCTCAGAAAGAAAGTGTCACTCAGGCCGATTCTCTCTGGTGTCCGACGCATTTAGCGGCACATCCATTTAAGCCGTTCATTCCCCAGCAAATGTATGCAGGCAGGGCCGCGCATGAATAGAGCAGCGTGTCAGCCGACTCTAATTGGGATTTAGCCACCAAAGCATATGCACAAAAGTGACTGAAGATCACCAGTTTCTAAGAGAGTCACAACTTTTGCCTCCTTGATGAATACACAGTTCCTTCCCGCTTCTCATGGTAAAAACTGCATTTTTGCCGCGGGATGAAGGTTAGTGACCCAGTTGAATGTGCGGCGTGTTTCTGCAAAGCAAAAGTCTATGCAAAACAACTAATGGCAAAGAGCATGTTTCTAACATGCAACCCACTGGCCTATATAGTCTTGAAAAGGATCCGATGTTTTATGGCTTTTATCTCACAAATTTCATAGTTGTTTGTTAAATGTCCTCATGGTGGACTACGTATTGCCTGCATTAACGCAGAAATGGCCACAATTAGAAATAGTCACAGCAACTTGCATTTTAAAAAATAAAATAAATTAATAGAATAAGATAAACATATAATAGAAATTCTAGGATTTGAATTTGCCAACAAAAAATAATTGCAAGTTTATTTTGTAATTTGTATGTTACTTCATTGCTATATAACGTCATTATTTTTTAAATGTCACACTTAAATTGAACCAAAATGTAACAGAAATCTTCTTACCAATAAGGATCATTACATAATTTCGTAAAAAAAAAAAAGTCTCTATCGTGTTTTCTTTTTTTTCAATTAATTAGCTAAATTTTAAACTGTAATTTGAGGTGATCCAAACACAATGATTCAAGAGGAATTTCGTTTTCGCTTTGATGGAAATATATTGTTTATTCACTTTTCAATTTTAACCCTGATCTATTGCAGCGCCGGCATTTTGTGAGGCACCATGGAGAGCTCCGCTGTCAGCGCTCGCGCACACGAACGATAAACAGTGCCGCTCGCTCACGCACACACTGACGCTGTTAATTAAATACATGATGAATTTCATCCTTTCCACCATTTAATGCTAATGTATCTGATTTCCTTAGTCAAGTATACATACAGTCACTTCAGATTGGATGCACAGTAGTAAATCGTTTTAACAAAATGTGATCTAATGACATGACCATCGTACTGCACGTCATTATGAGGGCGATTGACATTTCTACAGTCGAACTAATTGTCCCCTCCAAGCATGAGTATATATGCAAACACTTACATTTTTCTAATTAAAAGGGCCATCCATTTGCTTTAACCTTTATTTTGTTTCTTAAATGTCTATACATGGTAACTCTTGCATCTGTGTCAAATGTGTTAGGTTTGTCCCATATGGAATAATGCATACTTTAAATGCAGTTTTCTTCACTCTCCTTCAATGTGGACAGACCCATTAAAACCAAAACCAATACTGATACTCCATGTGCCAGACAGAAACAATTCACAATGACACCCTGATTTCATAAATTTAAACTCATGCATTTGTGCAGCATTATTAAAATTGGAAATGACTATCATGTGTTGCCTTCCTTCAGCTTCTCTGGGATTGGTATGCTTCATTTCTCTGCTACAAGCCCCTGAAGTAGGACACTGAGCATGTTTGGCATCTGCTGGCCAAATTCGATCGCTCTCAATCAGTAGCAGGAAGAAAAGGTGTGGAAGTGGATGGAATGAGGACAGGAAACGGCTGTATGCTGTCATTCAGTTGTAAGGACAAGATTTGACCGATGGAATCTTTGGCCCTAAAGAAAGTGTCAGGTTAACTGCCATACTCTTTCTCAGTTGTATCTATTTTCTTTATACTTGCTTTAGCTCAGTAGATTATGAGCAAAATAAAAATGTATATAAGATTTGAATGATGGATCGAGCTATCCGTCTGTCCATCCATCTGTCCACATGTACATAGGAAAATGGGCTTAACATGACTCCTGATGAGTTTATTTCTAGCAAAATGGTGGTGCACGTCACTTAAATGCTTTAAAAATTAGGTCATCATTGCAAGGCAGAGGTATATTTAACTCTCAAGGGTCAATGCCATAGCATGGTCATCTGCTCAAGGGCAAAGGTCATTACCCAGACATGGGGTTTGGTCACCATGGAGGTGTCAAGGTTTAAGGGTGAGAGAGAGGGTCACTTGGGATTTCTTGCTGTCTGTCATCGAAGGCATCCTTGTTTTTCCAATGGTCACCCTCTACCGTGTAATCCTTGCCTTTTCATAATGAAGAGAGAACGGTAACGTTTTCATAAAAGAAGCATGTTATAATTGTTAAACAGCCTGGCTTCAAGATGTATGCCAGCTCATTTAACAAGTGTCTATCCTTGCATATGTTTTCCAATAATTATTCTGGTCAGGGTCATGGCTGAGATGGAGCTCATCCAAGTTAATTTTGGATGAAAGACATACGACCTCCTGTATTGGTTGACAATTAATCACAGAGCATTCAGAGATTAGCGACAATTTACATTCATTTTGTCACCCATGGAAAGAGCAAGAAATGAACATACACTTGTGAAAGTCAGTTTTGTGAACTATGACCCTATTAGTAATTTCTAATTGTACGCACTGACTGCATAAAGGAGCACAGAGAGCTACTTTGGTGCTGATTGATGTGGTTTGCTACCATTTTGATTCACGCTTCTGAAATGACAAATTTGCTCAAATTGCCTTTAATGATGTTATTATTCATAGTTAGTATTCTATCAATGTCAAGAAACAGAATTGTTTATGATTTTTTTACAGTAATTATTAACCATCATTTGACAAGGTAAGAAATAGATAAATATTCATATGCAAGACTTTGTATCTATAAATCTATGCAAATGTTTTACGTCATACAGGCCTACAAATAAGAACGACATGGCAACGTTATACAGTCACCCTTCAAGCAATTGATCTTGGAACCCAAACAGTGGAGCTCCACATGTAGACAGAAATAAAATCGTACCTATAGGCACGCATCCCTGATCCTTGTGAAGATTGACTAATATTTCTGATGAGGAGTTGTGGTATTTTCTGTTTCTGTGTATGTATGTGGGTTGAATAATTATAATCCATCTCTTCATCCATCAACAATGAGGGTTCACCTGCAGGTTCACACTACCTTTGAGGATCCACAACGGCAGTTGACAGACATGAAGACCAAGCGCTGGCCAGTCAGAGGAGGGAGTATAGATGCAGAACTGACATGATCTGCTCTGATGGGACGAGGGACTTTAATTGAATGCCAAGCAGAAGCTGGAGGGTGACCTGATGAGGGCGGTGGAGGGACAAAGAGCCCTGGCAAGATTTGACACAAATGAGTACTTATTAGTCTGGTCTGTTTTTGGCAGATTAAAATCAAGAGTATGCAGAAATGCAGAAAAAAATAAAATGGAATTAACTACCACTGAGGGGAAATAAGCCGGCAGAAGATGGGGGTGGGTGTTGTAGTCTGAATTTTACAGTTGACATGGCACGGTGATATAAGGGGAGAAAATAGTGGTCGGGTCTGCTCAGTGGGGTTATCTATTGTTACCTAAAGCATCACTTAATCAGAAATTATACAGCACGCAATCCTTACAGGCATCCTTTGCAGGCAGCAATTAGTCATGGCAGCGTTAGGCCCCCAAGATTGATATCTATGAATTGGACCATTGCCAGTATGTACACTCAATGTCACAAAGCGAAAGCTATGCCATTGTCACACTTGTTTGAGAGCAGGAGCGCTTAATTGCATCAAACCTTTAGCAAAGGTTTATCGCCTTTTTTTCATCGTTAATCAGCAAACAATCTGACTTTTTGGAGGGAAAAAAAACCTGGACATAAAAACAAAAGACAAAAAGTGTGAGTCTATAATGTTGCATGTGGACAATCAGATGTCAGTGGGTGTCACGTGGCATATTTTTCAACATTTGCTGGGAATTGATTTCTTACATGGAATCAATTATGACATTCAGTGATTGTTTTATCTATTGACTTTGGACTTTCTGTAACATTTAATTCTTCAGAAAACAAGGACCTTGGTCAAACATTTGCTGAGACAGGTCAAAAAGGGGGATTTATGGATATTCCATGGAGGCTTGCTGGTAGTGACCATTGAACCTGAAACATAAATAGACTCATTCCGGTTTGCAGAGTGCGTAATCTGGGGTCACACCATTTATTTTTTAATAAACTCAATCAAGTATATATACACGACTGAAAAGAAAAAAACTCCCTGGTAAATCAAAACTTTAATAATTATGAGTTCTACAGCATCTGTTTACAAAATCTTGAAGATAAACTTGAACGTAGAATTGTTCACAGTATTTAATTTAACACTTTTTTTTCAACATTGCATAGTACATCATTGGGAAATAGCTTGCATTTTTTCAAGTCAAGGGTAATGATATTGGCATTGTTTGCATGTCATCTATCAGTACTTAATAATTAACAGTAGTAAATATTACCGGTAAGTGTATGGTTAGTCAATAATGATAGATCAAACAAAATCCATATATATTTCAAGTATTATGTGTTTAGACAATAAATCAAAATCTGAAAAGAGTCAATAATTTCTATACTGTAGGTAATAAGAGTGTAAAATCTTTTTACACTCTTATTCCCTACAGTATGTAAATTACAGATAAATTGCAGCATTAAGACAACAACAACAAAAAAAGCTTGAGTCTGTGCAAATCCTTCAGTTTAGATGTTCATTTTTTGCCCAGTCTTGCCATCCACCCGGGTAATGCTGAACTCTGAAAGAATGAGGAAAAAGTGGCGGGTTATAGATGCATGACCAACTAACTTGAGCAGACTGTTGCATTTTTCATTTGAATGCAGTCTCTTTCAATTTTCCTTTGTTTGTGAAGCAATCTACTCGTCTGAAAGTGAAACGCGGCTATAGGGTTAAGATCTGGCGATTGACTTCGCCCATCGAGGATCTTCCACTTTTCCCCCAAGAGGAAGTGAATATCCTCTCAATTAGTTTGGTACATCCTTTTTTCCTGTAAATTGCTAGGTAAAAAAGTGTTTTGTAGATTTCAGAAGTCATGTGACCATCATGTGTTACGCCATCAATAAAGATTTTGAAAGAAGCATACGTGCCCATATCACAAGATGCAAAAAGAATCAGAAGGCCATATTGGATTTTGCAGTGAAGAAGAACATTTTTTCTGTCACATTACAGAAACAAAAGCACATATTCTTTCTTTCTCAATAATCACCAAAAACAAAGGAAATGACCTTGTAATCCTTTTAGAAGGAATTCTAGACGTTTTGCCAAAATCTATGACCATACGAAGGAGTCTTACTCTTTGTATCCGAGTTCAGAGGCCATTTCTAATGCATTCTTGCTCCTGATGCCTGCCAGGCAGGTGAACACAATGTTGTCCACCTTCTGGGGCATCTCACCGCCGTACTTCTCATTGAACTCCTCTGGATCGAGCTGTAGAGCCGTGTTCACCTGGCCCACTGCAAAGATGACCCCATCAGTATTTAACAGCTGGAGTATTGAGACCTTCAGTATTGGGTTGTAAACATATTATGGGTAAGTCACGGACAGGAGGCAAAAAAAATACAGTGAGTCAGTTTCCGACGGCCCCGACATATGACACTTTGAGGTTCCGAATGGCACACAATAAACTGGATTGCTGGATCGGACACAAAGGCACGCTCAGTTACTGCCACATTTATTGTTTTTCTACTGAATAGTTTAGATTTATGGCCAAAATGTTTTTTAATACTTGTAATCACTGCAATTCTAACCTTATTACTGCACCGCTCTTATGCACTATCCTTTTTCACATTGCATTTAGCTGGGTATAAAAACAGCTGTCAAAATGTGGATGTTTTTTTGTTTGTTCGATTAGGTCTTGCAACAAGTCACTCCCATAATTTGACAATAGGATACAGTCATGAAATGAAAATGTTCCATTTATGTTATCTTATAATTTTAAGACTAAAATTTTACTTCTTTTGTAAGCATATGTACAGTAAATTGTTAATAAAAGGGGGCGCCATACTCCTCGACAGAGGCGTCACATGGTGAAGCTCGGCTCTGGTCCACGCTTCTGTCATAATATTTCCAATTATGGAATATCAACACTTACAGGGAACGTTTAAAGAGCCAGGGATGGAGCCGTATTCTCGAAGCTCCCATGGCTCTCTGACATCGATAACAACAGCCTTGCCGCCGACCAAGATCTTCTTCAACTGCTCGTAGGTCACATCCGTGATCTGTGGCACCGAACCGAATCTTCGGCAACCGAGCCACAACGCTGAAGCTGAAGGACAACAAATCAATTTACCATATATTGGTATGCATGAGACAAAATTGTTAGTTTTTGTTATATACTAGTACAGCTACAGGTAAAAACGGAGTGAACTGGTAACAATGCAAAACAGAAAAACTCACTTGTGTAAAGACGTGTGTTGACTGGTTCTGGTAGGAGGATTCGGCTGCTCGAAACAAAGGCACTATGAAGAAAGTTACTGTCCCCCAATAATCGGCGGGCGACTATAGAACTTTTTAAACATACTCGGAAAGCCATGTGCAAAAAGTAGCGTCTGGAAGAAGAGAAATTTTTCTTAACACAAATTATAAATATAGCGCAATCTGTCAAGTGCACAATACAAACAGCTAACTGAGCATGCGCACTTGCCGAATATGAGGAGTTGACGGGTCCCGCAAAGAACCAAAACAGGGCAAGAGGGTTTTACGCAATGTAAAAGAGAACAAAACACCTCTTTGTTTACTTCTATGACAAATCATACATTTAATTTGGTGCGCACTAAAATGCCAAATGGTGTGTTATTGACTTGTCTTAAATCACAAAGTTATATATATTTATAACAGTAAGAGAGCAGCCACCCTGCAATCTTATAGCTGTTGCTGGTAAATTGGAATTACCTGATTTATTTTGTCTTTGTATTAAATGCATATCAAATGTATGACTTGTTTGATTCCTTTTCCCGCTCAACCCTAGTTTAATGTTAGAACGTCATTGAGCGTCTTGGTAATAGCCGTTTCCTGATGTACCTGAATGCAACACTACAGATTGCCATACTACTTCCGACTGCGTCACATGTTTATATTGCTAGTGTATGCTACAAGCTCTAGTTAACCCGAGCAGAGGATGTGTCCCGTGTAATTGTTATTTTATGGGTCCATCTTTAATTCGCTATACACTCGTTTCCAAGCGTATACGCAGTAAAGTAAACAATTCTGATCATTGTATTGTTAGTGGTGAAAGCCTGTAGCTAACGTTTGCTAGCCAGTGAGCGTTAGCATCACTGGTTTTAGCCAACACTGTCAATCACTGGATCGAAAAAATAAATAGGTGAGTTACCTGTTAATTTCGTTTTTATGAGTTCTGAATGTCACGAGGAAGGTGTCACTGAGTACATCTATGGCAAGAAAATTGTTTGTTACAAGTTTAATTCCAATCTGTCTTAATGATCATACAATGTATAATACATTAAATGTTATCTTGTTATCAACGAAGAACACACATTACGACTAAGGGGAGATAACATTCTCATAGGGATGGGCTTGGACAAGTCAGAGTATACCGAATGAGGTGTGTACATGCAGCATTTTTAATCCGATCAGGTTTTTATTCCACATAAATATGTCCATGTAAATGTAGCCAATGTGTTACTGTCACATTGAATGCAAATGAGCTTATTTGAATGGACACTGAATTGTATTTAATCATATTGGTAAAATCCATTAGAATTGCATTGTTCATGGAGATGGGGTTGGGGGTTGACAAATCACCCTGACTTGAAATGCTCGATAAATTTAATCACCTAGTCCTAATGACAAGGGGAAAGAACAAGTTAAGGGACACTGGTTGCTTTGTGTCATAACGTCAAAGTCTTAACCTGCAGAGCTCCAAATGCGTCTTAAGGAGCCCCTGTCCTCGACACCCGCCAACATGACGAAGCGGACAAATAAACCACGAAAACCTCGTGATGACGAATCATCAGATGAAGTCAGTGGTAAGTTATTGGAGTAGACCAGTTCAACACAATGTATTTTTTTGTATATTTGTAATAACTGATCATCACAAATCGCTTATACCGAATAAATTCTGTTTCTATCATACAAATGTACTCATCACATCAAGTCAACTAAAAAATATATCAAAGATAATATTTGATGTCAGATCATTTTATAAAAAAAATTGTAGCTGTTTGCAAAGTTTATTTTAACGTTCTATGTTTCTTAAACAGGGTTGACTTGCCAGCATGTGACAAAGGCTGTGGACTTAAGCTCAGTGAAGAAATCTGTGTTGTGCAGCTTGTGGTTGGTGTGTTCAGAGTGCTTGAAGGAAAGAACCATGATCAACAGTGAACCAGCAGCATTTCAAGACATCTTAGTTTGCCTCAAATGTGGTTTCCAAGTAAGAATTTCTTCAGACACCCATTGGAGAATTTAAGGTTTTGGCAGCCCACCTGTAATAATGAAAGCAAAGCTTCCGATGTGCATGGATGTGTTGATTCTGTAATATTGTTTTCATATTTCTTGCAGGTCTGTAACCACTCAGGGATTGAACATGCTGTCAAGCACCACCAAGCTTTTTATCCAGAGTCTCATTGCATCACCATAAGCCTGAGCACTTGGAAAGCCTGGTGAGAAAGCTTCCCAATTCAAACAAAATGTACACGCAGGATCAAAATCAACCAGCATGACAAAATATGCAAATTGTGATATTGAAAATATGTGCCAAACTTCATTGTCACGGTCAATGCATGTCATGGTTTTGAGCATTATTGACTTACAGAAGCTCACTGAGAGATTTTCCTGCCTGACTACTCCCTGCAGGTGTTTTGAATGTAATGAGGAGCTCTCCACTCACTGTAACAAAAAAGCCTTGGCACAGACGCTGGATTTTTTGCAGAAGCACTCTGTCAAGGCAACGTCAGGTAAGGTGTTTGTCTCCCAACTCCTAGAACTAATTACCATTTCATCAATGCGAAACTCATCAAAATTAAATGTATTCATGTACACCATGTAAATATGGCACCAATCCAAGAAATTAAGCGCAAGGACCTTTTAAAACGTTTTAAATGTGTCAGATTCAGGTGGCCTCATGAAAGTGCACTTCAGTATACCTGCTCCCCCTGCTGGTAAAGATTGTTAGCAATCCTCAATTTCACCTACATACTCACTACTTAGGAGCAACCATTGTCAGTCTCGGTTCAAAACGGTTGTTGATAATAATAATTATAATAATTCAAGTTTATTTAAATAGCCCTAAATCATAATCAAGTCTCAAAGGGCTCGACATGTACCAAACTGACAATTGTTCTCAAACATCCCCTGATCTTAATTCAGATTTATATAGCCCTGGACATTCAAAGATGCTGTACAGCGAATACATTATTCACGTGCTCACACTCACTTTGGTGGTGGTAAACTATAAGGACCACGGCCTTCCCTGTCCACCACCACACTTCACACTCAGGCATACATCAGTGTGAGTAGCACTCGAAGCAAGGTGTGCAAAGTGTCTTTCCCAAGGACGTGACATATGACTCGGAGCGGGATTTGAACTGCCGACCCTCTGGTCACTGAATGCCCTCTGCTTTACCACCTAAGCGACGCCCGCTATAAAACGTATGTCAATATAAACCTTTTAAAATTGTAATATCACATTCACTGTACATTCTACTCAAAAAGTCAAACACTGAGGGCATCATTCTTGCTCTTGCATAGGAAATCTTGCTCCTATCATCCTCTCGATGGCTGTGATGGTGGCTATGTGCAACAACCAAGACCAACCGTGATAGTTTCTCTTGATTTTCCCCATTCCTGTGTCACTTCACTTGTCAGTCCACATTTTGGACAAATGCTAGTCATGAGCAGCACCCATTGTCACAAGTGTGTACAGACCTGAATAAATCACCTAGTATTGACTACCAATTCTTTTTGTCCTAAAGCAATAATATCGCATCAGAATTGTAAAATGTTTTGGACTACAATAACAGCCATAAAAATACAATATTTACAGCAGTGCTATTTGCTGGCCCCTGAATAGATTTTTTATTTTTTATTATTATTGACACCCATTGAAATGCATTGATGGACATTTGTATTATTTTGTTTAAACCCAAAGTATTATTTGGTATGATGGCTTGTGGTCTCACTAGTTTCAACTTAAGCCCCCTGAACGTCCATTTGTCCAGTTACCAGTGTCTGTAGACTAACCAGCCATGCACATCCAGGCTGGTCTTGACTCACTCTCTCAGCCACAGCTGAAGAGTTGTAGTATTGAACAGTCATCCACTCTCTCTGTACATTGTGCATGACTGCACGCATTAACGAAATTAGGCGCTTGAGTGATGCTTCCCGGCTGGGTTCCCTGAAGAACGTGAGCAGCTGTGAAAGGTCGGGCCTCTGCTCCGTTATCCATTGTCTTTCCCACTCGGTCGCTTGTCCCTTGTTCTGTTCTGCCACCTCTGGGCCCTTGTGCAGCACTAGTGGGAGTCACAGTTCGGATCAAATTCGAGAAATTGTATCACCCTCCACAGCTGGAGTGCACAAACTCTCATCTAGAGACCATGTTGAGAAAAACTTTCATTTAAAGCAAACAGTTGTTTGTAAGCTATCACACCTTTGCCTACCGTTTCAAACTGAGTTTGCATTGTGAATCCCAAACTGAATAGCCATGTACTCTTTCCCAAAGGGTGTGCAGGCTCTGTAAATCACAGTGTAATAAAATGTGTTTGTCAAGAACATAATTAACTCAAGGTAGAATGTGTATCTATTGTGTGCTATTCAGTTAAGGCACTAAAGAGCACCATTTTGTTTTTTTAGAATAAACCGCACAGCGGAGACAAGTAGGGCTGCAAGGTCTTTTGATGTTTGGCTAATGGGCAAGTTTAATTTCTTTGACAAAATCTAAAAATAATTTCCTGTATTGCTTTGTATCCTATTATGATCCTCCAGTATGTTGGCAAACTTTTCATCACTAGAGCTTTATGGTTAACTTAGCAAGTTTGGCATATATAGTTAAAGGACATTTGTGGATCTTTGGTAACCCACCTACAGTATATGTTTGAACTACTAACTATTAACTGATCGGATTAGCCTACCGACTGTTTAGACTATAAATTACCAGTCACCTTTCCTACCATCCAATTGTACCACACCCGTTGGCCAAATGGCTATAGAAATAGACAGCCAGAATTGTATAAAATATTTGTTGAGGAGCTTGTAAAATTGCTTTTCAGTCTGAAGGCCAGTTTTTTTTTTTTAGAGAGAGAGATGTTGTGCCATACTCCCCAAATCACAAAGGAGCCCTAGCATGGGTGTTTTCACAAGCCACAGTAATTTGTTACAACAGCTCATTGAAAACTAAAAGTCGATTAACTATGCTCTCTTACCATCAAGGTCTTTGGCTCAAGTACCAGAATCCCACTAAAAGGACTGTTTACCTCAGGGACTTAGACTCTCTCCCACAATGGAGATGGGTTGTCTTTGTGAAATAATTGAAAGGATTCCAAGTAGACACACAATCTTTCCCACCATAATCCCGTAATTTATTGTCATGATATCTATGATACTGAATAATTACTCTCCTCATAACTGTGTACATGGTATTTTATTTGTGTGTGTGTTTTTTTTAAAAATTTTAATTATGCTTCGTCAGTCTTTTGTGTTTTTTTTTTTTCCTATTTGGTCTATTGTATCTTTCAGGACATGTAGAATATTACTCTATGATAACATGTTCAGTCAGTTATGTGTTTTTTTTACTTTTACAGCCCAGTAGGAAAACATGATCGCCAACATGTATGTGTAAACAGTTTTAAATTAGATTTTTGTCAGAAAGATGCCTGACAATGATTCCTTTGAATCTCACAGCTTCGTCGATAGCTGTCCCAAAATTCTGTTGCAATTCTCGTAGTTGAAGCAGAGCAGTTAATCGTTGTTACATAGGTCTCCTCTGCATTTTTCAGCCTGCGACACCGGTTGCTACTTTCCACAAAATGGAGGAACAAATCCAATGATGGCCTATGTGCGCCAGCCCTTTCAATCTTACCGGTGATCGACAAACTGGTGTCCAGCTAGCTACTCGCTCCATTGACAATAGCTGGGCAATGGATGAATACAAATACCTGAGCAATTTAACTATCACAAAAGAATGTGAGGAGTAATTTCTTTTCCACAATATGGTGGTAGGTGTCAAGGTTTTCAGGTATTCAAATTCTGTTTTCCGGTGCCAGTTATTTTGACCCATGATGGACTTTTGAAAAGTGTGCCATGGACTGATGTATTAGTTTGAGTGACCTTTGGCGAAAGCTTCTACCACCAAAAGGTCGGAAATAAAATGTGCACCAAGCTTTTGTCCTTAACTTGTCGAGACGAGTCAGTGGCCAGCAAAATGCTTGTTCCCTGGTGGGGCTTTCATGGAGGTAATCAAGGGTGATCCTGTCTTAATTCCCACCACTGCGCATGAAAGTAGGCCAGTGTGTGCACTTTTTTTGGGTTGTTTTTTGTCTGTCTGTATGGTTACTGCCATGCCGTCTCCCAAATGAGCCATACAAATCTAACCTCACTTAGATTATTTCATAAATTCATGGTCATTCTTCTTTTTTTTTACAATTCAGCGTAAGCAAAATCACATGTCTTAGCATTCATTTGACCAAGCTCTGCACTTAGTATATTGGCATGTGTATGTGTCTGTAAATAAAATGTCACTGAGCTCGCCTGGCCTCAGATGGCAAGGAAGCAAGCTTTTTATGCCCTGTAGTCACAACAAATTAGTGAATTAATAAGACATTTGGTGTTGCTCGTCCTTCCTCATGACTGCTTGCTCTGCATGAAGGGAGCTGCCTTTGCTCTGCTCCACTGAAAGCAAACATGGAGACCTAAAACTGACTGGCCAAACGTTTAGATGGTCATATTAGGAATCATAGGAATAGCCTCTCAACATTATTTTTCATTTTTCTGTTAGTTTGATGAATTGTTTGCAGTAATTGAGAAATACAGTATGCTGTTATTTTGGATGCTTGATCAGTGTGGGAGGGAGTGAAAATATTGTCGCTCCTCCGTTGCAGCGAAAAAAAAAAAGAAGCATTTACTCTCGACAGGAATGTGGAGTATGTCTTTGTGAGATTAATTCATTTTGTCTGGAATAATATTTGTGTGGTTACAGGTCATTGTGTTATTTATTTGATCCCACGTCATAAAAAATTTGTTTGTCTCTGTGTGACAGCAAGTAGGGAGTGCAGGAGGTGTTGGTGTACATGCGTGCATACATATGATGAGTCTGAGTTCCGTGGTGCTTTTCTCCACCCTGGGGAAAGCCTCCACTCGATCTGTTACTGTTGCCCATACTCGTTGGCTGTGCAAGAAGGGCCAGGTGGTGGTGCTTAGTGCAGCACAGTCAAGCGTGGACATAGCGCATGCTGACATTTGCCATCGTTGATTGCTGCAGGGAGAGGAAAAATCTGCTTTTCCATATGCTTGTGCTCATTGCAACCCTTCCCTCCACCCACTACACCCCTCAACTGTCCTCTGCTGCCCCCCACTCCCTCATACACACACCCTCCCCACCCAGTCTCAACCAGATGGCTCCGTGAACATTGTTTACCTTGGGTGATGGTCCCAGATGCAGAGTGTGTCCATAGGCATCCCCATTCCGCCCAGTTAGTTTCCTTGTCCCTCTCCTCCCTCTCAGCTAGTGCCAGTCGGATCTCTCTGACTCAAGCTGCATCAGGGCTGTTGACACTGTGTCCTTCATCTCCACACACACCATAGCAGATGCGTGTAATTCCACATCTGCTTAAGTATGAATTTTGCTTTTATTTTATTCTTTTTTTAAGTTTGGCTTTTGGTTTTTCACTCATGTCTTATGTTATTTTGTCATTGTGTGACTTGTCACAGTTGTGCTCCAGTTGCAACATTAATTTACCTTTAAGGGACATTAGTTTCTGATTAAGAAAGAGATACACATTTTTTTCCTCTATTGTTCAATTGTCATCTACATTTCAACTATTCATATATTTTCAGTGTCAAATGCAGTCTGGAAAATGACTTTATTTTCTCATCCAAGTCTTCAGTTTCCCTACTTCCACATTGTGTGTTCTGACATATGGGCGTTCCCTTATGGCTTCATGGAATAGCTGGAAACCCCAGATGTTGCCAGCACAGGCCAGATGTAATTAGCAATACTCAATGGAGTGCTGCAACAGAGTGCCATCACAACAAAATGGACCTCTATACTCCCAAAAACTATGGGATGGGCCATGAAAGTCAGTTAACAATTTCCACTTCATTTCAGGCCACGTCATTTGAGCAGCAATAATGTGAGGTAATCGTGAGATGGACTTGAAGCCAAAACTTGAAACTTGAAAACTACAGCACAATGTGATATTCTCTTATACTTATGATCATTGAATGTGAATTGCCCATGGAGTTCCATACTATTGTGAATTAGGGCCTTTCCCTTAAACTGATTCCCTGGAAATAGCAAGCTCATCACTAATTTGTTTTGGATTGCTTTTTCAATCATCTGTGGAATTGGTCAGTGCTTAAAATGTAATATGTTCGAGGAGAAGGTCATATATGAGAGTAACGTAAATACTAACGCACACTTTTTTACTATAAAAAATAATAATAATCCAAAATCGAAGGGAGGTGTTACCAATATGCTGTTTTTCTTCCATTTATTTTTCTTCCAGAATTGTAGTAGATTTGACCCAAAATCTGGGTAAAATATTTAACTTATCTTCAGGGTTAAATGGATCTTGCAGGAGCAAATGAACTAGTGTTTGGATGGTCCAGCGTTTGGGTTTAAAAAAATATGACTCACCTGTTTTTGTCAGTGTGTGCAAGAAAGGAAGAACCTAGTCAAGTTTGAAATTCACATGTTAATCTAGCCAATAAATCATGTCACTTTGTGTTCTCGTGTTCTAGCGACATCCCCCAAAATCCAGAAACTGAGAGAGGAACGCTCTGATTATAACGAACCCTCAAGAGGTAAAAGCTCTGCCATCAACAGTGCCTTGGTTCCTGTCAAAGGCATCAATAACCTCGGCAACACCTGCTTCTTCAATGCTGTTATGCAGGTTGGTACATTGTCTACAATCTACTATCTCCTCGGGTTGAGAAAAGATTTACTTGAAGAGGTCAAAATCAAATGTATTAGAGCAACACAGAGCAAAGCTTGAAATGATATGCCGTGTTGCAGCTTTAGTCATCAGGGACTGTCCAATGTTTATATACTATGCTGTACCTATATCTCGCAACAAATCACACAAACACTTTTTTGCCATAATAATTATCACAAAATCAGCTTGATTACCGTGTGAGGAAAACAGTGGTAGTTGTTAGTGATATTGAAACACAGCTTGATGGATTTTTGTTTGATCTTGTGTTGTCATGACCTGCTTTCTTCTTATGTTTGCACAATACGTGTAAACACATACTCTTACAATGACTTTTTATATAAACAGGCCAGCTTTTGAGGTCACTTAGAAATACATTCAATGCAGTGACAAATGCAACGCAAACTTGGACATGTTTACCTGCCCACACATACAATTCAACCATCAACCCTCCCCAGTCTCTCTCTGGTTGTGTCATGGTCACTGCAAACTGACATGCCTCCTGAACAATAAACCTGTTTTTTTCCACCATTTTGTTAATCACCCCTAGGACCTTCCTCTTTGATTGAAATTCGAGTGAGTGTGAATGCTATTCCCTCTCTCGCACACTCTTTTTCTTTTGTATTGTCTCCTTGAAAACTGCAATCTTTTTGGTGAAAACATGTAATTGTTAAGAGGATGAGCCGTGTCTGCCTTCACAATGGCTGCTCCATTGTGCCTTTTCCATAGCAACTGTGTTCTTTGCCAAGATGTGACCAAACAAATCTTTTGAAAGCGAAGATGAGATGCTTCTCTCTTATGGGACACTGACTACTCTTAATCAAGACGCATTCTTCATTTTAAAGCAACACATGATAAAATGACCACGAATCCTGCTAAATTGGTCCAACATTCCACATGGATATTTTAACTGACTACAGAATTGCAACAAGCCATGCATGTTTTAACAAATGTCCAGAAGAATTGCAACAAGCCAAGAATGCTTTAACAAATATCCAGTTGGATATAATCCTGTGATTGCAAGGTCAAAGATAAGAAATGTGAAAATTCTCGTTTTTGCAGAATCTGTCCCAAACGCATATGCTCATTGACCTCATCCAGGAAGTGAAGGAGAAAGGGTATAAACTAAGGATCTGCCCACCAGTCGAGAGCAATCTGGTACTGCTACCATTTTCTCTTCATGACTGAATTTCTTTATTGAAATCATACTTTGCTTCAAATGTTTGTAAATAACAAATATTTATTTATTTTGTTGGTATATTTCATAGCCTATGTGGATATTTCTAACCAGCAGTAGCCTGAGACCAATCGATTTTTGGGAGTTACTTGAAAAAAATGGAATTTGTTCAATGTTAGTGATAAAGGATAATAGCACTTTTTGTTACTTTGTGACTTTTTGCAGGCTCCGTTAGTAGCAATGCTGCCCAGTCCTGAGCCCCTGACTGCAGCCATGCTTCTCTTCCTTCAGTGCATGAAAGAGCCAGGAAAAGGTCCAGTGAATCCCAAGATCCTTTTTAATCAGCTTTGCCAAAAGTAAGGCACAATTATCATTATTATTATTATTATTTTCATTATTATTACTATCATTTATCAGTCTCCTACTTTTCTACGTGCTCTTTCTAAAGCTTAACGATCACAATATAAATCTGTCTTAGGCTTGCATGGCTGACTTATTTTGATGATACTATAGTAGACCTCCACAGACTTATAGTTTAGCACTCATGGGTTGGCGTATGAGTTTTTGTCTTTTTCCAATATTTTTATTCCGTCATTTATTGTTTTAGATGTTGTGGTAATGTGGTCTGGGCTTTGTTCTTGTTTAATCATGGTACGTTGCAGGAGTTTGGTATTGCACTATTGTGCAGGTGGGTGACCGGGATGTTTGATGCTGGGTGACTAGGTACATCTCTGGTGCGGCTTTGACATTTATTCTGGTACCTAACTTTCATCGAGCAGGCGCTTGTGCATTTGTTCTTTGCGCAAATGCATGCACGCGTGTGTGTGCACGCAACCTCACCTGGTACCATTTCAGCCCACAGCACTCACGCAGCCCGTGTGTATTCAGACAGTGAGCATTGCAATCAAATGTAACTAATCTTACGTTGGGCTAATCTATTCCACTCCCATGCATTTGAAACGAAAGGTATTGTGTTAAGCCTCAACAATCATTTTTTAAGCGCCATATTTTTGGGCACAATTAGCAATACTGTAAATTTAAACAAGTATTGAATGAAATACAACTATAACAAAGGTAGGATTATTCTCAATTGTAATTGGGTTTTAAATAAAAGGTTGAACTTTTGTTTGAGGTCTAGTTAATCGCTGTAGATCTTATCTTGTCCTGCTCCTTGTATATAATGCACAAGCTATACAATAAAACGTCACCAAGAACCAGTTTTTTTCTCTTGGATGATTTCAAATTTTAGGATGACCAATATCAAAGTCAAAGTCAGCTTTATTGTCAACCTCTTCACTTGTCAAGACACACAAAGAAACCAAAATTACGTTTTCTCTATCCCACGGTGACGAGACATATTACACGATAGACATACAAGTAAACGACACAATATAAAAACAAGAAGGCACAAACAATAAATAATAAGAGTAGAGAATAAATAATAAATAAACAGAAAACACAATAAATAAGAGGAGCAAAACGGAGCCAGTGTGCATACAGCAGACAGTAAGCATAGCGCAAAAGTACAGGACGCTATACTATACTAGTTTTCTTGGAAGAAAAAAAAAGGCTTTGTTTTTTTCTCCTTTATGTGTTTATTTTTTGTAAATGTCAACAGACCTTCATCTTTACAAGATATTATTCAGAATCCTTTAGGGGAAACCTTACATCCCTGATGGAAACAGCCAAGAGCAACAATGAATTCTCTCTATTGCAATACACGCACGCACGCACACACACAAAATATAAACAACATCAGTCTGGATGGGCATGTTTGTCTGCGCAGGAAGCAAGATATCTATCAGTTTTGCTAAGAAAGATATTCACAGTCGCTTAAAATAAATAGCGGCTTGTTTACTTTTGCTAAATTTAGAGGAATGATATACATTGTCTTGTTGAGTCTTTTTAATTGAGCTCTCGTTTTTTGGTAATATAGTTATATTTCTATCTGTGAATGAAAAAAAACTGTGAAACCTGAAAATACACACAATATACATTAAAATACAATACAGTATAGCTGGATAGAATCTTTTCAGCCTTCAGGTTTAGAATTTGGGGAATGTGGCAGCGAGCCAGAGTTGGACCTGAACAGAGATTCAACGCCTCAGCCTTTGGACTGTGAGGCAAACATACGAAGCACATGCAACAATCTGCTGCCCACTAAAACCTATTCAATGAAAGCTTTTTGTTGTTTTTTTTAGGTCCAGAAGAGTGAGAGAGAATTATACTTGGTCATTAGAAGGCTAAATCTCTACAGGCTGACGGCCACTACTTTGAGCAGCTCTTGTAAATGAATAGTACACTATTAAATGTACTGTATCTGAAAATCTAGCTTTTTTTTTTTGCATATTTAGGTGACCATATTGTGATGGAGTGTTTATGTCCTCATGTGAGTTAGTGTAGGAATAGTTCTAATTCTTTGCCTTGTTTACGGGTGCATGTTGCTCAAACGTGTGTGTTCAGGGTATGAGCTTGTGTGGCCTTGTGTCTGGTACTAACTCATCCGGCTATAAATTGTGTTGGCTCCGCAGCTGTTTGTGATGGCCAGATTGAGAGCAACGCTACAGGGCCCTTCTGCTTCCCTCCACTGGGACAAGCTTGCAGACCTTCTCTTTCCCACAAATTCAAACCAATTGTTAACTTTTCTTTTTCAATTTGTCCATTTTCTTTTTCTTTCCTTCTCCTTGTGTGATTCTGATATTCTTCTTTTACTCTGGTCTGCCCGCACTCGCAGAAGGACAAATCACACAGGAAGAGGGCATTTCATTAAACGGTGTTCGTATTGAGGTCTTGCAAATAAATGACATGTGTCCTCCACAAATTTCACCCCTCCACCCATCTCTTTTGAATCCATGGATAAAGACCAAATATTGTCGCCGTATTTTACGGTGGGGGCATTTGATTTAGGGCAACACTAGATCTTCTGCCAGTGACCTATGTGAAGCACAGGTTGTTGGCCTTCAAATAAAGCATCTCACCACAAGGTCTTTGTGTTGCATATGCTTTAGGGACTACCATAGTGTACCATAAATATTGAACACATGGACTGTTGCTCTCTTCAACTACAAGTGTTGCTTCTGACTTTGTACTGTGCATATATGTAATACCAGCTTGTCCTGTGGTTATGTGGCTATTTTGGCCCAACAGGTTGATGTGGCTGTGTTTTTTGCTGCCCATATGCCCCTGACATCTGTCCTCACATCTGTTCAATGTGGACAGCCAGGGGACGGATGCAAAAAGAGCCTTTCCAAATAGGCGTTAATGCTCAGGTTATACGACTGTCCGACAAGGGGGGGGAAAAAGTTAACATGGAGCCAACATGATTTTTGCTAAGAGAACGTGTATATTATGAACAACTGCTGATTAGTCTGTCAATATTACAAAATGTATAAAAATGATCACAGCATCTTATTTTGTTTCTTTTATTTCATTTCATGTTTTCTTTTTTCTCTCTTTTTTTTTTTTTCTTTCTTTAACTAGGGCATCACGCTTTAAAGGGTATCAACAACAGGACAGCCAGGAACTCCTTCACTATTTGCTGGACTCCATAAGAGTAGAGGAAACTAAAGTGAGTATGAGCCTTTATACTTTTCCTTCCTTTGATAGAGAAAAAAATATATATACATATTTGTTTATCAAAGAAAGAAAAGCTGATTTTTGTTATCACACTGTACAGTATTGGTACAATACAGATTTAATCTTGATGTTTTGCTTTGTGTACTCCTGTGCTCATGTGCGTGCGTGTGTATGCCTGCGAGGCTACGACGCTTTGCCACCTCCAACCCTTCACAGAGCAATTAGCAGACCCAAAGCCGCTTTTTAGAAGACTGAGATGTTCCCTGTTGCCCCACCAGTGGCTACGTGAACCTAGCAGGGGAAGTTAGCGGGTGTGTTTAGTGGTCAGCCCCAGGCCCCACTGTCTCGGCTCCCATTCAATCTTGTGAACATTTGCAGTTGTGCCACTTCAGGGACTTGCAAGTGGCAGAACCAAAATCATTGTGCGAACTTGGGAAACCCACAGCTGCTGAATGAACTCCGGGGCTGCCCCATTGTGCTTGAGGGTCACCCATCACCCCCACCCTACATACACACACACTCATCAGCCATTTTCCAATTTAATCAAGGACGCATAGAGGATGAGGTTCAGCCTTTATTCAGTGTAATCAAATGCATTTAATCAACCAGGCGTGTTCACCAATACAGTGGCATAATAGCTACGCTTCTGCGTTTGAAATGAAAAAATAAAGCACATATTTTGGAGTAAAATCGTATGCTCAAAGAACATCAAAAATCAACAAACATTCTTCCACAAATTTGTAATTGGTTTCTGGTCATTTATACATATACTATTTTTACATTTCAATTATTTGAGTCATACATTGCAATTAAATCTTCATGCATACCACAATTTGTGTCGTTGAGCATGAGAAGGAGATGGGTGTGACCATCCTTTGATTCCTTTCAGAGGCCCTAAGTGTTTGTGTTCATTGGCTATTAGTATCAGGGAGCTAAATATGCTAATCTGGCCCCAGTCAATTATCAGCAATTAACTGAGATGGTAGTTATTACTCTCTCAGGGCATGGACTGTCCTTCTTCACCCCATCTTAATTTTTGTTTCCACTCCTACACCCTTTTGCCAGGAACCCTTCCTACCCCCTCAGAGCCCCCCTCTCCTTACCCATGTGGGAGCATGCATGCTGTTACTTTGGAGGGGAAGGGTGGGGGTTGCTGGTAATTAATTAGGAGAGCTTCAACCTCGTCTCACTTTACTGACTGAGTGGGACGGGGAGACTGGCTGGACTAGGATTAACAAGGTTTTTTGACCTAAATAGCCAGTCCAGTGCGTGGGTCCCGGGACAATGGGGGCGACTGGTCTCAAATATAGACCTAGACTATGGCCAATTATGTATTGATTGGTACTTTACTGTGGCTGCGCCTCTTCGCGGCTCTCTTACCAACAACTCACTGACCATGTCATCTTTAATCAGAAGACCCCTCTGAAGAGAGACCCCCCCCCCCACACACACACACACACACACACACGAGAAAAGAAAAAAAACATCTTAACAGTTTCAGACAAGAGGCAATAATTATTTTACTAATGATGCTTATAATAAATAAAACTGTCAAGGAGAGCTTATGCAGGAAAGTTGAAATTTTTGTAATGGACGTACGTAGTATGTAATTAAAAGAAGGTAAAGTCATACAAAAGGACTCTGGCATGGTAGCTAAATTGCAACATATCTCATTCAAATTCTCCAAGGAATCTCATGTGCAATCACATTTGATTGTATTTGTTTTCCAGAGGGTGAAGGAAGGAATCCTCAGGGCTTTCAACAATCCCACTGAGAAAACAGCAAATGAGGAAACCAGGCGCCAAGTCAAAGGTTCATTATACTGACATGGCTAAGAAACATATTGCCATCTACTGGCCGTTTAAGGACATGCTATTACTAAATAGAAACAGGATGGCTTCGCTGTAAATAGAGGGATTTACAAATCAAAACTTGCAAGATGCAGTAGCAGATCATGTTGATCACAGCTCTGTAAGGACTACCTCCTGACTGACAAAATGTGAGACAAGTAGCACAGTTAAGTGGGACAATGTGGGAGAGACATTAAAGGGGTGAATGTGGATTTCATGTTGCAATCATATAGTATTTAAATATTGACTTCCTCTTCCCACCAGCATATGGAAAGGAAGGTGTAAAGATGAACTTTGTTGACCGCATCTTTGTTGGAGAGCTGACCAACACAATTATGTGTGAAGAGTGTGAACATGTAAGTGTGGCTGGGTGAACGTGATGTGTATAAACCAATCAAGAATTGACATAATCAGAAGAGAGTCTTTGCTCCGAGTGTAACTTTACACACTGATTTGTCTTTCAGATTTCAACGGTTAAGGAAGCGTTTATAGACATCTCTTTACCCATCATAGAGGAACGGGTAAGATGCTTAATCTTTTTTAGACGTATTGATTTTATTAATGGAAGATTCTTAATTATGCTTACAAATGAAGATGTTTATTAACATTTTATGGTGATGATGGGTTACACTGTTGCCACAGATATCAAAACCTTCTAACAGTGTCAAGCCAGTGAAAGGAAGTCGGGAACAGGAAACAAACGCTTCTGTCCTTTCCACTACAAACAGAAACACCAGGAAACTAAGTGGACAGGTGGGTCACTGCTATTAATATTTTCGTGACACATTGACATCCAAATAGAACGATAGGATTTTGAACTGCATTGTTATCAATGCAAATGCAAACATTTTTGTTTTTTCCCTCCAGAAACATCATGGTCGGAGGTCTTCCAGTTTTATGGATGGAAAGGGCGCAGGCTGCAGCGTGGAACAACCCGAAGAAGAGGGAATTGCAGGGGGATCGGCCCGCTGGGTCTCTACTCACAAGGTGGCCACTTGTGGAAGCCTCTCAGATAGCAGTGAGAGAGGTGCCGGTCCACAGGACAGCAGTAATGATGCCGACAGTGAGGCATCGGAGAGCGAGTGGGTCCCGCATACCTCCTGCTCCAGTCATGTCCAATCTCACCCAACACCTACTGTCAATTGTTTCGCTGTATCGGTTTCTACCTCATCATCCTCCCCTTCCAAGCAAGGGGATACTGTAGAGCCGCTTGTAAGTAGTTTGTCAAAAGTCAGCCTCGGCCTTAGTTCGGGGGACAGCTCGCCCCCTTTGCGATGCTCTCCGGAAGAACCAGAGGAAAAAAACTCCCGAGAGAAGCTCCACCAACCTTACCACCAGGGGGCATTTCAGGCACTTTCCCAAAGTTACAATCCCGGCTCCAAGGAATGTTCCATCCAGTCATGCCTCCACCAGTTTACCTCAGTGGAGCTGCTAATGGGCAACAACAAGCTGCTTTGTGAGAGCTGCACTGAACGCAGACAAAAGCAGACGCGCAAGAACAGCTCAGCTGGTGAGCAGAAATCACAGCAAGTCACAGGTTACCTGCACAGGATTCTAAAATGGTTCTAAAATAGGCCGATTGCATCTGTTGGCTTAAATTCTAACTTTGTTCTGTTGTTGCTGTTGTAGATAAAAAGGTGGAAAAGGTCTATACCAGTGCAAGAAAACAAATGCTCATTTCCTCACTCCCTCCTGTCATCACTTTGCATTTGAAACGCTTCCACCAGGTTTGTCATTGTTTTTATAGTTGATTTCTCTCACAAACCTTATTGTACAGTTGTGAATGTTTTAAAATTGTGGTCTGAGAGTCAATCATCCTCACTCTTCAAAGGCTGGAATGAATCTACGAAAGGTGAACCGCCATGTGGATTTTCCTTTAATCTTAGATCTGGCACCATTTTGCTCAGCATCATGCAAGGTATGCATCTCGACATTAGCTACATCTCTCCTGCACTCATCTCTCATCTACATTATTTTTGCTTTTTCTCCATGTCTGTATTTTTTTTAAATAATATTCTTTGGGTGTAACTGTGGTTTAGGGCTATTTGACTTTTTTGTCTTTCTTTTCAACTTTTCTTTCTTATTCTTCTCACTGCTAATTGTATTTCCTCAACTTTAGCAGAACCTGGTGCATGGCGACCGTGTCTTGTACAGCCTGTATGGGATTGTAGAGCACAGTGGCTCTATGCGTGGTGGTCACTACACTGCATATGTAAAAGTCCGCGCTCCCCCAAAAAAATCTGAACATCACCGGAAGTTGTCAGGTCAGAGTTCGGCAGTGTCGTTGTCATACGGATTGATTGATTGATTGATTGATTGATTGATTGATTGATTGATTGATTGATTGGTTGATTGATTGATTGATTGATTGAGTGATTGATTGAGTGATTGATTGATTGATACAAAACATGACAAGATAATAAACATTTAGAAGAACGAAAAAGTTCAATGCATGTCATAGTTAAATGCCGTTTACTAATAGGGACAAATAAAGAAACCTATGATTTGAGAGAACCTTTCGACCGTGTCACAGCCTACTGTTTAAAACTCCATCCTGTGTTTCAGGTGCAAAGGACTATAGCGGCAGTTCCCAGGGCCAGTGGTTTTACATCAGTGATACCACAGTCCAAATGGTACCAGAGTCCAGAGTTCTTCTCTCTCAGGCATATCTGCTCTTCTATGAGGAAATGATGTGAACAAATTTCATGCAGGACATAAATTTGACTAGTATAATGTGGTCATCTCTTCTCAAGGATTGGAAAAGGGAAAAGATTATACTCATTTTCCATCTGCTCTAGATGAAAAAACGTGTTTTGCTCACTGATAGTTTGGGTGACTCCAACAGCGTTCATAACACAGGCTGTCAGATGGTAATTTAGGAAATATTGCTATCAAATATTATCATTTGAAAAAATATAGTCATTTAATCATAATACCTGAGATAATAGTGAAAGTTCACATTATGGTACTGTTTGACTTGCAACACAGAAAATAAAAGGGATTGGTAAAACTGTTGTAGAAAAGTGGTACAATCCATTTCTGCCCTTTGCGTAAGAATATAATGTATCAAAACATCACATTTGCCATTATGTCAGAACCGAAAAGAAAAATGAAAGTACATATATTTAATTAAAATATATGTATACATTTGTCTATTTAAGGCAGTCGTGTTGTTGCACATGTAAAATACTGTATCGTTTTAACTAGATTGCATTCATTGCACAGTATTTGATCTCTACTGTAGTAGCAAGTGGTCAGACACTTGAAATGTCTACACCATTACTATTGGTCAGGTTTAATTGAATCATAGGAATGAGATGCTTTAAGAATTCGAGCCTTACTACCAGTAAAACAAAAAATAGTAGTATAATACACATGGAGTCAATACTCCATACTAGGTGCGTGCAACAGGGAGACATAGAAAACGTGCAGGACAACGGCCCTCGAGGATCGTAGTTGCCTACCCACTCTCGAAATAATATATTGCTTATTCTTTGATCATTGAATTTGACTATTTTAAATAAGGTGGTTGATTAAACATTTGTCAAAAGGGTGTTGGTTATCATATACAGTACAGTAAAATAAAGAGGTTCAGAGCTTTTGATTTAAAATGATCACAAATTCAGTGCCTATGCTTATTGTTATGAAATGTGCATGGTGAAAAGGAAGAGATGCAAAATTAAATGCTCTGATGGATATGTGACATTTATGTATATTATAGTTTGTAACAGTATGATAAATACACTTTTACCCAGTATATATTTATTTAAATATAAAAACAATGCAAGGTCATGGTGCTTAAGGCATGCAGGGTTTTACCGTGATCAAATACTTGTTTGTATTACATTTCATCTTGAAATAATGAACATTTGCTATGCATTGATACCGTGACATCCTAAACTACATTAAATGTATGTATCAAATCTTCCAATCATGTCTGTGTTTTCGACACAACATCCTGAGTAAAACCCAGAGCGTAATGGAAATTTTATTTTATCTTGGCACTTGGGATTGTTGTCTTTCTGGGGTTTTTTTCCCCTCTGAAATTGTGTCAACAAACGCTCTGTCGGTCTGTGCCCCATGGTGCCACATTTGAGCTTTCTTGCCTGCTGATGTGGCCTGACAGGTGCAAAGCAGAGCTGCTCCGGAACATGTCGAGAGCTGGTGAAGAGGAGGTGGGTGTGGAATCAGGAAAAGGGCAACGTCCACAAACATTGCCATGTGCGTCCTCTTGTTACTACAAGCTGTGACACACAAGTCAAGCTGCTCCAACGCTAGAACAGGTTGTCAAGCTGCCACCAATGAAAAAGCAAATATTTTCTGAAATGTTTGGCTATTTTTAAAATACGGGGGTAGATGGCATGGCCTTTGGCTGAGGGAAATGCTGCTAATGCATTAGACATGAGTTAATCTCAGTTAACAAAAATACACCCCCCTCTCCTTTTTGAGACAGTTGTAAGAAACGAACGGGTTGGTGCTGTAGGGCTCATCACTGTCGACCAGCAGTGCAGGTTAAATTTTGCTGCTCTCACCATACACGCCATCATCTCTGTAAGCCTTGCCCAGTTTGACGCCACATCTCACATATCCAAATTAATAACAACATAAACACATCCCTTCATGTAAAGCTCTGCGCAGTGCCTGAGGCTTTTCTCCTCACTAAGCATATACACACGCACACACACAGATCACAATCTTACTTCAATGTTACATGAAATCTCCGAACTAATAGTATGCAAAATAAATAAATAGTATGCATTTATGTAGCGAAATGTTAAAACATTCAGAGTAGAAAAGCAACCAATAAGTACTGCAGTCACCGTCCATGTGTCA
This sequence comes from Syngnathus typhle, assembly GCF_033458585.1. Taxonomy (NCBI): domain Eukaryota; kingdom Metazoa; phylum Chordata; class Actinopteri; order Syngnathiformes; family Syngnathidae; genus Syngnathus; species Syngnathus typhle. The sequence goes on along the minus strand of NC_083747.1, from coordinate 8,975,295 downwards.
CAGATAGCAACAAATTGTTGTATTATTCCACTGACTACTGAGTAATTATTTTCATATTAAATGTGTATCTCCAGCTCAATAGATTTGGAGTTGTGCCCCCAAATAATTTCAGTAGAATTTTTACTATATTTGGAAATTACACCACACCAATTATGAAATATTAACAAGCTTGCGTTTTTCTTTAGGCTTTCATGTGAACATAAATTGTGATTCACTCAGTGAGGGATTCGTTCACTCACAGATTCGTTCGTTCGTGAACGGGAAATGCAACTCACGACTCGTTCGTGAACGGTAAGTGACGTCACTGTCTTCTTCGTTTTGTTTTACGGCGAGGTGGCACCAGCTTTAATGGGCATTACCGACACCTACTGGTTGAAGTAATATGAACTGAAAAAAAGAACGAATCACTGTAGGAAGTGATTCGTTCACTCTCGTTCACTGAAAAAAGTCGTTCTTTTGAAGGAATCGTTCACTCACAAGTCAACACTAACTTGCGTTCGGTCTCACTGGTTTGCTCTCCCACGGCAGCCATTTTGGATCATCAGCGCCTGAGAGCAATTGTTCGGAAAAGGTAAGTTGACGTGTTTCCCACCCACAAATAAGCACGATTTACGCTTCTGCCATTGCATTCTTTAGAGACGTTATTTGAACGCGAGGGAAAATAAAATGGTCAACCGTCTAGCTCTAAGTGCAGCGTCTTAGCCTTCATTCTTAGCTTGGCTCTCGCGAGCTCCGGTTAGCCTGTTTAACCCCCCCTCGGCTTCAGAATCTCGACCCAGGTACGTGTATCGGGTTGCTTAGTTTATTTTATCTGTCGTGATTTTAATTGCTTAGTAATCAGTCATTTCTTTAATACAATGCGCTTTTCCCTAATGATCCGTTTCATGTAGCCTTACAACCACAACCAATCGATTGTAGCTAATTTTAGCATACGCTAACGCTCGTCCCATACAACTCTGTAGTCCTGCCAGCAAGACGATTGGTATAAATGTAAATCAAGTTTGACTCTTTTAGAGAGGAATGTGGGATCAGGGAGGCCAGCCCTGGCCGCAGTGGCCTCTGAGTCAGCAGCAGTGGATGCAGTCATTCCAGCACCAGCAAGATCCAGGTTAGTGAGCACCTTCCACTTAAATAAATTTCTCGAATACCACCAAGTGTATGCCTTCATTGCATGCATGTATCTGCATAGGTCAGGTAGACTGGGCTGCCCTTGCACAAGCTTGGATAGCGCACAAGGAGTCTACTGGATCAGAACCTAATATTCAGCCCAATGGACAGGACATCCCAGGTCTGGAACAACCTGCACAAGGCAACCGTGGGTCCTTCCAGGGTGACTCTGCTTTTGGCAGAGTGTGGCAGCCAGGTACATGTCTATGAGCACAATTAGATCAATAATCACTTTGCACTTTACCTTTTGGCCAGTGAACCAACCTCCCTGAACTGGCAGTGGCCTTTTCTATTCATGGTATAATACACTAAGCTTATATGAGTATCACTTATTATTACTTTTTGCATGCTTTTCCTTTAATGTAAAATCTACTAAATTAATATAACATTTGACATTTTGTGCACTTTATATCTTGTTCAAATCCTTATGGGAAGATCTTGACTGTGCAAATAAATGTCTGCAGCGTGGTATAAAGATCAATGGCCATTATTTTATTTAAATGGATACAACTCAAAATACTGAATATGAAATCTTCAAAAAGCAAACGCATGTTATTGTCCATGTATTAATTTATGAAGTCTGTCCTGAAGCAGACAACTTAGCATCAGTGAACACAGTTAGTTACTGTTAATGTGGACCCTGCACATATGTTATAATTTGTTGCTGTTGGACAGAACTGTCAGATCTTGAAAAATGATATCCTTTTCTTTTATCTGTTAAAGAGAATTTTACGCCTACAAAAATAAAATGTTAGTCTTGAGCCCTGTAAATAAGTACAAGGTAAACTGCTGCTTTCATGTTGACATTTACCCTTAAAAACCTTTAGGCTTTAGTGACTTTGTGTCCCGCCAAGGGAACTCTCCACTGCTGCTGCCACTAAGATTTTGTTCCACCATAGAAAATTTGGAACATGTTCAAATGTTGTCTGTTTGTAACAGTACTTGTGATCTCAACATGGGCCAAAGAGGTATCCTTTTTGATTCTCATGAAGTGATGACATTTTTCTGTTGGAGTAAATTTGATTCATAAGACACTTTCAGCTTACAGTATCTGAGTTTACTGTATTATTTGAATCTATCTCTATGTTCTCTCATAGCAGTATCAGTATAGTGTCATTAAACATATTCAGGATTTCCAATAGCGGTTAAAATTTTCGTTTATTTAATTCTGGAGTGTACACCAAAGACACCTGCCCTTGTTTTTCTACCTGCCTAGGTTTACCACTTATATTAATAAAGTATTTTATCATGAACAGAATGGGGAATGCATGGCCAACGGCCACCGCGCCCGCCACCACCACCTCCTGAACAAACCTGGATTCCGCCTGGCTCAGCTCAGATGGATGTTGCGAACCCCAGTGAAGATGGCAACAGCCAGGACAGTGCAGAGTTCAACTCTGAAGCGCACCGTGGGGGTTTCCCCCAGAACAGCCATGGGTATGGGGCACAGCCCGACAGCTACGCCATGGCCCCCATGGCCATAAACCAGTTTGATTATCAGGTATGGAGATGAGGCAGTGAAATTTGTTGAAGCTTTTGGGTTTTCCATAGAAAACATTGCCAGATCCAATCATCTAAGGTGTATCAGTCATTGCCTCCTTGAGGCGATTGAAAGGATATTGGCATGTTGAGGAATCCAGCATGGGTTGGTTTTCTTTTCATAGATTTTGAGCCAAACAACATAACCAGCACAGTCGTGAGTCATTTTGGATATTTAGTATTCCAGGAGAAGACGACTCCAACCCGGCATTCAGCATTTTGGACCTGTGATTATTTAATGTAACTTTGATTTCTTTTGTGCTGTCTCTTAACAGCATGGAGCTGCTTCAGCTTTTGCCCCGCCGCCTTCTGGCTTCCACGCCCCATACTGGCAGGGTCCCCCTCAGAACAGACGGGATGCCCGCCCACCTGGCTTCAGGGAGCGGCCCAGATCCCCTCTCCAGCTTCCTATTAAACAGGAAGCGCCACCGCCACTTGGTAAACTGCAAATTTGGACACAGCTATTGAAAACGTGCAGGACGCCGACCCTCGAGGACCGGAGTTGCTTCCCCGTGCTTTATGTGCTACAACTCCAAGATGAAAATGCAAAATAATTTTCCAGAGAGTTACTCTTAGTATTTTTGAATATAAATAATTTCCACATTTGTATTGTCTAACGAGTATTCATTGCGGGAACCGAACTACCGAATATGAACTAATGCAATATTGAGTGATTAATACATGTCCATGAGTGCCAATGGCAAGCGTCAAGTGGTAGTATGTTGTACACTTATTTGGACCTGTGACCACCTCCAGATGCGGTGAAACGGCGTACGCTACCTGCCTGGATCCGAGAGGGGCTAGAGAAGAGGGACAGAGAAAATCAGAAGAAACTGGAGCGGGAGCGAATGGAGAAGGAGCGTGCTGAAATGTCCAAAGAGGATGACCAGGAGCACAAAGTGGATGAAGGGGGTGACGGCCCTCGTGTCCCGCGAAAGAGTAAATTTGTAAGCAGACAGTATTTTTTAGGTGACATTAACATTTTGTCATAAATGTTCAGGAAGTGTTCAAATTATGTTCTTCTGTCTTTATCAGGACAGTGATGATGAAGCGAATGAAGACAATGATGAAGAAAAGCCTCCTGTAAAAAAAGAGTTTTTTGCACAGAGCCCGTCACCTCCTGCAGAAGATAGTGAGCATGAAATGACTGAGGAGGAAAAAGAATTCCAAATGGTCTGTCTTGCATTACAGATAATGTCATAGTTGGGAGAGCGCGACTGACTGGATTTTTGTTTTGCTATTTAAAGATGATCATCACAAAAACACTCCTCACGGAGATCCTTCTGGAAGTCACCAATGAAGAGATCCAGCATGTGGCAAAAGAAGTCCACCGCAAAGCAACACGAGGTCTGCGCTTATCTTGCCCGGCTAATGTATTATTGCTTTTCACGCAGACAGTTATCATTTGGACAGACTCTTAAGAAGTGCTCCATTATCATGTCCGGTAAAGTAGCAGCAGCTGGGCATAAAAAAAGTGGAATATGATCTAATTGGCATTGCCAACCATTCTCTGCTAATGCATCAGTGAGAGCTGAGCATTTGAAACCTGTCATGGTCCATGGCACTAAAGGTCCTGCTGCCCAGCAGCCATCAACGGAGAGGAGCCATGTGATGCACTAGTGCAGAGTGGTTCTTTCCCTCCCCTCACACTGCATTGATGTGGATTGTCTAACGGAAGTTTGTTTGTTAACCCTCTCTCTTTTCTCCCATTTTTTTTTTCTTTATTTTTTTTTCTCCTGTTACCAATGGCAGCTCGTGTGACTAGTGCTTTATCTGTGACCTCGCCTCCCCCCTCCTCACCCATTCTCTAGCGACTCTTGCCTTTGAGAGAATGGCAATATGTGTTTTAACATGTTGTTCCTGTTGTTGATGTGAATCAAAGCTCCTGCAAAACAGCTGGCACAGTCAAGTGCACTGACTTCTCTGACTGGTCTCAGTGAGTATCCGTTTTATTACGGCGGGCGGGAGGGAAGAAACATAATATATTTCGTTAATTAATTATATAGTTTGGGAGAAGATGGCAGGACAAATCGCCCAAATATTTAACTTAAGATAATAAATTAGTTTTCCCCATTTTTATCATTGAAGCATGCAATTACATATTTGTTTAGACTTAAGATCTACAAGTTGCCAGGGATGCACGAAAAAAAAACTTTGTACCGGTCCGTGGCCTGGTGGTTGGGGACCACTGGGTTAAAGTGACAGCAACCTGACCGTTATTGTATTTCAAGCGGCTCTTGGGTCCGGTTTTGTTCAGCGGACCGATGACTGTCGGGTTTTTTTGTTCAGTCAGTTTGTGCATCCCTACAAATGACAACTTTGAGTTCAAATTTATCGTTTCACATACGGAATGCAAGAATTTGATGTTAATTATTGTCCAACACTAAAAGACTGGGCTTCTGTTGTGGCAGGTGGGCTGGGTGACTATGGTTCAGAGGAGAGTGCTGAGGAGGACGACCACAGCGCTCGAGGCTCAGAATCCTCGGACACTGATGAGGAGGAGTTGCGCCATCGTATCCGGGAGAAGCTGGATGCCTTCTATCGCAAGGAACGAGAAATGCAACAGCTCCAAGAAAAACAGGCTCAGGATGCTCTTCTTGCTCGTGGTGAGAAGCTATTGTCCCCAAAAGCTTCAGTTATATTTACTTGTTTCCTTACATACTCATAACGAGCGTTTTCACTTTTTGTCTCTACAGAGGAGATGGTGAAGGAACGATTGAGCAGAGAAAGGCTTGAATATGATGAGGGCCAGTCAGAGGAAGGAAAAGAGAGGCAGCCAGAGCCCTTAGTAGAAAAGCGTAGGTCCCGTAGTGAACTCGAGAGTAGTGAGGGAAGGCATTCGGGCAGGGGGAAGGAGAGATTAGGCAGAAGCGGTAGCGATTCCCCAGCCGACGCTCACAGCAGCAGCTCTCGATCGTCCTCCAGCCGCAGCAGCAGTCGGTCGTCCTCTTCATCTTCGTCATCATCTTCTCGTAGTTCCTCGCAATCCTCTTCCCCTCGAAGGAAGAGGAGACGTAGTCGATCTTCTTCCCATAAGGCCCGCAGGCGTAGTCGCAGCAACAGCTCTCGTAGACGTCGTAGTGAAAAGATTTGCGACAGGAGGAGAAGCAGCACGGAGCAAAAAGCGGGACACCGTAAGAAAGACCGCAGCGACTCCAGAGAACGAAGAAACCGCCGGAGTATTTCCAAATCCAGAGATCGGGACAAGTCCCGGGCCCAGGATAGCCGTAGTCGCAGCAGAGACAAGGGCAGGGCAAAGGAGAAAGATAAGGACAGGGAAGAGAAAGATAGGAGAAGAAGCAGGGATTGCGGGGACAGTAGTCACGGTGGCAAACACAAACAGAAGGCCTCCACCAAAGATGAAGAGAGGAAGCGAGATCGAAGCCGTAGCCATGAGAGAGACAAAAAAAGGAAGGACAAAGATAAGGAGTCCGAAAGAAAGAAGGAGAAACCAAGGACTAAAGAAAAGACCAATCCTTCAGTTAGTGAGGAAAATGGCAAATTAAAGAAACGAAGAGAGACGGACTCTCACGCCGACTCGCACGGCGACAAGTACAGCAGGCAGGATAGCAAATCCAGCAAAAAGGGCTCAGCGAAAGCTAGCAAGAGACTGTCCAACTCCGATTCAAGCAGATCCCCTACGCCGGAACTTAGTAAGGAAAAGAAATCTAAGAAATCCAAACGTAGTCGCTCACGGTCAATGGAAAAATCGCACAAGTCTGGTAAGAAGGCAAGCCGCAAACACAAGTCTAAGTCGCGATCAAGGTAGTATTCATTTTTTTCCTCTTACATTCCTATTCTGTGTTCTCATTGTATGTCTAATTGTGATTTCTCCCAAGTCATCTTAACCGACATCTTTAAATCATGGACAAATGTTTTGGGAAGCTGACTATGAAATGCAGTTGTGTAGATTCAACATTGGCCCGTGTTGCAGTGCGCAGGCCTCTTCTGCAGTGTACCCTGCAAACATTACCAAGCTAGAAAGCTTTGGGGACCATTTTGTAGGTCAAAGGGAATCCACACATAATGTCCGACAGCATGTTTTGCAGGGTAGACTTTCAGAACAGTCATATGTGAATAAAGTGTTTGTTACTTTAGAATATCTGGTGGGTGAGGCAGTATAGCTGTATACTGCATGTTTTTTTTTTGTTTTTTTTAATCTGAGTGTATGAGCGAATTATTAATCTGTTTTTGTGCATCCATTTTCAGGTCGAATTCCCCCAATCGTCGTAGCAGACACTGAGGATGTGCTTCCCCACCGCTAAATTCCACCATTCAAGTGGCTTGTCTCATTACAGAGGCAGTTGTGTAGGTGGTCATCCCTTTACAATTCTTTCTCCATTGTAAATATATTATTTTTAAAGTTTGTCTGAGGAAGTTAGAGGTCCTTTCTTGTATCATTGGCAAAGCATAAGTCTTAGCTGACACTATGAACACGAATAGTTTTAAATCTTAACAGGATGCACAGATTTCTCCACCCAACGTTGTTGTACGATGTCCAATAAAACTATTTGTCCTTGTCTCGCCTCATTGGTCTCTAATGTTGACTATACCTAACATGGAAATTACAGTCATCAATTAAAAAGAAAGATGTGATTGTTGAAGGGTGTGAATTTGTGTTCCGTTATTCATCCTGGTTGATAGTATTTGACGTGTAAAGGTTTGAAGTCATGAAACTCAATGGTCGTTGCTCGAGAAAATGACAACAGTGGTTGCTATAGTGACGCTAACCCGTTTCTTGACTACTGCCTAGGTGCTTTTTCAGCAAAGCACTGTCCACCCTCTCCTCCAGCTCAAGAAGTGCAGCACTGTTAGAAAACGTTAAGGGGTATCTGGCTTTGGGAGTGATATTTCATTATGGACCTAAAACGTATTGACCTTTTCAAGTGCACTTATTTCATTGCATATATCTCTAAAGTCGACTGTTTAAGTATGCATTGGACATCTTGCGTTTCTCTAACAAATTGATAAGCAGGTATTTCATCTATGAACTGACTGAAACATTTTATTGTAAGCATCTAATTGCATGTTTTCAGAGGTAAGAAGTCATCAGCGTGTTTGGTTTTTTTTTGCTGCTGCTTGGCTATTGAAAGGTTACAATGTTAATGCACATTTCTGAAAAGGCTCATTGGCTCAAATTACCTGGATAAAATTACCTAATAAATATTCAGCAATTATTTCTTATGGTCCCTGTGACTCCTGGTTTAGTGTTATCAGCCTGATGCTACAGTGAGACCGAAGAGATATCTTTTTCGGGGTTGGGAAAGGGGAACCTTAAAACTGACAATAGTACTTTAAAAATCAAAACTATAATTGATTTTTAATGCAGTATGATCAATGTGGCGTAGATGTTAATACTTAATGCGTACTTTTCTGTTTATCAACTCTTTTTTTTAAACCTGAAGTAATTATTCGCAAGGAAACGAACTTTTTAGAGTAACTCAGTCATCACAAAAGCTAAAAAAAAATACACCTGTCAGCACAAATAATGCAAGTCGGGAACCTTTGTGTACCGTTTGCTGTTTCTGTCCGAACAGTTATCATTAAAGTACCTGTCAGCCTCGAGTGTCAAGTACTGTTTGTCATTTAACATGCTTGCAAACAAGTTTGGCCGTACCGTGGTTAGGTTGCGTTGCTGCAACGCAGTGCCCTTATGCGGTGTTAGCCAGAGACATATGGGTCGGTACCGATCTGGTTGGGCTGTGGTGTGTCAACAGCGGACGCTGTGGCTCCAGATGAATGTTGCGGAGCGGACAAAACAGACTGCTGTGCACCGTCAACTCAGGTACTGTGCAGGAGTTGTGTAGCATTGCATGCCAAAGAATCTCTTATATTAACAAACATTAAACACGATTGATCCAACTGGCAATGGTAGTTTTTGCAGGTTTTATGTTTCTCTTGTTTGAACTTTAAGCTCAATTCCAATTGTATACTGATATATGAGAACTTTATGCTGTCATGATCAACCCTATTTGTGACATGTGTGTTTTTCCTCTGCAAAGTACAAGAACATCCCACCAAACCACAGTGGACCCTGACGAGCTGAAAAGGTTTCGATCACTGGCCAGCAAGTGGTGGGATGAAAATGGCGAGTTCAGAGCCCTTCACTCCATGAATGACCTGAGAGTGCCTTTCATAAGGTACGTTTGTACAGATTATGTACTATCTATTTTAAATTGCACTGCTTCCAACATCTCAGCCAAGTAGTCTTTTAAATGTCTAAAGTACTCTAAACCGGGGCTCATTTGTTCTTGTGGTATAATAGACACATTGAAGATGACAGGATTCCTCCACACATGTGCACATTTGCAGCCAATAGCATTTCAGCTTCCCTGGCACCGCATACTTGATTTATGATTTGATTGATAAGATCCGCTGCTGGGGCCGAGCATGATAATCGCGACTTGAGCCATCCTGCGCAGATGCCATTGCAGCTCTCCTCCTCTACCCCCACTATGGTCTCTTTGGTGCCGTTGATGTTTCGGCATAGTGACAGTCTGACAGATCCAGTGGCCGTGTTTTGAGTGTGGCTGATTTGCTTGATGCATTTCTGCCCCGAGGACATGTCTGAATGAGATGCAGCATCATTTTTACCATTGCTGCAGGGTTGTCACCTTCTGCCATTCTTACTGTGATGTTGTTAATGCCGCTGTGGTGCTTTCTTCTGTAAGGATCGAATGCACTTTTGGACTCATCCCTTGCACTCCATCAACTGAATGCGTACCAATCAATGAATTATTCTTCCCATTTCAGATTGCAGTCTTCTGTTGTCTTTGCTTATAACATTCATGTTTTAATTATTTTTTTCTCATTTTCCTGATCAGAGATAATCTGCTGAATGTGCACAAAGCACATCATCCTGGAAAACCACTTGCCGGACTAAGAGTTCTGGATGTCGGCTGTGGAGGCGGCCTGCTCACTGAGGTAGTGGCGTTTTATATATATGTGTATGCGTGCAGAGCTGGTCCCTTCAACACAATTTTCCGCAATTGTTCAAATGACTTTCTTGTATGTCAGATTGTCTGGTCCGACAAAACAAAGGTCTGTCGCAGTGTGAGAATGTGCTTTCAGTACCCACTGCTCATCCTGACATATAACGCTAAACAATAAACATTGAACCGTCCGTCTAATTTGCGCTTTCTGTTGACATGACTGGTCTCAGTTTGGTGGAGTGGACAGTCGGTCGTTTACATTTGTTTATGTGTTTGTTAGTGTTGATCGCTGTTCAGTAGAGACGCAGCGCCTGTCTCAGCTTTCACTCACGCTGAGGCTGTACTAGCTGCACGGTGTGATTCGCAAAGACAAAATCAGGTCCCGTATTTATGCGGCTCACACAGACTGTCATTTAAATGCCGACACGGAAGCAAGTCACAAAGTCTGTCTGTGGCAAATGCAACTGGGAAAGTGTCTCTGTATGTTTTTGTCAATGGAAGCCTTCCCATCACAAAAGATCAAGTTTAGGTCTTAGACACTTGCTTTGGGCTAAGTTCACGCCAGGCTGCATTTTTAGCCTATGTCCGTTAGGGGGCACTAAATTGCAATCCTAATCACTCCTGACTAATGTTTCCTAGCGTTTTTTGAGCCAAGGCACACATTCCACATAAGAAAAATCTTACAACACATCAAAATGACATCAAAAGTAAGAATACGGAAATAATGATTATCTTGTCTCAATTTACGCCCAAATTGACTTGGTCAATGTGATGTCTGGGCTTGTTTAAATTTAACACAAAACTGATGTGGTTGTAGAAAGCCATGAGTAGGATATATGATCGAGTGTGTGTCTTTGCAAATTTCTTATTTTATTTTTTTATTTCCATATGCAATGATGATAATAATAATACATCTTTCCTTTGTACCACTCCACCTCCTCCATTCCTCTCCCAGCCTCTTGGTCGCCTGGGAGCCAGCGTGTTAGGTATCGACCCAGTGGAGGATAGCATTGGCACGGCACAGCTGCATTTGTCGTATGACCCCGATCTTGGCGAGCGGGTCGGCTATCGGGCGTGCACCCTGGAGGAGCTGTCGGCAGATGCGGCGGGAGGAGAGACGGACCGCGGGGACGTCCTGTTTGATGCCATCGTAGCGTCCGAGGTCGTGGAACATCTGGCTGACCTGGAAACATTTGCAATCTGCTGCAGCCACGTGCTGAAGGTGTGCGCTTGCTTCCAGCTGCTCCCTCAAGTCAGTTACTGCTCTGCATCCCTGAGGCACATATGGTGACATTATTAAGGTACCCTCTGCTGTGCCTCAATGGGAATATACTATTAGTTTGTTTTTCAAATTGCAGTTGGCAAGTCTCAAAAGCAAACTGAAAGTCTCCCTTTTCATTATCCCTTCATTGTTTCTACATGTATGTAGTTATTCGTATGATTATCTGTCTCGATCTGCACTTCCCACTTTTGATCTTGTCCCTATGCAGCCAGGCGGCTCACTCTTCATCACCACCATTAATAAAACCAACCTGTCATATGCCTTGGCTATTGTGGCGGCCGAGCAGCTGATGCGTATCGTTCCCAGGGGGACGCACGACTGGGAAAAGTTCATCAGCCCAGTAGATCTGGAGCGCCGTCTAGAGTCCAGTAAGTTACTAGAGGGAGCATCAGAAATGCGTAGCCATAGCCCCCGCATTTACTTAACAGTGCTGTGAAGACGTATTTCCTCCATCCTGATTTTATCACGACTTTAATATCCCTAACTGTTAATGTGTTCAAAACAAGTTAACCACAGTGATTATGATGAGTGATGATGTACCTAATGTGAAAATGAGCCTTGCCTATCTCGTCATTTTTAAAAATATTTAATTGTGCAGGTTAAAGTGGAAGTCAGTCCAAACATTTTATTTTTGAAAATCCTTTCTGCGCAGCCCAACTAGTCAAAACACGGTGTTCTGATTAATGCTTCGTATGTAGAATATAGCATAATAGATAGCAATATTAATTTCTCCGAAATCTTGGTTGATTTGAACATTTGTATAATTATAATAATTAATTGTGCACAACTTTTTCATAATTTAACCGTACATATTTACAGCATGTCTTCTCTTTTTCCTTCTTTGACCCTCATTTTACTTTCTCCTCCATCAGATGGTTTCTCGGTGCAGTCGGTCCAAGGTATGATGTACAATCCAGCATCAGGAGGCTGGAGCTGGATCAACAGCACTGCCATCAATTATGCCCTGCACGCTGTCAAATTGGCTGAGGAGCCTAACTCAGACTCCAAAATGGGCAACCCGGAGAACTCCACAGCATCACACAGCTGAGCCACTGCATCTAGACATTGGTCAAGTTATTTTGAGCCAGTTGCTGGTTTGCACATCTAAGCAGCAGACAGGTATGCAAATGAGTTCATCAGAAGAAAAGCTGCAGCTCCACATTGTAGGTGTTTGAATGTTCATAGCTCCTTGAGTCACTGAATATTCTGAACATGAGCCAAATATGTTATTTGTGACGAGAATGCAAACACCAAATAGGGTTTTCCGCCACAAGCGTGAGTATTTTTAGCGTGGAAGCGGGAAGAGGGGGTAGTCACATGCTGGTGAGGCTTGATATCATTTCACGTGCCACTATTATGTAATACGACTAAAGGCAATGGCATAAAATAAGTCACGTTTTGTCTGATGTCTGAATAGATGTGATGTGATAGCTGTTTTCAATTGCTCTAAATGTATTTTGTTGGAATCCAACCTCATACAATAGGGAAGTTATTATTTCATCCCTTCCTGAATTGGTTTGCTCACTTTTAAATAAGCTGTTCTCAATCTCCAAATGTTGTAGTTAGTTATAGATTATGGTAGTTGACCGACTATCAGTCAAAAATGCAGAAAGAAAATCAAATTCAAGGCATGGGTGCATCTTTCAGCATGGCAACCACCCAAAACCTACATCCAGGGGAGAGAAAAAAAAAAAAAGTAGTGGCGCACAAAAGAAAAGCATATTGAGGTTAGGGCGCGCAAGCATTTCTCTTTTGATGTCAGAATAAAGGAAAATCTGTGAAGTGAGCAGAAACTTGGGATTTCCAAACTGCAGCCAAGAAACTTGAAAGATTTAAAGACTTTCTGTAATGAGGATCAAAATCCCTTGCAAGGTCTCATCGATGTGCTTGCCAACAATAGTTTCTCTACTCAGCACAGTTTTTACAGAAGTTTAACTAGGTCTATGCCTTTTTTTTTTTTTTAACTCTAGCTACCCACGCCATGCAACCTTGCATTCAATAAATACTGAAGTAGTTAAGGCTTTTTATTTACACAAAAGTCATATTCGACTCTAATATTATTCACAGGAGCACTTCTCCTTTGCCAAAATAATCCATCCACCTCACATATCTGCTCAAAATAAAAGGCTCACTCTAAAATGTGCACTACAAATACAGAGCACAACTGTTTTCACCATACATGAGTGTTTAGAATTTGTGTTTGTTCATGATGAAGATACAAATCAATTTAAGAAGAACATTTGAAATCACACTAATATTCATGACATTTTAAACACTAACAGTTGACATTTTTCCACACCTCGCTCTTCTTTTCTGGTGTGTTCAGTAAATAAAAGATGAATTTCGAAGTAGCCTTTATCACCCGAAATTATTTCTGTCAACAAAAAAAAGTTTGGACACCTCATACTATTATTTTCCCCTGCACGCGCACTCAACCCGCGGGTGTTGTGGCACTCAATGGACACCGACGCAGATCACCCTGCTGCTCTCCCAAAAGGTGATCTTATTGACTTAGACAGGTCACCACCTGTTGAGCGCCTCCACGATGTTGGAAGGATCTGGACGAAATCTTATTTGAGCAAGTTCTTCGCAGCCATCTGTAGGCATGCCCGGCCAACGTTCTCCCTCAACGCGCGATGGTCGGCAGCTTCAACATGAATTACCTCTTCTACTTCCGAGTGAGTGCAATACTACATTTTTTGATAAGACCTTTACTGCTTAAAATATGTCACCCAGCAGAAGTTAAAATTTTGCATTCTGCAATGAAGTTTCTTTGTCTCACCGATTACATAAGATAGAGCTTTAAGGGAATTTGTAGCAACATCCACATCTACCGTAGTTAGTAAATAAAAGTATAGCCAGTAGTTAGAATATAAAGTAATTACATGTAATGTACACATTTAAAGTATAGCAAACTATAGACCACAATAATTTTAATCAAAAAGTAAACAATTATGAAAGATGAATTTTAGATGTACAGTTTCTCAAATATTTGTCCTGAGTTAGAATTACAATTTTATTTAGCACTGGTAGAATGTACTACTTTTAACAGCCCATATAACACAATAAGGCCCAACCATCCACGCTGCCGGTTTGAGTTGATCTAGTGGGCCACTGGTCTCACTGGGATGAACAGGCTCGTTAGGGTGGGGTGGCTCCTCCACGTTACCAAACAATAGACCGGTGGTGTTAAGTTGGCGCTATTTGCTAAACTGCGACCGGATCTCAACCGTACTATGCCAAAATAAAGGCAATGAAAACCAGGGACAATTGTTAAGATGGGGCAATTGTAAGACTTGCAGGAGCAAGTTATAAATGACCTGATTCACCCTGCACATGCTATTGTGGATAAAGTACTGTTATAAAGTCGACATTTATTTGAGGAAAGTCTATACTTTGTATGAATTGCCGGACAAACATAGTACCTGAATAATACCTGAGTAATGTCAAAGTTGGAGTGAGTTAATGCTTTGTGAGAAAGAAATTGCATACATTGAGTATTGCACCTCATGTCCGTATTTAAAATGACATTTTTTTATACGTCTTGACATTCACCATAGTTTAATCTAAAATGTAGGGTGGTGTCCATCTCAAATATGTTCATTTGAGCTCCTTGGGCCTTTACAAATCTGTTAGAGATTCTCAAGTATGCTGTAGAAAATTACATAACTGATTTATTCTTGTTCGTGCGTGGATTAGAAGATAAGCAGCGTGAGACTTTCTCCCAATAAATCAACACATGAACTTCAATTAAAAATTATTTTGGAAAAACGGTACCGGAAGCCAATCTCTCAAGCTTCTCCTTAACTTGACGATGACAGACGCTTCAATGGAAAGTGAAGTCAGGGGGCGATGAGAATCAAGAAGAAGGGAAATCGAAGTATTTACTCCTGGTAGTTTTGCGGAACTATATGAGCCCTCCAACACATACTCGCTATCATGCCGTAGACCGGCTTGTACATGAAGCCTAGCGGGGAGCGAGGCGCCGAGGAAGAGGGCCGGTTGTGACCGACGGAGGGAGGATGTACTGGGCTGCTGGCTTCGCCTCTTCCCGGCCGTGTGTGGTGGATCTCGGGCGGAATCACAGCCTCCCCCTCGGGCTGTGTGTGTCCGAGCAGCCGCAGTCGTTGTATGGATATATCATCGCCTTCCCTTTGCAGGACTACGGTGGCATTATGACAGCTCTGGGCTCCGACTCCTGGTGGAAGAAGACCCTTTATATCACTGGGGGGGCCCTCCTGGCTGCTGCAGCCTACCTCCTGCACGAGCTGCTCGCCATCAGGTATTCTCGATCGCTCTGCTTTCCTGACCCCCAGGACATCAGTGCTCTTGTGAAACTTATTCCATCTGACCATTTAGTGTTTCCGTATCACAAGCGCTGTTTGTTACTCACTGGGGATTCCCTGTCTGCTTCCTCTTTCCAAGGGCACGAGTTAGGGAAATCTATATATTTAAATAACATATAAATCACGCGTCCGCTCATGTGCCATCTCCCGTGCCCGCCCATTCGCCACCTGAGCGTGACTAAAACGAAGCCCTCATCGGTCCGACCTTTAATGAACCCCCCCGCTGTTGCGACTCCTCACATACACTGTTCAGTATTTTCTATCCCTTTAGATGTGTAATGAGATGTGATCAGTCCTTGGGATACCACAGATTAATGGAGAGTGCTAGGCTGGCAATTATGGGATTATTTTGGGCTAGACTGGTTCAGAGGAGTAAATGCATCCGGTGTAAACAGTGTCTCGGTCCTACTTCCACCGTAATAATCCTAACCTTGCATTCCGTGCACAAGAACTGCCGCAGAATCACGTGCAGCCCACTGAGGCTGAAGCCAACCTACCAGCATCATCTGTTTGGGACATGTGATGTCATGTTGGCGTAATGCAGTTGTTGTTATTGCTGTTTTTCTTGTTGTTTTTAATTTAATGTAGCCGATGTGGAGGGCACGGAAGATGACACGTCGCAGATCTCTTAACATAAACCCTGCAATGTTTGTGTGACTGGTAGAGGAGCTGTTTCAGCACCACTGGGCAGTGGACAGAGACACAAAGGCAGCCGACTCAGCGCGAGAAGTGAATTTACGTTCATTTTCTTGTCATCAACCAACCAATAATATCAGAGCCAGACAATCCTCTTTCGGTCTTAAGCAGTTTGATTTTGGGGCCAGAATTAGAATGAATTTCCGAGGTTTATTTTTTTCTATACATGCCTTCATTCAGTCAATTTTTCTTTGCTTTGCACTTTGACTATGAGCAAATATTTGAAATATGCCAATGAACTCATCTCACTGTACAACAAGCTGTTTAAAACAAAACAAAACAAAACAAACATACAACATCGCTCACAATTAGTATAATATGATAACACATTGTTATAACCCTTTAAGGAACTCATGTTGGAACACAAACTGCCGAGTAATACGTAGACAGTCAATATTTCGAGCTATGCAATATTAATCACTCATCAACAAACCATTTTATGGTTCAGTGAAAAGTGATCCTTCTGGAGATTCCACTCCATGTCAGCAATATGTATGACTAGTGTATTGTAACTGTTGAAGCATGTTATGAGTCTTTTCGGAGAAAAATGCCATATAAATGAAACCTACTTAATTACATTTATCGGGTTTCTTTTGATTGACAATGTGTTTAGGATTGTTTTCTGGGGCTGCATTGTATCACACTTTGTGATATTTTGGGTACTTGATTTTAGTACAGGAGTCTTTAGTGCACTTATAGACACAAAAATACGAAATCAGTTGTATTGCAACTGAGTCACTAGAAGAGTCACCTAACTTCCTTGTGGAGTGGGTTCAATACCCCAAATATAATAGTGTGAGTGTGTCTGTCTCTATCTGTGCCCAACTGAAGACAAGTCCAGGGTGTCATCCCGCCAACCCCAAGTCATCTTGAATAGGCCTTGCATCCCTAATCAGAATAAACTGTATCTAAAATAGATTAGTGGATGACTCTAAATTGTTTAAAATTGTCTAGATTTTGTTGGTTGGCATTTGATTCCATGACAATTATCATCAAAGGTGACCGTAAAGTGATTAAAAAAATCACCAATGCTAAGAAACAGCCTCCAAACACTCTCAAAAGTGAGTACATTATTTGTGCTCAGTGTATGACTGCATTACTTGAGTGATACGGGAAATGTCCAGCCATTCTTGAAAACTGTGCGATGACTCAGTCAGTCAAGTATTGATCGGTTTATAGATTAAACTGATTTGGTTTGATTTTACTCACTGACGGACAATATTATGGAACGACAAAGAGAATTAGACGAGCGTCATCTGACGACCAAATTCTCACTGTGTGTGCAGGAAGGAGCAGGAGTTGGACTCTAAAGATGCCATCATCCTCCATCAGTTCTCCAGACCAAAGAATGGTGTTCCCAGCCTCTCACCTTTCTGCCTCAAAATAGAGACTTATCTGAGAATGGTGGACCTGCCCTATCAGGTAACCGTCTGTGCTTTTTGCTCCTAAAACAATTAGACTGTAAAACAGAATGACTATTTGCTGTTTGTAAACAATTCTATTGACTTCATGTGTGTTGAATTGGATTGTTGAGGATAAGCGCTAAAAAAAAAGAAACGATGGATGGCCTCTGAGACGCTGTTGTGTGTCTCCCTAGAACTATTTTGATGGGAAACTGTCAGCACAGGGCAAGATGCCTTGGCTGGAGTACAACTACGAGCAGGTCTCAGGGTCCGAGTTTATCGTTGACTTCTTGGAAGAGAAACTGGGGGTCAACCTCAACCACAACCTCACGCCGGAAGAGAGAGCCGTGTCTCGAGCGGTCACCAAAATGGTTGAAGAACATCTATACTGGTAAGGCTATCCATGTAGTTTTGCAGCTTTGAGGATGACTGTGTTGTCACATTAATCACCAATCATAAATTCATAACATGAAAGAACATTTGAAGAGAAGTTACACCTACACTTCCATGCACATACACATCGATTTATTAAACAGGGAAAATCCACCTGTATTTATTCATCTCAAAAGGCAGCCATCTTGCCACTTGGCGGCTGACAATGACATCACAGTTGCCAGGTCTCAGGTCACAACCAATCACGGCTCACCAGTTTTCTGAAGCTGAGCCGTGATCGGCCGTGATCTGAGATGTACAACTGTGATGTCATTGTCAGTCGACATCAAGTGGCAAAATGGCCACTCCCTGTAATGGATATAAATGGGTGAAATTTGCCACTTAACTCATATCCCACACACACTATAATAATCAGAATGCCATGTTTAGACTATGGGGGCACATACAACATATTATTGTAAAGGTCTTTTCAGGGTTGACTTCCTCTTTAAAGTATGGAAACTTTGGCCCTGTTTTGGAATCTCTTACATTGTGTGGATATACCTAATGCTGTAGCTGATTTCTGCCAAGCACTCATTATTGTTTTTTTGGGGCAGCAGTTTTGCATCATGGTTACTTTCAAACTGTTTACATCTACCTTTACGTAAATATAGGAATGACAAAACAGTAATAAGATGAAGGAAACACAATTAGATGAACAATAGCGTTCCAATGGTGAGTCACTCCACCTTGACTGAGCGAGAAGGACTCCATTTATCAGAACACACTTTCCACACTGAAGCCTTGAATGTTTTTCCATTACTTAGATGCTCCACTGATACACACACACACACACGGGCACACATACCTCTCAGTATTTTGCCTCACGACAACCTGACATAATCTCTGGACTGTACCTAGTGTATGTTGTGTACAGTAATGTTCAAAAAGTGACCTCCCATCCACAGAGGTCATTGCTTGGTGCCTCTCACTCATTTTATGATTCCTTGCTTCTTCTGTCCACCCTGTTCCGTGTTTAGACTTCCATGCTCACCTCCTGAATGAATTATTGATGTCAGGGAAGGGCAGTGCTGTGGCATGCTGCTGCTTTTGTAACAAGATACAGGCTAAGAAGAACGGCTGAAATATTTTGAAAAATAATTTAATTGCACCCTCATTGCGTTCTGTTTTTATATTTCTGGTCAAGGACACATTTTATGTTCCTAAATATCATTGAATTGCCATATTTGCTGCTCATAATGGGACTATTAACTATTGATTTATAATTTGAGGCTACGTCTTAGTTGGGTTTGCTGAGTTTCTGAGCTTTAAAGGTTCTGGGAAATTTTGGACATTCAGACTTAATTAAATTTGGGTTTGATAAAGGATCATCTTTAATGTCTATAACATGTCAGTGGTACTTAAAGAGGTTCTTTTATCATCATCTGAATGTGGCCTGATGGATCAAATGGTGTAGTGATGATGTAATGGGTCACTTGCCTGACTTCCACACTTGGTTCAGTTCTCACTCAGTGACAAACCAGGCTGTACATGACTGGGATCGTTGCACTGATGTGCTACAGAAAACGGATGAATATTGCATGCTGGGCAGGGATGTGTTCTGCATAGTCCTTAAATAAAACTCGGTGTGCACTATGCATGGAATACAGCATTTGAAAAGTGCAGGATATAACACCAACTGAATATTTATTCATTTTGGTCATTGTGACCAAGGTCCTTCTGCAAAACGGTTTTATTTTAAAAGAAACACGCAATTTCCAAGTTTTCTATTTATTTTAATTCCCCCCAGATTCCCAAATATGTCTATCAGTCTTAATAGGACTCTGAACATTGCTGCAAATGTATGTGCGTTTTGGAAATAGGATTATACAAACGTTATTTAACCTCTTAGGCTGAGTCTTACTTCTCCAAAACACTCACTCATCTCTTTGAAGCGGAACAGTTGGGCGCACATTCAACTCACACTGATTCAGCCTTTGTAGCGGACTAATGAATTACATAAGCGAGTAGAAAAACAACCCTCACTGCCCCTTTAGCTAAATCCTTTTTTCTATATATATATATATATATTATGGTCACATAACTTGCACTCATTGGCTTTTTCAAATCAGCAAAGAAAGAGCAGCATATACGCTCAGGGACGAAGATGATAAACAGGAAGTGGTGTGTGGCCCCTCTAGTCATCAAGCCTAACTGTAAAACAAGCCAGATGCTTTTATCCAATTTTCATCAAGCAAGCAGAAGACCAGACGTTTCGTTATAGTCTTATCATGACTATCCTGACTACCTATAGAATGATGCCATTGTACTAAACGTCTCTCCTCCCAGTTGGACTGAACTAAAAGGTCAGTCTCTAATCTCTTTATCCAAAGACTGTGTGAGGAAGTATAGGTGTGTATGTTTATAGAGACTTAATCTTGTTAGTGTCTGCACGCAGGAGCACTGACAGGGATTTTGAGTCCCATTGAAAAATAATAAAACTCTCCCTGCAATTGCTTCTGTCAGTCTAGAAGTCTCCCCTTCAATTTAGAGCATCCCTGTCAGCATGCAAAGCAGCAAGTTAGATAGGTGGTCAAATTTACCAGCGCTTCTCTGTTTTCTGATTGATGAGGTTGCGCTAAAGCTATGGTATTGTATAGCACTGTTGATTATTGTGGTTGTACTGCAGTGTTTCATCATGACCGATATTTTCCGTTATTAATATGCTATGAAGCTGAACAAGGTAACCAAACTCGGAGCTGATGGGCTGAGGAAGCACTGATCTGTTGATTAGGTCAAGGGTGGTTCCCAGATACAAAGCTGTGTTGTTAACAGGATGCAAAGGTTGAATCTCTGAATACAATGCAGCACATAGCCACATGCTGTATTAATAAAGGGCTCAGATCCTCTGAGGAAGGAAATTGGGTGTTTTGATGCATCTCCACCAGAGGACGCCAGTGAGGCACCTGAGATTCTCAGTATATGAAAGAGTGAATCCAGTTAATTTCAGAAATGATTTGACTTACTATGGCACCAACGTGAACAGGTCAAAAATCTGTTTATCTATAAAACTTGGCATGGATTTGTTTCACTGTGTATGTTATGTTTTTTCAGGACGATCGCCTACTGTCAGTGGGTGGACAACTTGGAGGAAACCCAGAAGCTTCTGGCAATGAGTGGGCCTCTTAGCGACACACTAAAATGGCTGCTGAGCCGCCTGAACGGCAGCATGGTACGCAGGGAGATGTACGGCCACGGCATCGGTCGCTTCTCCAAGGAGGAAGTCTACGCCTTGATGGAGAAGGACATGAGGACACTGGCCACCCTGCTGGGTAGGAGATGACAAGTTTAAGCATTCTAGGCCAAATCTAGTGGAAAGTGCAGTGAAGGTTTCTTTCTTTCTGTATTTTTGTAGAGGAGCACCTGTAGAAAGGGGTGTATGTGTCGTTGTGGGAGTGAACACAAGCTGCTTCCCGGGCAATTTAAGCGGCTCCTCTGATTCCTTTTAAAATTAGAGGCGTACAGAGGTCCTACTTTTATTCAGGGTTCAATTCTGACACACACCACAGTGCAAATTTTAAAGGGTGGGGCCAGACAAGCGTTTTGCCAACAAACTCAATGTTCTTCACATAATTAAAATGATACTAGCGCATAAGTTTCGAATTTGGATTTTAAAACATGTACACTTTTTTAGTGTGCTTTGAAACTTTATTCATTCATAGTATTCACTCTGATAATAAAAGATACAAACAAATCTGATTACGGTATTATTCACAAATGGGAATAAAATGCTTTTCAAGGGTAATGGGGTTGGGGGCGGGGGGTTATACAAGGGGTCGTATTAATCACATGAAGACACAGTAAATGGGGTTGTCTCTTCCGTACAAAATATAGGTGATAAGAAATACTTCATGGGCTCCAAGATATCCACATTAGATGCCACAGTGTTTGGACATCTTGCTCAGGCCATGTGGACACTGCCTGGTACGCGACCAGAGCAACTCATTAAAGGTTTGTGGGATGTAATATTAAATTAATTAAAAAAAAAAATTAAAGAAAAATCGCAACTTTTGTTCTTCTGTGTTTTGAACTAGTACTACTTAAGATCAAACTGAACTCTTGTGTTGTCATAGGGGAACTGATCAACCTAGCCATGTTCTGTGAACGGATGCGAAGGAAGTTCTGGCCTGAATGGTTTGTGGAGGTAGAAGATCTTTATTACGATGGAGACAGCGAGAGCAGCCGCTGCACGCCGTCGCCGACTGGTCTGCTTGACTTCGGGCTCTTCTCCAGAACTGACACTTTGGACGACAGCGACGGCAGCAGCCACTCGGCCGGACACACGCACGCACACACGCCCGGCTCTGACCACTCGCTATTTGACTCGGATGTGGGCACGGGGTCAGACAATGAAACCCAGCTCAAGGATGAAGCGATGCCTGACTTGGAGGTTTGACGTGGCGATGGCTGACAGAAAGAGGCTGATTGGAGAGTGGAACAGCTGTCACCACAACCTGCTGAGCGCAGAACAACAGAATCGCTGTTCAGACTCTCTTGAATACCCAACATGTTCCAGCTTCCATTTTGGACAGTGTGGGTATTGAGATGCACAGTAACAAAACTGAACCACTAATTTTGCATTTTACCGTCCAGTTTGTTCTTTCCTAAAATGTCACAACTGTCATGGTGGCATTTTGTCTCTGCCTTATTTGTGTGGTCTTGTGATACAGAAGAAGGTGTTGGAGATAAGCAACAAGTAAACAGCTCGGGTTTGTGCAAGTTCAGCGTCCATTTTACCAGTTGTCTTAATCTCATTCCAACATTTTATCATTCTAGTTCATGCGGGCTTTTATATATGGAAAGACTACATATCACATGTATTTGCATGTCTACGTCAAATTACAAACAGGACCGAACTTCTTTGCTGACTGGTTGAATGGAAACGAATAGATCAGCATCTCTGTGCCTGTTCCATGCATTTTATTTTTGTTTGTTTGTTTGTTTTATGTGTTACATTGGAGCTTTTGGTCATTTGCAAAGTGGTTGAGCAGGGTGGTTGTAGTTAACAAGAATGACCACTAGATGGCAATAACACCTAGCCATTAATTAAGAAGGCGTAATAGCATTGTTGCTACCATTTAGAAAGTTATATCCAATTTTCCTACTCAAAACAGTACTTTCATACTAGTACTAAATGCAGCTATAATCCTGCCACCGTGCTTGAATCAAACATGGTTGAAAGTTTGCGCTTTAGTTCACCAGTGCCGCTTTATTTTTCTTCATAGAAGATCTTATGTGTCAAATACATATATATTTTTGTTAGTCTTTTATTTCTTAACCTTGAAAGAGAAATTATTTTTTTGCACTATTTTATTTTTTATGTATATGAAAGCTTGGAGAATAGGACATTTGAGTTGAATTGGACCGAACAAACAGATTACAATGCATTTAAGTCATAAAACAGTTTGTGCAGAGAGCTTTTTGTGACTAAAACCTGCTCTGTGTGGATGTGAATGTTACTGGATGTGTGAATGTCATCAACTGACCAGTTGTTGGAAAGTCTTCATTGGATGCAGTAATCAGGATACCAAACTAACTTGCAAAACTGAGGTAATAACTGTAAGAGGACTGTCACTTTTAGGCTACTTTCAAATATTTGTGACAAACGCAAAGGGTCAACGTACCACTTTATTCATATTTTTTCCCTTTAGTTTTTATCCTCAGTTTGGGGCACTTTAAACTGAAAATGATTGGATGTAAACCCTGAAATCACTGATGTACATTGCAATATTTTCCTATAAGTCATAATATATTTGATTGTCATTCTTTATCATATCTCAATATTATTATTGTGTTATTCTCCCCTGACTGGCTGGGAGAAATCACATGGTTCTAGTTCCTGATTGTGAGGTGTGCTGACAAAGATGCTCATTGCCCGATAATCGTTTTTTTTTTCTCAGCCCTCTTCCATTCGTGAAGAATCATCCCAAGCATATTCGTAACTCATTGTGCTTCTTTTATAATGCACTGCTTTCATATCTAACGCCCATTAGAACTGCGTTCACCCTCCAAAAGGAACTAAAACAATCTTGTTAGGTTAAAATGGCGAAAACATTTTTACAGTGGTGCATGTTGATGCCAATGACTGCGACAGTATGCACCTCAGAAGTTCATCTACATTGTATGCAGCTGTAGGATTAATTTAATGTTAACCCTGGCTTGTAGCCTAACTGAATTTGGACTGAGTGTCACTCAAAATCAGGGTGTAACGCTTTTGCGCATGGTGACAAGCCACCTTCGATACGAACCAGTTCAAGAGTTGGACAGAGGAAAAAAGGCCAACAACTTCCATCATGTTGTCCTGTGGTTTGTCCCCTTCAAACTCTTTCTTCCATTTGGACTGCTTTCTACCAAGCCATATAAACGTCTCAAATCGTGTCATCTCTGTTGGTTTAATGTAAATACTGTATGTGTGCAAAAGTGTATCATGTAGTATGTAGAGCAGACTGATGGATCACACTGTGGCTGTGTAGTCAGAAAATGGGTCGACTGACTTATTTCAATAAAAGGCGTTGACAATTTTAAAAGTCCTCTCTTTTGTAAGGCAACATACAGAAAGAACTTTAAAGAAGGATTTTAAAAAGTCAATACCTTATCTGCCTATCTCTGAAAATGTGCAACACCGACCAACTGTTATAAAAAAGTGGGGCTATAACAATCACCACCAGAACGAAAGAGCCACTTTGTGAAGAAACACAATCATGTCAAAGCCAAAATCGAGTATATAAAGTTCGGCTAAGTTGTCAAACTGGGTTGGAGGGCACCTGGCATAAATATGTCAAGCGGTTAAACAATTAGCCATCATTAAAAAAAGAAGAGAAAATATGTTATAACTCTAAAATAGAATGTCGGCGGGTGTCAGTGAGGATGAAGTTGGTTGAAAACAAAAGGAAGGTGTGAAAAGGGTGAGAAGTAGCAGGTGGTGGGAACAAGAAGAGGCCAGAGGAGTGGCAAGAAGTTTCAGAGGAGGAGGACAGGAACTTCAGGAGTTAAGGAGAGTCGTGGGTGCAGCGAGAAGACGGCTTGGACTGACGGAGAAGGATGTGAGAAGGAGGCAAAAAAGGAAAGGAAAAGGAGGAGGCGCTTGGGGCAAGTAGCCCGCAAGGAGAAAGCGAGGGCCATGGATCAGGTAGCGAGCTCCTCGGGGACGGAGCAGGTGCGAGCTGCGAGCGAGGCCTTTGGGCCTGAAGGGGCTGCCAGAGCTTAAAACAATCTGCACGGCTCCTTTTTTTTAATTTGGCTTTTTTGAAGAGCCCACCCTCCTCTCTGTCTCTGTCTCTGAACAGATCAGCGAACCACAAAAAGAGGTAAACAAAGCTAAATTAAACCAGGGAACTCCCTCGGTAGAGCAAAACAAATTAGTGCAAACAAATTACACAGAGTCAACACACAAACAGTCGAGCATCTGTGACTCTGTGAACTACTGGAGCTGGTGGATAACATCTACAGTGCTACTACTATACAGTACATATTTACCAATACAGCTTAAAATTATTTATTTTCTGACTTTTGTGCCGTTGTATTCCCACGACCTTTTACTGTTACTGCCAGACTTTATGAAGAGGAATAAAAGAAGGAAAAAAAATAAATGACCACTGAAGCATGAATGAGAGGGCCTGGCTCACCTGAGAGAGAGAGAGAGAGAGAGAGAGGGAGAGGGAGAGAGAGAGAGAGAGAGAGAGAGAGAGAGAGAGAGAGAGAGAGAGAGAGAGAGAGAGAGAGAGAGAGAGAGAGAGAGAGAGAGAGAGAGAGAGAGAGAGAGAGAGAGAGAGAGAGAGAGAGAGAGAGAGAGAGAGAGAGAGAGAGCGAGAGAGAGAGAGAGAGAGAGAGAGAGAGAGAGAGAGAGATTAAACATGGGGTCAAAATGTCAGCCATATATTATTATTCTGTTGTATTTTTCTTTTTTTTCCCAGTGTTTGTCTTTCAGCTCAGTCAGATACCTCCCTTGGCCCCTTGGGTCCTTTTGGCCCTCTGGCTGTGGCTTTGGCCTGTCCATCTGCCTCCCACTATGCAAGTCTGGTGGGAAGGGGTGCGTGGAAGACCCCTGCACCCTTTTCAAACCCCATCCCCATGCAACGCCCTCACCAGCCCGGGGGCCAGCTGCTTGCTTGCCAGAATGTGCACATCGCTGCCAGGTGCGCCCCGGGACTCGCAGGAGGAACACCACAACACACACTCACAATACCAACACATATGCTCAATAAGCCTCTTTACAAATGGAGGCCCTACAACACACACGGTTGTACGATTTGGGCCAAATACAAGACGCACACACACACACATAGACACACAGACACCCACACACACACACACACGCACACACACACACATGGGGCTGAGACATTGGCCAATGATTTAATTTACAGGCTCAGGTGTTTCTCCACAGTCCTTCATAATGGCCTGAGCTTAGAGGGGTGAGGCACCAACAGGTAGTGCTGTTTTCTTAACTAATTGCAGCTTTAAGATTCCAGATTACTTTGGCTGGCCTATTCGATTTTGAAAAGAGTTTGTGTGTATGTTTGTCTGCATGCATGCATGTTGGGCCAAGGCAAAAGCAAACGAAGCACCTGCTTGAGGCCATCTGACCACTAAGGGGACCAAAAGCAATTAACACTCAACAGAGCTTGCTAAGCTTCGAGCAGTGTTATATTATTTTTAGTATTATCTTTGAAGTAGTATTGAAGCGGAACTGTGCAACTAAATGTTAGATATTGGCATTAAGGTAGTTAATTTGGAATTATTTTCACCAAACGTTTTTCACATTTTCATTCTGTTGTTTATGAATGAACAATATCAGAAAAAGATTTTTTTCAGCAAAATGCAAGTGCAAGTCAGCTGTGTGTGTGTGTGTGTGTGTCTCCAACAATTCTAATGTTGGCATGTTTTGTGCATTTATATCGTACTTACAGTAACCAGGTACAATTACGACCACTTGCACATTATTATAATATCCATTATCCATTCAGCTATCCATTTTATCCATCTATAGACCAGACATGAAAATGACCAAGTCGCAAATACTGTATTAAAGAGCCAGTACTTGCCAAAATCGCCCCCTGCCCTGAAATGGCAATGAGTTTCCTTTTTGGCACAAGGCCTCAAAAATGTCTGAATATTGTGATGAGGTTATATCTAATCGGAAAAAGATGATCTCACTATAGATCTGTCATTTTGTCTTGACCCCCTTTCTCTTACACTGCAGCTCATATCCAGCCGCACTTTTTATCCTCACCTTCGTCATGATCTTATCTAGTAGTTGCTTATGCCCAAATACCCCAATTGTTATGCTCTAAAAAAACAATAATTATATATTCCAAACAAGACTGTGGGAGCAATATAGCAGCTTTCTCTGATTTGCCCCATTCTTTTTTTCCTCCCTTAATCTCCCCCTCCTCTGTTTCATAAGAGCCAAGGGAGGTGGCAAAAGGAGTTTGGGGCGGTGGTGTGCTGGCAAAGCCTTTTTAAACTCTCCGGCATTATGGGGGATTATTTTGTGCAGAGATCCTGGCTTATGTGTCTGGTTTTTTTCACTCCCTCTTTCTCCTCTTGCTTGTGGCAGACATGCTCGGTAAACAGGTTGTGTCACACTTGATTGCATTTGAGAAATTAAAAAGCAGCAGTGACAATAGGCCAGTGCTGGTGGATGAGGGCCCTGGCGGGGTGGGGGTAGCAGTGGGGGGACACTGACACCATAAGACCCAAGTCTTTGGGGACCCCTGCTACGCTGTGTGACAGAAGCAGCCCTTGCTGCCACAACAATACGAGGGCTCGTCCTTCAGAGAGCACTCCTCCCGTGCACTTACCAAGTCTATCTGCAGCAGGCCATCTGCTCGCCTTCTCTCTTTCTTCTCAGTCCTCTTCTGTTTGAATTGGGCTCAAACATTCAAGTGTTTACCAGCACAAACACTAGTTGTAGGTGTTTGAGTGTTTTCAAGACATATTCCCCCTTGTGATTCACAAATAGTGTGTATACATAAGGAGCAATATTACTGCGCTTCTACATATTCAGTGCAAAAGTCATTTACAGGTAGTCAGTAACAGTTAACAACTCAAAAGAAGAACATTTTGGTTTTTGAATGCTGTGATAACTTTTGCTTCATGTTCCAAGGGTAAAGCTCCTGCAGTTAGGGGTTTGTCCTACAGGAGACAGTGTTATACTATAAAACATGGACAACACCTGGTTCTTAATAGACAAAGTTGTGTAAATGTTCGAAATCCGAAGTTCTTTTTCCCTTAAAACTATACTACAACCTCAGCCACCTTTAACATTAGCACTCTCACTGTATAAGTCTTATCAAGCACGTTTGTGTAAACTTGTTAGTTTGATTTTCATTATATGTGTTGTCATGAGAGTGACAGCCAGTTGCAACACTTCACAGGAACAAGCCAATTGTGTTTGTCAACACACTGTGCTCTCCCTGCAATAGTCAGCCATGTTTAATTTGATACGTCTCACTCGGCTAAATTTAATCTGGAGTTTTGCAGCATATTTGCGTGCAGTTATTTGATTTTGACAGGAGTGAAGCTGACACAAGTTCCGTCGCGTCCCATCCAAACGCTGCGCCTCCGTCGGGGGAGCAACTTACACTGGCCTGTCTCCAGCGTGGAGGCCTCCCTAATATATAATCTGTTGATTTACTGTCACCTCAAGGAGCACAGTTAACCCGAGGAGACGCCGCCGAAATTCATTAATCTAATTACATGTGTCATATTGGCCGAATGAGAAGGTGTTATAGCTTTGCTGCAGGATAAGTGCAAAGTAAGACTGGGTCCCACAAGGATAGCATGCAGCCGCCATGTGCTAACACTACTGTGCTTCATTACACTCTTAATTACCTATTGTTTCTAACCAGTTGGTAGCGTTTTAATGAGAATCTACAGGCAGTTAAATGTAATCTAAATTTTCTAATCTAGTGGTCCATTACCAAAGAGTCAAAATGTTATTGGTTTTGTGAGTAATCAGACTTTTAAATGGTGCTGATATCATTCCCGGAGGGCAGGACTGGGCTTCCACTGTGTAATTGAATTCAGATTTCTTCTCCTTTTTCCCTTTTCTTCTTTCCTCTCTTTGCAGAAGGCTCAGAGGAAGATTTCTCCGTTGCGGATGATCACTCGGGTCGAGGAGCATGTCTTTGGTTCTGGTTGGATCACACGTTTTTTTTCCCTACAGGCATAGGTCACAATGGTAACCCCTTCAAGAAAGAGTGTGGAATATGCACATACAGACAGCGTGCGTGCGTTTGCGTGTGTGCATGTGTGTGTTTGTGGCTTCGCCTGTCCGGTGTTCTGCTGTGCTGTCACCTGCAGCCAGATAAGCCAAAGGATTTATCACCTAGTGAATTGCCTTTGAGTGCTGGATAAAATGGTTCCAATGCATCCTCAGACGAAAATGTTGCGAGGTTAATGAGAGCCAAATTCGCAGAGGGCTAAATCTATTAGGTTTTCATGGATCGAATCAATCAACATGCACTGCACAGGGGGGATTTGTCATTTTGAAGCATTGCCCGTTTGAATTCCAAAACACAATCTACTACATGAAATGATTCACTTTGATTTTGATGGCTTCTTCATCAAGAAGATGACAGCTATGAACTAATTTCCGTTACGATTATGTTCCATACACTTATTAGCCCCAGCTTTCTTTGGTAGAACGTTCTCCTTCTACATCTAGAGAAAGCAGATTTTGGGGGATTTGATGCTTGTTTGAAAAGAAAAAAACGTTGCTTTCCATTTTTAATCACAGCAGCATTTCCATTTTTCATGCACGTTTTTACACTGCAGTTTAATGAAATTGTTTCATTATGTTATTGTGGTTTACAGCTAGCAGTGGAGTGGGCTAGCAATGCCTCATAATGTTCATCGTATTCGTGTTGGTGAAATAAAAGTATCATTTAGGGCCCCACCATGTCAATGCTGCACTAATTTCTTTTCACCTCTTCCTAATAAGACTCATGCCGTTAACTAACTGAGACGTGAGATTAGTTTAATTTTCTTCTGTAACTCCAAACAAGAAGACATGTATCATCCAAGTTATCCCGCACCCCGCCCCCATTAAAAAAAAATAAAGACATTTCTTTACTTTCCAACATTTAGCTGGAAACAAGCTCGCTTGAAACATTCTGTTTGGATGTCACACAAAAGTATTTTGTTTCTTGGGTAGGCTTATGACTGCAGAGTGGGCTTGTTATGTTCTAAATTTCTGGAACTTGATGTCTTTCTTCCATAGTTTTTTATTTGGCACATTGAATTGGCATAACTTTTATCTCAGATAGGATCGGGAGCAAAGCAAGCTAAGAAAACAGATACATCTCTCTTGATGCTTTTTGTCCAGTGTAATGAAATCGATGTCCCCCAACTGATGAACAGCATTATTCAAACAGTCTTTGCATTGTGCAAGTCGTCACATAACTGTAGTAGCCAAAGAAAAACAAATGCACTTCCTCATGCCCATTTACTATTATTCATCAGCGCTGAAAAGCGAATACAGGACAATTCAAACCTTCATCAGAAGATCGAGGCCTGATGAGACGTATTTGTTCAAAATCGGAATGTATGTTCTCTATCAGACAGTGTGTAGTTATTCTCTTTGTTCACATGATCCCCAGGGTACCTTAGAAGTCGTGGGGTCGATGTCTCCTCTGTTTGCTTCTGAACTTGGGAGCATTCTATTTAATTAGGCAGCTAATCAGCCACTAAACACACAAGAAAATGAGACAATCTGAATCTGTTTACTTCCCTCACCACACACTTTCAAACACATTATATATATTTGCATGTATAGCAGGTTGGGGGAAAAAAAAAATCATTTATCCGGGGGAAAGATCAAGGTCATGGCTCTTCCTCATACCTGATTCTGTGAAAGCAATTAATGTGTTGGCTGGTGAAGTTCAGTTGGAGGACACGAGCAGCAAAACAATAGCACATGACAGCTGCTCTCTGCTATCTCTGGCTGTGCTTTCTTCCAGCATTAATTATATTTGCAGATTCTGTCATTAACACTGAAATGGTGGAGAAGTTTGCAATTGTTCATATTTGTTATCACAAGTCAGATGTCATGTGAGTGAGCCCACATGATGAATGTAATCAGTCAACATGACAATCATTTATATTTCAGTGAAGCCTATAGTTTGCCTTTCATAACTCATGAAAATGAACTTTTAGTGTTATTGATCATAAACCATATGGTTTACAAATCTTGTTACTCATAGAGTAAAAATAAAAATAATATAATAATAATGATAATAATAATAATGATGATGGGGAAAATAGACAATGTATGGTTAGTGCTTTTACAGTTAATGGGAAATGTATGGTTAGTGCTTTTACAGTTAATCAACAACTGCACTTCTCAAATCCAAATCAGTACCAAGATTGACTTGTGAGAGAGGCCATGTGGTGCCACAGAGCAACCACCCTACAAGGGGTAAGAAATAGCACTCGTGGTAATAGTTGTCAGCTAAAGTACCTTAGTGTAAACAAATACAGAACTGCATTCTCCTAACTCCTCATGTGCTGGAAGAGATGCACGTCCTCAGACATACTCGCAATAACCAGCCTCCCATCGCCAGCGACTAAAAAATAAAGTTGAGCAGAGACCTTTGATTGCTGGGACACAGGAGAAGGACATCAACATATTGATTCATTGCCGCCTGACTGAAATAGAAAGAAAAAAGAAAAGAGAGCATGTGTGTATCTGAATGTTAATGTGCATTATCTCCATGCGTGTGGCCAACAATTTGCATTAGAGTGTGCTCGACCATGTGCTATATATGTGTAGCACAGTGGACCAGAACAGTGTTGTCAGAGGTGGAACTGCTGCTGCTCGCTGATGCCTGCATTGAGAAGATGCCAGACGGCCCTGCCTGTCAATCAGCATATAGGCCCACTAGTCCCAATCTCACTTCAATTGATCATTGAAATACACGATTAGAGGCAGAGTATCAAGGATCTAAGAATACTGCATCCATATGAAAATCACAGGAAATTCACAGGTGTCAACATTTTCCCCAAGTTGCATGGTGTGTATTGTACAATTAATTGATCAATGGAGGGGAAAAAAAAGAAAAAGCATCTGAATAATAATCAAACGTTGTTACTGATTGTCACGTCCCTTTTTACATATGAATTATATAAATGCATGATTTTGGTCATTAACAACAAATATGCTACATCAAACTCTGTTTATTAATTATGTCACGATGAGAAAGTAGAAAGAATAATATTTGGATGATAAGACATTCATGTTCTTCATCAATTTCAGTTTGATGTTTCCCAAAATAAAATACTTTTTTCCTCATCATACTAATTCACTTTTGTGAGCTTATTAAATAATGATTGGTTATGTATGATATACTGAAACGTCAAAACACAGCTGAGTCGCTCAATTTCCTTGACAGGTTATCCAATCAGGCGCAGTCCTAAAAGGAACACCTTTTTGCACGGTCGCTGTTCCCATCCAATCCCCAATCGAAAAAGAGAAAAAAAGGGAAAAAAACTAGCATGGACACAAATGACATGTTTGGTGAGGTTTATTATTCACTTCTTTTATTGAAAGGGAATACTCACACTAGCAAAATCCTTCTAACCTTGTATATATATTTTTTCTATGTAATCAACCGTGAAAATAACGATCGCCATATAGAATTTGTGCAATTGTTATCTTTCTTTGTAGCTGTTTCTAACGGCAGTTGTGTGTTGTTATTTTAATTGTAGCAGCTACTTGCTAGCTAATCCAAGAAACGACACAGCATCTAATTCTTAAGCGACGCATTTCTTGTTGCTGATTAGCAGAGACAGAAAATATGATCTGGTCAACAATATAGTCATCTTGTTAGTAGTTTCTCATCAGACAATCACGAACCAATCCATGTTATTTAATCAACGCGTTCACATTGATAAGGAAGGAACTCCGCCCCTGCCAAACGACAGCGGAACGGGTTGCCTAGCAACAATCAAAGAGAAAAGAACGTCACCTATGACGAATAGCATCTTTGCCATGTGGGCTTTTCCGTACATTTCTCGGCGCACGTTAGTGAAAGAAAAGTTTAGTCAGTGCCTGATTGAGATACAACGCCAACATGGATTTTGTTGAAGGTAGCATTGGGATCTACAGACCCCTTATGGTATGTACTATATCCAGGTGTATGTTTGAAACTGTGAGTAAAGTGCTAATATGAGTATTTTCTCGTTTCCTTTATAGAAGTTTTTTGACACTCCTGCATACAAACAATCAATGCAGACTTGCTGGAATGCTGTCTCCTATAAACTACAAGTAAGACCCAGCTATCAAGTTTGCACTAAAATACAAAAGCAAGAGCATGAGCAGAAAAATAATGTCTTTTTTTTTTTTATTAGATAGGAGTCTTGGCAGAACTTTTTAGGCTCCAGCAGAATAACCTGATCCCATCTGAGGTAACTGCTGACGCAATGGCTGACCTGCTGGTGGAGGAGACAAATAATTCACTTCGAGTAAAGTTAGTATAAACTCCTCTGCTACATGGCACTCATGCTAGCATGTTTATGTTGTAGAAGAGGGAATATGCATGATTCTGATATTCTGTCACCATGTATTTGCAGGCTTTGGGAGTTCGATGTGGAAGAGTGTTTTGAGGCTGAGTCCAAACTGGTAAGAAAAGTCTCCCAACATTTTGCATTCAGTTGTCTGCTGCACATGCTTTAGTTTATTTGTCAGTAGACATGAACAGAAACCATCAAGAGAATAACGTAAAGATGTTTTGTCCAAGAGTCACAGTTAAGTCAAAAGAGATTTAGCACATCATGAATAGAAAATAAATGATGACCTGTCCAAGAACAAAGTGCAGTTTTCAAAAATATACCCCCCATTAATTGCATTACTTATGTATATCTTGTGCACGAAAATTATAGTCAGAAGTTGATGTTGACACATTTTGTGTTATGATCAGGTTTGTTGGAAGGTTCTATAATTTCTGATGTTCTTCAATGCAGTGGGGGATAGAGTCTGTTCTGTTTGGCTTGATTTAAGAATGCTGATTTTCCAAACTTGCAAAAATCCTAAATATTCTGTCGGAGCCTCTCATTGCATCTTGTTCGTGTGTCAGGTTTTTGAGGTGAACAGCAGCATGAAGATGAGAGACATTGATTTTGAAGCCAGGAGGCTCCTTGATGCTCCTGCGATGATCCCTCCCTACTTAAAGTGAGTCTCCCTTGATCAGCTCAAGTACATGCAGTATTCATCAAATATGTGTATTAATGTTTGCTTTTATGATTCTCCAGACATAATAGGATCCTCCGCAAAGCTCAACAGTTTGCTGAGAGCTTGAAGCAGCAGAAGACCACTTGTGTGGATCTACTCAGTTCACGTGAGATGGTGATAAAGGTTCTTCCAAAAGTCCTGCAGAGCTTTTGGTTGCCTCCTCCAACCACCCCCTTTACCATGCCATCCAGATATCTTAGCAAAATGGCCGTCGGAGTGACGCAGGCTGTGTTGGACCGTGTCTCACTGACATTGTCCTCTGTCAAAATCCAATTCTCCTACTCCATAAGAGACAATTTGGTCCTGTCAATCCAGGGAAAAGTGAGACAGGCTTTCAGTGTGCAAGAACTGGTGGAGAGCATCCACAGCTTTCAACCAGAGTTCTTAAAGACCATTATAGATGTTACAGTTGAAGAAATCAGTGCACGCTCTGATCTTTTAGTGTCCCTCACATCGTCACCATCTCCGGATCTGTCCTCAGAGACAGCTTCTCTCCCAGATGATGACAACCCGAGTGAGGAGCCAACCACAGAAAATGACTCAATCGTCAGCGAAGAAGCTGTTGATTTACAATTGTCTCAATTACTTCCTTCAAGCAAAGAAGAGGAGGAAATCAATCAGTATATGAAAATGAGCATACTCAGTAACATTTCAAACTGGGTGAAAACAATATTTGTCAGAGAGCACAAACTAAGATCATAGACTTCTTACATTTACATTTATAATCGGTGCATTTGCGTTTGGAACCCAACTCCCGAACCAGGTTATTGCGAGTCATTCAAATAATTTGATGCATGGCGATGTTAGTGCAACAGTTCCCGCGTTGGCAGTGTTCTTGGGTGTTAATCTTCTCACTCCAGTTACGGCTGGTGGACTTCAGCCTTCCTCAGGAGCAAATTCTCAGGTCCACGGCAAACTCTCATCCTTCAATCTTGCACCTTACACAAAAGACAGTGAGCTGGGGAAAATGTGAAAAGTCTTAAATGGTCTTAAAAAGTCTTCGGTCTTAAACGGTGGAAATGTAAATGGAGCGTTTTCCTCCAGCACAATAGTAGTGGTTGGCTTTCGGCTCCTCCCATCCAAATTGCCAAAGAGAGTCACTTGCAGTGATAGATTTGATACCATATGCCTTTTCTGCTTCAAATATGCAATCTACAGTAGAATACAAAACTCATTGCAATTTACAGTGTGATTTTTTAAGTGTATTTTTAGACTAGTATTTGTACACTATTTGATGTTGATAAACCTTTTATTGCAATGTAGCGTGTGATTTCTTTTTAAATGTTTTTTTTAGACTACAGTATTTGTACACTCAGATGTTGATACACTTTTTTAAAAACTTTTCTTAAATGTACTTGCTGTTCATTTCATTTGCTTTAAGACACATTCCTAACGATAACAAAGTGGCTCTTACCTATCACACAATTTAGCGATTTATATATAGCTATCTTGTTTGAATATGGATTTTAATGTCTGCAAGGAATTAAACTAATGCACAAGAAAAACTACTACTCCCATAATGCTTTTCTTTAACCGACCGGATGTTGATCTTTTGTTTTTCGAACTCAGCTGTCATCGATAGTATGTTGCTTCCTGCCGTTGTGGGTGATACTTTCGAATCGTTTCTTATTTTAAACAATGTGAATATAACGAAACATGTTTGATTCCCCATCATAATATTTCTTTCGAATAGCTAACTATTTCGTAGTGCAATACGAATAATTTTCTCCCGTATCCTTATGCGATATATTTTAATATATGGATCTGCGTATAAAATATGTAATTTATCGACGATCAGTGAATTCTACACATTTTCCATGGCACTGTGAAGGTTGCGGTTATAACGAGTGCTTGGGGTGTTTGGAGTGTCCTACGTTATGGAAGGCATCACAAGGTAATGTCCCCGGAATGCAGCACTAACGTTTGATGTATTTTGATTTGAGAAAAGAAATATAATTACCCTCACCCCAATGAATGTATACATCCATCTAAATTCAACAGTACTTTTTTCATGTGTGTTCCGTTCTCTCTGATTGTTGATTAACTGCCCATGTTTTGAAAGGTGAGCTAACAACAATGTAGGCTAGCTAGCTAACACAAAAACTAACATCAGCTGTTTTCACACAACTTGGCACTAAGAAGCGAACACTCCCAATGCTTGTTGCTTCGCATACAATAAACATGTGGTGCCAAAACACTTTTATAATGTCTGTGTGATCACTGTTATACATTCCAGTTTATTTTACATTGTATATGGTGATCAACGACTTTGCATTGTGGTTACGTTGCATGCCAAAAATTATACCAAATTACAGCAAGCGTTATTACCATTATTGCATTTTTATTGCTTGTAAGATCGTCTACGTTTGGTATTTGGTAACAAACCTAAAAAAAAAAACCTGTTTCGTAATGTAACCCAATCATCAGAATTCGATTTTAGGGAGACTCGTGATCAAATTGCCCTTTACGGTATTTAACAAGTTACGGTTTCACTATATTTGACAACTATTGATTGTACCACTATGTGTCACCAAGTGCACTGTATTGTGCACTTGTTTCCCCTTCTGTGCTGCTACAACCTATAACCAGTTATTAATGCAATATTAATTACATCACAAAAGAGCTGCTTAGTGACTATACACAGAGGATCCATTCCTAATCAAAACGTGATTAAGTAAAATAAAATAAAAACAGGTTTTAGAAATGTGCATTATGTTGATCCAGGCAGGAAATATTCTGTATCAGAACTCACTCATGAATGTTTGTCTCTAACCTACAGGTCATGCATGCAGCAAAACGTGATTAAGTAAAATAAAATCTAAACAGGATTTAGAAATGTGCATTACGTTGATCCAGGCAGGAAATATTCTGTATCAGAACTTCTCACTCATGAATGTTTGTCTCTAACCTACAGGTCATGCATGCAGCCAGGCCCTAACCTGCACAAATTTTTTTTTTTCTTTTTTTTTACAAATCACCTTAGAGCAATTGTGCTTCTAGTAGGTGCAGGCTCTTCCTTCGTCTAGTCCTCATTCTTCCCCACTGCCTCCAACAGCCTAGAGTTCCCTATGTTAACTCTGTTGAGCATGTTTTACTATATTTGTCTGCGGCGACGCTCCAGGAGTGGGACTCGTGGTGAGGCTCTGACCAGTCGACGAGCAGTGGAGTCTGGCCAACGGGCGATATTGCCTGTCAGTGTGGAGGTGGAGCAGTACACCAAGGAGGTTTTGGACTTCAGCTCTCATTACGGCAGTGAGAATAGCATGTCCTACACTATGTGGAACCTGGCTGGTGTGCCTAATGTCTACCCCAGCTCTGGGGACTTTACACAGACTGCGGTGTTCAGAACTTATGGAACTTGGTGGGAACAATGTGCCAGCGCTCCAACACGTTTCCGACGCACCCCCAAAGGTTTCTACAGCCAGGATTATATTGAGCTGGGCTTTGAAGAGCCTGTTTACCCTACAGCTGTTGAGGTTCTTGAGACTTATTACCCTGGGGCTATTGTCCAGATTCTGGCCTGCTCACATAACCCCTTTTCCCAAAATCAACCTACGGATGTCAGGTGAGGCAACCATCTGATTTTGGAAAATATGAGCGGTCGCAATTAGAATTTGTAATTGTGTTATGAATATTACCAGTTGAGACAATTACATACTGTATGCTCTGTTTACGAGAATTACTGAAATGAAGAATTGCCATGGCCCGAATGTTGATTTATTTATTTTTTGTCAGGGTTATAAACGATCGCAAAGACAGTCGTCTCCAGAAATCTGGCAGCCGTTTTAACGTTGATCATTTCTCCCGTCTAATGTCTCTCATCCAGGTGGGAGGTGTTGTGGGCGGGGGAGCCCACCAAGGTGCTGGCACCCCAGGCTCGCCAGTTTTCACCTACAATCAAGCACATCAGTTTCCCCACCAACCTGCTACGCCTGGAGGTCAACAGCTCTCTTCTGGACTACTATACTGAGCTGGATGCCGTAATCCTACGTGGCGTGAAAGAAAGGCCTATGCTCGCGCTCTACAAAATGCCTGTCATCGACATGATTGATCTGAGTGACAGTGAGGAGGATCTTTCTGATCTGGGAGGTTCATTCAGACAGGGTCCGGATTGCAGGACAGGCAACGGCTACTTTGACAAACTACCCTATGAGGTGAATGATGATGAACTGATGAAGGAAAGGTTTCTATTCTATTTGAAACTAAATCCTGACTTTGATGGTTATAACTCTTATAACCGTTCCCAAAGATTTTGAGAATACCTCCCGTATAAATCATTGAGAAATGCCCAATTAAAGTCAATCAGCACTTTTTGTTGTGGCGTTTTTTTCCTTTTGACATTAATCCAAAATTACCATTGTGCGCTCATCTCTGCTCGATATTTGTTGTTTGTGTTTTGTTTGCTTCTCAATATTTTTCCATTTTTTTCCCCTCTTCTCTGACCCCCCCTCCACCCCCTCCATAGCTCATTCAACTAATACTCAGCCACCTGACCTTGCCAGACCTGTGCCGTCTGGCCCAAAGTTGTAAGATGCTGCACCAGCACTGTTGTGACCCGCTGCAGTACACCCAGCTGAGTTTGCAGCCCTACTGGGCCAGGCTGAGTGACACCTCCTTGGGATACCTGCAGAGCCGCTGCACACGCCTCCAGAGGCTCAACCTTTCTTGGACTGGCAACCGCGGCGCTCTCACCCTTAATAGCTTCAGCAGGTCAGACTGTCAGCATGAGTTCTCAAGAAAATGGCCTTGAACAGCAAAAGTTTAGAAAGAAAGCATACAAGTTGAGCTTCCTTTTAAATTGGATGATACTTTCAATACAGTATGTGTGTTACTTCTTAAACTTGATTCGAGTTAAGCAGTTGGCAAAATCGCAGCTATGCTTTGTTTCATCTCTTGTTTTTTTTCCCCCTGCCTCCCCCACCCACACAGTTTCATGAAGGTCTGTGGGCTCAGTCTGGTGCGTCTGGAGCTGTCTTGCTGCCACTTCCTGAATGAGGCCTGTTTGGAGGTTCTTGCCCAGACTTGTCCAGGGCTGCAAGAGCTGAACCTGGCCTCCTGTGACCGGCTTCACCCACAGGCCTTCACACACATTTCTAAACTTACACGCCTCCGCAGACTGGTGCTTTATCGTACCAAGGTTGAGGTAAGCGAGGTCGGAACGTATACACACAAACACTACACAATATATAAGGGCCCTTGTTTGTATGCAATTACTTCACGACCAGGCAAGACAGCTTTTTGTTATACAGTACATATTTTGTTTTTTTAACATGGAACCCTGAATTTGATCTGCCGCATTCTATCAAGAAAACTACGATCTTTAATTTGACCCTTTTTTTTTTTCAATCTTACACAAAAATGGAAAATCCACAATTTTTCATTATTCTCTTTAGACTCTGATCAAAAATACTTCACGGTAAAGCGAGCAATGGGAGTGAATTTTATTTCAATATGTAATTGGTTTGGTTAATGTGACTCCGAAGTTTGGTGATCAGCATCAATACAAGTTCTTAGTTTACTAGCTATTAAAATCGGTTTGGGACGTGATCACCATCCATTACCCTTATTATAATATGGACAAAATGAATTGTTTAGTGCACAGGTCTGCAACCTCTAGTTTCTGAGTTCCATGTGTCTCTTCCATCCATCTGGACTCGTATAGATGTGAGCTATTTCATTTGAAGTTAAGCTTCCACCTAGCATCTGTTTTTCAGAGTTCAAAATGTTTTTGTTAGAGGCACAAATAAAATGTTCCCAATAACAGTTACGTAATTTATTTCAAAAATGCAACACAGTTGTTTTTTTTAACATACAAGTTAAAAAAAAAATAAACGAAAGATACGGCATGTACTCTTATTTTCACTATTGATGTCAAAAGATTTTTTGGTGTGATTTCTGCCATAGACAGCTGAGTGACACGTCACTTGAACAACAACGTCCTTTTTTCTGCCATTGTGCTATGTATGATATGTGAGGAACTTTATGTCTCCATTGTGGCATGGCCTCACAAGTCAGTACACTATGGTTAAAACAGGCAGAGCAGAGGAAAAGGTTAAACTGGTTGTCACACAGCAAAAGCCAAAGAGGCTAATGCAACCACAATAATACTTCAAATATGGTTTTGATGGATCATCAAAGCTAACGTAGCTTTTTTAAGTCGGTGTTGAACTTCTAAACACAACCACTTACCTCTTTGTATACAACTCAGGCATTGTTTTTTTATTGTTTATTATTTATTATGTTTATAAATATGTGTTTATTCAATGTGGGCACGTGTTACAGAGTAGGTTGATTGATTTTAAGCAGTCAGTTAACACTGATCACAGGCACTCTCGATGATATACTACAGTGTTCATGTTTGGATTATCTGAAAGATAAAAGTTGTGACTCTGGTGTTAGATTTTAGTGGTTTTATTTCTTTGTCATGTTTTTCTACCGAAGCCTTGTATACACGAGTGGAGTTTCTGCAATGGATGGATGGAGGCGCGCATGCAGTTTCCTGCTGGTTGTTTACAGCGAGACAGACAGAATGAGCAGTGTGTTTGTTGTCAGGCTGTCATGATCTTGTCACTCAATACATAAACGTCTCGCTCACCGAAGATGCCAGAGGCTACGTTGAGCTTGTCTACGTAGTACAGTGACACTATTTCACTGTTCATAAATGTGCCAGCATAAGAACGCTAAGAAAGCTATCCTCACATACAGTTGCTGCACTATTGCCTGACAGTATTCAACCATATTTTAGCATCCGTGTGCATTTTCATCTCAAGTATCTCTGTGTTTATTTTTAATCTTTTGAATGTCCATTAACAAGTTCATGTGCAAGAAATTTGTGGGAGCATAATGAGTTTCAAACCAGGATTGTAAGTTATTGTATTTGTATCTTATGTTGTCTGGAGGGGTTCTTGAAATAGAACTATGTTCTGGTTGTGCACAGTTTATATATATATATTTTACATCTCTTTCCCTCCTTGTTGTCTCTGTAGCAAACAGCTATTCTTAGCATCCTGACTTTCTGCATCGAGTTGAAACACCTGAACCTCGGGAGCTGTATCAGGGTGAGAATAAACACAACAAGCACCAATATAGATTAGAATAAGCCATTATTAGTTGTGAAATGGGAAACTTCTCTAATATTGTGACAGGAAGCACCACTTCCATAACATGATACATTAACAGATGTTTGATTGAAGGGCCGGTTATCGCAATGCTCCATTTAGATGGACAGACAGACATAATTTGATAGACAAAACAGATGGACAGACAGACTAGAGTGTTTACCAGAATAAAATACATTTTTGTTAAATTATATTAATCCTGTGGCCTGTTGACCAATCCCAGGTTCACCTTTATTCTTAGCCAAACTCCACAGGGATGGTCTCCAACCTCCCGGTGACCCTGGATAGGAGAA
This sequence comes from Syngnathus typhle, assembly GCF_033458585.1. Classification (NCBI taxonomy): domain Eukaryota; kingdom Metazoa; phylum Chordata; class Actinopteri; order Syngnathiformes; family Syngnathidae; genus Syngnathus; species Syngnathus typhle. The sequence goes on along the minus strand of NC_083747.1, from coordinate 8,933,853 downwards.
ATGGGATTGTGAGGAGATGGATAGCTGAAAGGATTTTGTTGTGGAGGGGGAAACAAAATTGTTGATCTCATTTATACTTTTCAGTAAACACATACAAAATATTTAACTTTAGATACACAAGGTGGACTGGACCTTACACTTTTCCAAAAGCAGGTAAAAATATGACCTGTATCAGAATCAATGTATTTTATGCCATTTTGGTAAAGAATAATGCTTAATGTGTATATGTTAGTGTAAGTATGCATTGCATTGTGGTCCGCAGTAGTCTGGTTTTAATTATGAAACTTTATATTTTTTAATTTTTACCATCGGTTGTGCTCTGCAAATTCTTAATTTTCGGACTATAAGTCGCGTTTTTTTTCATAGTTTAGGTGGGGGGCGACTTATACTCAGGAGCGACTTATATACATATATATGTTTTTTTTTCACTTTTTTGGGCATTTTATGGCTGGTGCGACTTATACTCCGGTGCGACTTATTGTCCGAAAATTACGGTAGGTTTTACATTTCTCTCATTAACATATGAGGCATAATTTTAGGTCTTCTTTTAAAAAAAAACAAATCCTCTCTCTTGAAGATGATTCTTTTGTCTCAAGTCCCGAGTCGCTGTCCAGACGTATGACTTTGTCATCACATTTAGTGCCCAAATTTACTTGCCAAATATTCCTGTAGTTCTTTTATTGATGCTGCTGGCATATTGGCAGCCTCACTCACCAATTTTGTTTTCATTTCAGTTTGTCTGTCAGTTTTAAAGTTGTGCCTAGTTCTTATTATTTTGCTAATAGTTGAATGTACCCTGATTCAAAGTGTTTCTGTACAGATTGAAGACTATGATGTTGTGGCCAGTATGCTGGCTGCTCGCTGCCACTCACTTTGTTCCTTGGACCTGTGGCGCTGCAGAAACCTGACAGATCGTGGCCTAAATGAGCTTGTCTCTGGCTGCAGGTAAGTGAAATTCATCGCTGACTCCTAGCAACACTTCAAAGCTGACCTGGCTTGAGGTGGGCTGTGATATTTGGAGTGCAATCAGTTGCACCACTGTTTCTTGTTTGATCTGTGACTTCTCAGAATGTTAGAGGAACTGGACTTGGGCTGGAGTCCCACACTGCAGAGCAGCACTGGATGTTTCCAGCACCTTGCCCGCAGCTTACCACGTTTACGCAAACTCTTCCTCACCGCCAATCGTACAGTCCGTGACTCGGACGTCGAGGAGTTGGCCTCCTGCTGCCCATTGCTGCAACATCTAGACATACTGGGTAAAATGATTTTCTTCCTATATTACCGAAGAAGCATTGCGCATGACATGGCACGCAACACGGTCACACAAATCATTCATTAAACATGAGCGTAGCTGTGATGACTCAACAGCAGCAGGTTATGTCCTGCCCCTTGAGCATGTCTGTTCTATCAAGATAATCTAAGATCACAACTTTATTGACTAGGTATCCACATTGTGACTTGTCAGGTACACGGCTTGTGAGTGCTGCCTCATTGAAGAAACTCCTCCAGTCGTGTCCGCAGCTGCGTCTCCTGGATGTTTCCTTCTGCTCCCAGATAGACACAAGGCTAGCGCAAGAGCTATCCAGCCTCTTTCCCAGTGTAGCAATCAAGAGAAGTTTCACACATTGACCGCAGCGTGGTCTCATTTCTCATTGTATTGAAGCCGGAGGAGGCAAAGTGATGCACTGCAGAAGATGGAGAGACGCTTCAGTATCACAAAATCTTCTATTAGCGGTCACTAAATAAGGCAGTCCAACTGGGGCTGACGGTCTTTGGATTGGTATGGAACAGAAACAACCACAAACTCCTCTCCAGAGGGCTATAAAATGTGAAACTCAATTATCTTTGGACACAGTGAAGCAACTGCATTTCTTGATTGTGAAACACCACTTGTGAAAAGGCCAACAACAAAGCCTTTGAGTTAGAAAATGATGGTCACTCAAACATCACTCGAGACAAATAAGAAAAAAAGTTCTTTGTTACAAAATGCTGCGAAGCAGCAGCAGAACTTCATGGTGACCTCCAGCTTGTTCTATGAAGAATGATCAGGGCTTTGGTCAGTGCCTTCTCAAATTGACCATTATTATCTTGTGCAAACATCGTTGACACCTCAGTTCTGATGGTACCATCTAGCCACTTTGTTTTAGTTATCAGGAATCATGTATGCTATTGCAGTGGATATAAAAAGACTCAGGGATGTCCAAATTCCAGCTTTTGGTGATGTGAATAGATGTGATGTTCTCCACGTTTAATGCGTCATATAACCCGCACAACTCAATCAAAAATCAAACTCAAAACCTTTAGGACATATAGTTGCACCTGGAATCTATCAGCGGAGCACAACTTGATGTGGAAATATTTGCCCACTCTCCCAAAAAACACTCCAAACCCGTCAGATTGCAAGGGCATCTCATACTCAGCCCTCTTCAGATCACCCCTGCAGATGTCCAATCAGTTTAAGGTCTGGACACTGAATCTTAATCTCTCTCTGGTGAAGCCATTCTTCAGTTGATTTGGATGTGTGGAAGATCAAGTTCCTCTTCAGCTTCATAACATAAGATAGAAAGTTTTGTGCTAAAACAGACCTCTATATTTGGAACTGTTCATAATTCTTGACTAAATCTCTAGGTCCACTTTTTTTATTTTTTTATTTTGCCAAACATACCTTTTGCAATTCTAGTCAACCATAGATTCACTGACGTAAATGAGAAACCGTTTTCAATTGCCTCACTGGGTTAAACAAGTACATACGTTTTTTTTGTTTTGTTTTTTAAATATGAATTTGACCAAATTTGTAGACATCAGGTTTTGGCCGACGCCAGCAATGAGATTGCATTAATAAGTAATCAAGAATTACTTTTGATGTATTACTTGTTTAGAGACCTTGTTTCATCTAAAATTGACCAAATGTTTGTAAATTCAGTCAATGATCAGTAAGTACTTGTATTTCTATAGTCCTCCATGAACACAGATTGAATAGCGCTGTGTTGAATCAAAATTAAAATTTTCAAAAATCTACTTTGACTTTGCATAACAATAATCAACAAGTTTGAATGTGATTGAGCAATTCTGAACAAAACCACATGCCACAAAAGTGAGAGTAAACTTGTGCAACCACATTGTTTTTGTAGTCAATTTTCACTTCCCCTCTGTCAAATATTTTTGTTTTGAATTGAGTTTAAAGGTTAGGTCACATTAATGGTGGAGGAAATTTTGGAATGATAAATCCTTTTAACATCACAAAACAACACTTTTTATATCCATTGTATATATGTACTCATTAATTTTAAATGTGAATGCTGTGGGAAGAATGGCATATTTGAAAAAGGACTTCATTCAGTTGAAATGCAACGTCAGGCATCATTATCCAGTAGTGTTGCTGTGAATGTGGTCATTTAAACGTTTCAGTTTAAAAAGACTGAAAAGTGGTACAATGATATCCAAACTACAACAACTCAATTTATATTTCTCTTTTTTTTCTTTCTTTCATCAAATCACAGACTTGCATGAAGGAAAACAATTCGGTTATGTTAAGAAATTTTACTTTGAATGAAACAAGTTTAACAATTGTTATCTGTTCCAAATCTAAATATTTTTACTCACACACGTTATTGTACGTTTACTTAAGCGATTCTCATTTCCCCCCACACATGGATAATTGATTTCTGGTCAGAATAACTGATCCATTCACTTTGTTTGAGTTTCATCACCAAAGACACCTTCGTTCAAACAACATTAGTCATGACATGCTAATTAATAAAGTAACTAGGACAGCTAGTATTTCTCTTAAGATTACACACTCTTTTCTTTTGTACTTTGTTCTGATCTGCCACTCACTGCTGTCTGACATTTAGTTGCCTAGCTGCCAAAGAGAAGTTTGTCTTAACTAAAGACATTTCTGTCCTACAGTTTTGACCACTAGTAGTTGTAAATTTTGGGGGCTGATGTTGTTTTTGTACCAAGTTTGCTACCAATCAGCACAACAAATATAACTCAAGCATACTACCAATGACTATATTGATAAATTAGCTTTACTCAAAGCTGTGATGTATCAGGTTGTTTTTTTATTATTTTGAAAATGGTGCGATTCCATTCCTATGAACCCAGTGTGACATATTGATTATACTCATAATGTATATAATTTCCAGCAACTCAACTTTGGGGGATTGTTGTTCTACCTCATAACAACCACCCACAGCCACATCATATGTAATCTCATACATTTTGTTGGCAACCTCTCATTATTTAGTTAATGTTTTAGCACTGACTGACCACTGACTGATTTAAATGTGTTCAGTATTTGAACCCAGTTTTTGTTCGTGGGAAAATTGTACCGCTGTAGTGATGACACTGGGGACTTTCCAATAATCAAGAGTCAAATAAAAGCCACATGGATGACTGATGTACTATGTCCACTTCTTATCAAGATCCAAACATGAATAGTGGAACAGTGGAAGTCATCCTATCCAAATGTAATGTAAATGATCAATTTGCCATTCTCTGGCTTTATGAGCAAGCAGATGCTGTCATTTCTGTATCCACCGCAAAAACTACGACATGTGCAGCCATTAGCAAGGGTGACTGACTGGAAGCAAATAGCGGAATGATCTTTTTCCACTTTGTCCTCTGCTGTTTTGCAGTCCATTAAAACCGCAGGGAGAAGTGACACGAGCTTGTCTCCTTAACTGCCTTTTAATTAATTGTTTGTGCCTGGATTAATGATGTATATTGTGGCCCTGTAATGTGCCCTAATGACAGAGAATGAGGCGGCCTCAACTGGAGTATTAATTTAAGCTGCCTCCCCAATGATTATTCCTCAGTCAGTGCTCAGTGTGAGGATGGAGACAGGATTCGTGGAGGTTTTCCTGATTCCCCGCTCACTTTTGGTTATGAGGCTCTTTTATCCAAAGCACAGTCTATTTGTTTAGCTTTTAACTTGTTAAAGCTGTGAGAGATGACTATGGATCTACTGTTTGAGGCATACTTCCTACCCTAAAATGTAAGTCAAGGAAAAGATTAAGTGATGGGGAGAAATGGAATCTTGTTTTAACTTTGTGAAAGTCAAGACTTAGACTCAACTTTATTTATCCCTTGGGATTACTTACTCAGGAAATTCTGGTTCGAGTAGCAAACACAGAAAAACAGAACAAGAGGGAACAGTGCATATGAGTAATAAAGAGTTGAGCAATACTATATAAATGGAGCACTGCTAAAATGAACTCCAAAGCTCATATGTGATATAAATATAAAGCATGAAAGACAGAACTAAAGAACATTTTCACTATGATTATCGTTAGTTGCAGTATTATTATTTTTTAAATTGTTTTTAGTCTTAAGTTAATCATTTTTTTTTTTTTACAGTTAGTTTTAGTTATTTCATCACGAAAGGGGAAATTCAACAAGTTTCCATTTCAGTTATACAGGTTGTAGGTCACAGTAAAATTACTATATGTCCTGGTCTCATCTTCTGTATCCCACAAAAAACAGGAATCTGAACTGGGGTGTGTAGACTTTTATTATCCACCACGCTCTGACTGTTCTGATTGGTTTAACTTGACCACCAGTGTCTCAGGAGGTTTTGGAAGTATCGGAGCTCAGATGAGCATGTCGCGCAATTATAGCCGGAATAATAACTCACTGATGGGGTGACACGATTCGCTCCACTGATCAGAAAAGTTCATGTGAAGTTCTAATTAAACGCTAACTCGTTTACAAATGAACGCACGCACGTATTTGTGTGCTTAAGTGTGCCGGGTGTAATTAGCTGCAGTGTCTGAGCTAGATGGAACAACAACAATGTCAAATACCTAGTAGAGTTCCACAACGTGTGTGTGTGTCTGTGTGATATCGAAAAAAGGGATGATTTGACCAACTTTTGTGCATCTTCCCACTTGTCAAAAAACAAATACCAAGCTAGAATGAAAACTAAAGATACTGTAGATACTCTACTAAACATGCATTGCAGTTCTCTTAAAATCAGCTATTTCTTGACAGCTGCTTCAGAGATTTGTATGCTTGAATAATTACTCAACTCATTAGATTAGATTTAGTAATTAAATAGCAATCGTGCGGCACCATAGAAGACTTTATGTTTTGCTCATGTTTGGACTCTTTTCCTTAAACTGTGCTTGTCAGCATTCGTATACTTCGCAACCGTGTATTCCTAATAAATTGGAAAAAAAAAATCTGCTTGTTCAACTCTAGCATGCCAGCAACTCCTAAATCCAGAGTTAATTTCATTCCATCCTTGTACTTGTCTTACCTTGACTTGTCAAAATGTCTTTGGCGAGAGATGAGTATTCCCTGCTTGATCCAAGCCACTGCCAAAACATAATCAATTTACGATGAGCTGGGGCTGAAAGAAGTATGCTGCAAAGTGTCAGAGTTGAGAAGCTGGAACCTAAAAGTGTCATACACGTGTCTCCAATGATCTTCTGAGACTTTTGGAGGAGAATATTCAATTGTGTTGTCTTTTGTGGACAACTTTGTGGACTAGTAGGCAATTAGTTGATGATATATAACATTCATCCTATCAAAGTTTTCAGGACTAAAGCATTTGGCTATCATGCAGTTAATACAGAATCAGTCATATTCACCATGAAATTCCATATATGTATACACATATTTATATAGAAATTATAAGTAACTGATAGTTTTTGATTTTTATGAATTTGCTCTGATCGTGTCACAGTTACTTCCCTTATAAAGACAGATGCATAGTGTATTGTTTAAGTTTTATCAGAAAATGGATGGATGGATGGATTATAAAGTACAATAAATATTATTGTTATTCATTCATCAATTATTTTATATATAGTTTGGGGTTGGATGTAGTTGTTTTGCACCGTTTGCTTGTTTGTTTGTTTTACATTCATTTAGTTTGTCATTGTTGTCCCCTCAGAATAAACTCAAAATTCAAACGACAGGATTTTCTTTTCATATGTTTAGGATGATATTGTTTGCTTTATGTAAACATTCTGTAACTATACTCTTTCCAATGCGCGCATCATCAGCGCCAGCTAGAGGGCCACATAGAATCAGTAGGTGGCGCTACAGCACCAACTACTCCTTCACAATGTTTTGAAACCATCTCAGCAAGACAAACACTGCACTTTTCCTACCCTGGAAGTCTAATGGGAGATTTCACCTAAATAAAGAGGAAGGTGTAATTAACGTGACGCACTATTAATTGCGTTTGCTACAGCGAGCATGTAAAGGGCGCACGGGTATACTCTTTGGATAACAGGGGTGCACATAGCGGACCTGTAACAAAATCAGTAGCCTCTATAGACACGCTAGTTCAAAAAGCGTGTTTAATCGGTGAACTGAAACTATTAATTCTCAAAGAAAATGACTATCTGTTGGAATTGCCTTAAATTAGAAAAAGGCCTTAAAAACAATTGAGGTGGAAAATGAGACTAAATAAGAAACCACAACACATAACTTTTTACAGACAGTCATATTTAAGGTCATATTGTTTTATGAGTTCATTAAATACTATTTAAGACATCATTATTTCTGAGTCTGTATAAAATGATGGCATTTACGCACCTGGGGCATCCTTGTGTCAATTCGTTTAACTATTGCAATTTTAATAACCGTGTTTGTTAATTTGTTTCTGATCAGATTAACTCCAGTCAACGTTGTTACTCTTACTAATTCAATGTATGTTGGGTGCGATCTGAAAGTAAACTTGCAAAATAACCACCTTTCCTGACAGTTTGTCTAGACCAGTGGAAAAAAAAACATTATTCCATCCATCTATTTTCAACACCGCTTATCCTTTTAAGGGTCGCGGGGGGTGCTGGAGCCTATCACCTGACATCGGGCAAAACCCTGAACTGGATATTATTATTATTATTATTATTATTATTATTATTATTATTATTATTATTATTATTATTATTATTATTATTATTATTATTATTATTATTATTATTATTATTAGTATTAGTATTAGTATTAGTATTATTATTATTTTCTCATGGGAAAGTATTGCCTTGTGGCTGGAATAACATCCCATTGTGCGTTTGGAAGGAATTAAACCATCCAACATTTTTAAAGAACGGCCATAATACCTCAAAAGCGTTCAATTGATGTTTTAAGGTATGTTTAATGTCTAAAATTTAATTTTAGTGCCTTTTTAGTACTGTTTAATTTCAAGGATAAAAGGGTCATTTGGATCTCCATCTATCGGGCCTGATAATGAGAATAATGAGAAAGTCCGTTTTTAAAAAGCAACCTGGTGCACAAGCACAAACAATATTCAAGACTTTGGCCTTACATAAAGGTAGGAATGAGCTAACTTTTGACCGAAAAACACATTTAGTCCTTACATTGGAAAAAAGCTGTTTAATATCAACCCCATATTTAAAAATGTGCAAGTCCGTTTGTTCATATAAGTCATGAAGCACCCACACATTAACCATCTCTGTAACCCCAGTTTCAGCCAGTGAATATGACGTCATATAACCCCCAATAACCAAACAAACTGACAGACAAACAAACTGAAAAATAGCAGAAAAAAAAGGAAAGAGAAAAAACTGTTATCCCCGAAAAACAGGTAAAAAAGCAGATAGGTGCAGAGCAGATCCAAATCTTATAACTTGAACTTGCAGTGGATTTGGACTTGAATCGATTGATTAAAGCTGGTGAAGAAACATTTCATCGTAACGAGGGGTTTTCCTGCTTTCTCGCGGGTTAAAAGAAAAACTCCGGGGAGTAAAACACACCCCTCAGAAATGCTCGAAATTTTAGGATAAAATAAGAGTCCATCTACGGAACAAAAAGATGTATATACATATAGATGTGAAAATTGAAATAAAATACTGTTCCCTACGAAACCAAAGACTTCGTTTTTACCTGTATCGTCCTGTTTCCTCCACAAAGTTCATTCGAGAATAAATTACAAAAACAGACAAATACAAATATAAAACAGAAGGCTGATGAAAAACAGTGAAGATGAAACAAACGAAAACAAATAGCGCAATAATAATAATAATAATAATAATAATAATAATAATAATAATAATAATAATAATAATAATAATAATAATAATTTGATCAAATGCTGGTTTTGGGGTCATATTAATAGCCTATGTTTTTTGTGTGTGTGTGTGTGGGGGGGACGAATTACTTGCTCTTTTTAACTTATTTTCAGTCGCTCCCACTTGTGATTTGTGATGAATTTTTAAAAACACTAATGGTTTTTATTTTAAAATTCATTCCATAAAGCATACGTGTGAATCTGTAACTGAATCTACATTTTTCTGCAGTAGTATAGAACTCCTAAAACGATTTGAACGGAATTTACATGACGTAAAAAAATATCTCAAATGCACCGGCGAATGCGCAGAGTCATAAATAATACACAAACACAAGGCAGTAGGTATTACGAAGGAAACTGGATTTGAAAAAGTCTGTTTCTTGAATAATTAAAAAAGTGCCCCAGTGTAAAAAAAAAAAAAAAAAAAAAAAAAAGAAAGATGGAACGATGACATTTAAAGTACAGTATTTACAAAAGTGAATGTTATAGAAAGTAAGAGTCCGTCCTGACCTGCGGATGACGCAACAAATCTTTTTGGAAGCTGGGCATCTAAAGGAGAATATAGGCGAGGGTTGGTTTTTTTTTTTTTTTTATTCATAATAAGCTAGACATTATCCTCTTGATAGCTGATCACAGCCACGGCCATGAGTTTTAGTCTGTGAGCCACACAGATATAATCATCAATATCTTAATGGTAACATTGGTCCGTGTTTGTTTTGGATGATGAAATACAGACTGACCTCAGTTATTGTAGAATAAATAGGAGCTGGATGGCCTGCTGTCTCCGCGCAAGAAAATGAATGCAAAGCTGACAGATGCTCACCCTGAGCTAGACTCTTTAGTGGCCCCCAGCATCCAATCAAGCAGCAAGCATCCCTGCTGCATGGAGCTACACATCTAAAACGCCTTTGCTTTTTTCTCTCTCTCAAATTATTATCTTTTTTTTCTCTCCACACACGGAAATAATGTGTTGTTGATAAAGTGGCCAAGCTATTCTGCTGTTTAAGAACGGGTGCGCACGTTTGGCGTCGAAAACAACAGCATCCTTTTGCCCTCCCCTCTGTTGTTCTAATTCCATGACACAATGGGGGGGCTACACCTTGAAACTGCGTCGAATGGACTCACAGTGCTCGGCTGGTATCCTCAGAACAGAAGAAAACACAGGTTGATGTTCCTTGAGCTCTGTAGAGAGATGAGAAGGGGGTCGTCCCGTCCCCCCTCTTCTGCTCTCCTTCTGTGTATACGTACGTACTCACTGCTATTCATTATACATAAAACACTCGGTTCATAGTCCAGTGATTTATATAGAACTCAAAATTTCGGCCAAGTCCTGTCGGAGCGCTCCAAGATGCGAGGCGGAGCTCACTGAACCGGGGTTTGGACCCCGTGGTGGGGCGGCGTGTCCCCGTACACGTCCTCGCTCCCCGGCAGAGCTCCTCCAGGAGGCGTCATCCGTTTCTCTTTCTGTCTCCTATTACAAAACCAAACCCTTACCACTTCTTTCTCCAAATGCAGACTGTCCGCCAGGGAGATTATTTCCGACGCTGCGGGTTTTGGGCACTTCAAAAAATGGCTCTCCAAAGCCCCCTTGACGCTGACCTCGATCGAGGTCCGTTTTTTCCTTTTCCTGCCCTGTGCGGCGATTTTGTCCAGGCTGGTCGGGCTGCCTGAAGTGGAGTCCGCCTCCTCCAGCCACTTGTTCAACAGAGGCTTCAGCTTGCACATGTTTTTGAAGCTGAGTTGCAGGGCCTCAAACCTGCAAATGGTGGTCTGGGAGAACACATTCCCGTACAAGGTCCCTAGAGCGAGCCCCACGTCCGCCTGCGTGAAGCCCAGCTTGATCCTGCGCTGCTTGAATTGTTTGGCGAACTGCTCCAAGTCGTCCGAGGTCGGCGTGTCCTCGTCCGAGTGGTCGTGGTGGTGGTTCGGTCCGTGCTGGTGCTGATGCTGCTGGGACGGCGGATGGCTGTGCTCGCTAAGGTGCGGACTGTGGTGGTCCTCGTGAGGGTCTCGTAGGTTGTGGTGGTGCAGCCCCTGGCCGCCGCCCGGCCCCGGGATCAGACCGTTGACGCCGAAGCTCGGCTGCGAGTAGATCAAGCTTTGGCCGTTGGTGGTCGCCATGCTGGGAATGTGCGCCGCCGTGGTGGTCCTCCATGCCCGGGCGTCGTGGTGGTTCCCGCCGTGCGCCGCCTGGTGCACCTGCAGGTGGGACGGCGCTCGCGCCTGGTGCTGCAGGTTGCTGCTGGAGTTGTGCATGTCGTCTCGGGCGCTCTGCACCGCCGGTTTAATGTCCTGCTCCGATGACCACGGGGCCGCCTCCCCGTGGGACAGCGCGGCGATCCACTGGTGAGCGTGGCTCAGCGCGTGGCCGTTGCCCTGCAGCTGGTAGTCGCTCTGCAACAGGCTCTGCGCGTCCCGGTACGCCGCGGCTTGCTGCATGCTGCCAGGCTCCGAGTGCACGATGGATGCGCTGGAGGTGAGGATGCTGTAGTGGTTAGACGCTGCGGTCGCCATGACGCTCGGAGCCGGACTGGTAGCTCGCATTAGAACCAGCTCGCATTTGACGCACGCATCCTCTCGTCTGCTGCCTACAGGCGGCTCCCTCCCCGGCGCTCTGCCGAGTGGACGCCGAGGCTCACCTGCATCTCCGCGCCGCTCCGCCCCGCCCGCTCATTGGTCGTGCCAAACTGATGGACGTCGTTGCTAGGGGCGACGGCGTGCCGATTGGCCGCGGGGAACGCGTTTCTCTCTTTGGTGATTGGGGTGTGAGAGGAGGCTGAGTGGAGGAAAGCGTTGGAGTGCAGCATGGAGGAGCGGAGCGCAGCGCAGCGCAGCGGCGGCTTCGGCAGAGGCAGTGCAACTGTAAGAGAGAGTTGATTTACTTGGATTATCACGCACTGTCATGACTGACGTCGCAGGTGTAGCTGTTAGTTCCAGAAAAGTGCTGATGATGGATATCGATCGCTGTCACTATATTGTCGTGTTGAGCATGTAGTAAATGGTGCGTGTCTAACATCCTCATCTATTTGCGTATAGATCTTTAATTTGGATCTGCATCGTGTCGATAAACAGTAGATTGTCACGTTAAATGTTTGTAGAAGCAGTCAGTTTTGTTAATATATTGCATTCAAGGAAATATTGCTGTACGGCAGCTTTTGCTACTGAATCATTTTTCAAGTTGCCTTGCATTTAAGTTTGGAATGTTTAACTTGTGATGCAATTCAGTCCCAAACTGACAAAGTAGTTAAAAATGGTTCAAAACAGCACGTATGCGACATTAAAACTTGAAATATTTGCAATTCTAAAAGGATTATTTAAAGATGCGCCATTGTTGTACATGTTTTCTAAATGCCAGTCGGCTAAATAAATAAAACCGGCTGTCATTTGAAAAAGCAATAAAAAGTTACATGTATGTTTTATAATTAGTAAATAGCTTAAAGGAAACTCCAGGTTATAATCTTTCTAAGACAAAACAACAACAACAATATAATACGTGATTGAAAATATAGCTTTGTGGCGATGTGCGTATAAGTGTAATGGCCAGACAACTATTTGTTGTCTTATTATTAAAACGTTTGAAAAAGGACCTCAGGGTAAATTGTTTTCATTGTATTTGTGTTTGAATAATTGTATTTGATTTGAAAAAGAACTATCCAAACATATTAAATGCTGGTCATTGGCATTTAAGCAAACATATACAGAGTATGTATGTATGTATGTATGTATGTATGTATGTATGTATGTATGTATGTATGTATGTATGTATGTATGTATGTATGTATGTATGTATGTATTTATTTATTTATTTATTTATTTATTTATTTATTTATTTATTTATTTATTTATTTACTTAACTTTCAAAAGCTTCAAAAACATTTAAATGGATGTTTTGTATTCAATTTGAAAAAGTATAAACTAACTGTTGTTGTCTAATAAGAAAAAACACACTTTCCCTGTGATGATGAGACTGATAATATATTTACATGACCTCAAATTAGTTGTACACCATTCTGCAAGTTTACCGTTATAAAAACAAACTTGTGAGAGCCCCCTTACGTCACCAAAAGAGATCTTTAAAATAATCTCAGCACTTCTATCATTCAAAACACTCAAGTTTAATGGCGTGTGGGAAAACTGGCTGCTCATCACCCAGTGAAGCACAAACACACCAAAATAAATTAAGAGACAGTTTAATGTCCAAACCGAGGCCTCCGGTCCAGAGCAGAGGGAACAGAAGGAGCAGGCTTCCATCCCGCCCCAGGAGCAGGACTTTGTCCGGAGAGGCCGACATTCCTGGCTCGCCACTGCTGGTTGCCATAGGGAGACGTAAATGAAACAACAGCAGTGGCGTTGCTCCCTTCCCCCTCCCTGAATGCTCCTGTTCTATCTAAAAGCCTCTATTTAGAGAGGCTCTCTGCTGTGGGAACAAAGCCTGGACGGGGATAAAGGAGGGAGAAGGAAAGCGCATGGAGCCCTGAGAGGTAGAAAAGTAGAAGGAAATCAAAAAGATGAGAGATTATGTCCCTCCTCAAAGCTGCTCCTCACACTGCAGTGAGATAAAGCAAAAAGAAAAAAAAAGAATCCAACACCTCCCAAGGTAAACAACAATTTCATTGTAAAACACTTCAATAATTCACTATATACATGTATGCAAAAAAGCGGCAAGTCCCAAATGAAATCAATAAATCAATCGACAAGGTTCTTCATTTGTACAAAAATGTAAATTAAAAACTACTCAAATGGACAAAACTACAATTAAATATTTAATTAAACTTGATCATGTAGTAAGAAATTGTAATAAAATTATGAGACAAACTAACTTTGAGGAAAATAAATTAGCCAATTGAAACATTTAAGTTCTCAAATAGGCACTCCAGGGGGTGTACGTAATATTTGAAAATATCTTTAAAAAGTAGCAATCTTTTCAAAATAAGCATTAATTGATCTCAATATTTCAGGAAAATCCAAGTTGATACTATGATTTATATTCAGTACAGGCTATTATATCCTAAAAATGTCCTCCCCATACCAGAATGGTCATATTCCACCTATAGGATCACCTGCCAAACATTTGAAAAAATGTAAATATAAGTGAATCATTTCTTTTTGAGAACAGATATTGATCCCATGTTGATAATATTTTTGTTTATATGTGAACAAATCCTTATTTTTAATGAAGCTATTTCTCTTTCTTTTTTTGTTGTATCTTTTTATTTCCAAATATAAGAGAGTCTGCCATACAAATTGAGTTTCATAGTTTAATAAATCTGATAATGATGGCATAACACTGTTTTAAGTCCTTTTTTCCCCCATCCAAAAATGCTTTGCGCTAGTTTGGCGGTATGAGGTTGAAAAGAATATTTCACAGGGGATACACCACTGAAAGCTTGAGAACCACAGATCGCATAAACATTTAAATGTATTTGTTACAAAGTTCTTAGTCTAATAAACGACAACAACCTAGGCCTACAAAACGTTTGACAGAAAAGAATACATTTTTGCAGTTGTGTAATTATACTGAGCCATGATTCTAAAAGTTTCTCTCTCGCTCTCTATTGTGACTAGCCAAACTGTTAGAAACACCGTTTCAGTGCAGTAATACATTACTGTCAACTACAACTACAATAATATTCTGAAATTAAACTTTTCAAAATCAAGCATCGCTTGAAGAGGCATTTTGGTTTAGATGTACCTAATGTTGTGGTCAGTGAATGGAGAATAAAATGGTACAAAAAAAAAAAGGAATCCCACAAAAAGATTCTATGACCATAAAATAGGAATACAACAGTATCAGTGATCCAAGTGAATACCACTATGCTGCTTTTGCCAACTACGTTTTCCGCTTTTCCAAGTGTTAAGTCGTGGGAATCCCTTTCACTTATTGAACAAACCACCCCTTTAAGAATAAACAGATGGCGGCACTTTGATGGAAAACTCACCAAGTGCTTGTACTAGTTTCCGCTTATAAGTGGAACTCTTTGATAAGTGCACCTAATTGGGCCATTAATGTCGATCATTTCATAGGCTAATAATCCTTTGAATGAATTCAAGTGATACAAGATAAAGTTTCTGGGCACGGCTCCGTAATTCCTTCTGGTAATAGTGAACGTTATTGTGGCGTAACTTAGAAATGGGCCAAATCAAAAGAACATTGTGGTAATTAGGCTGTAATTCAAGGAATTACCACATCGCCACATAGGCTTAAATAGTCGTGTTGGGAGAAACGCAAAGCACATTATTCTAATGGTCTAATATGCAAAATATGTCTTGTTTCAATTACATGGTTTAACAATGCATAAATGATGTGAGCCTTGTTATTTGGACTGCAGGGTCGGCCGTTATTCAATCACTTAAGGGGGCCAGTGTTAGGGGCTGATCTACCATCACTATACTATATACATGTATATATATATATATATATATATTAAAAAAAAAAATTAACAGACCACCAAGGGCCACTGCCAACCAACATTTAAGGGAATAAAGATGAACAGCAGAGAATGTAAGCGTTAAATTAACAGTGGGATGGATAATTATATGACCCGTGTGTTGTAAAGATTCAATTTCTAACGCTCTAATTAGGCAACCGTCTCCCCATACATCAGTTCACATCCCTCTGCCATTTTCTCTCTAGAAAGCGTCCTGTGAGCGGAAATAATTGCATTTTATTAAGACACCGCTTGCGTAATGAAGAGAGACAAAGGAGGGCTGGTAAAATATACGTTCTCTAAACGGCTTGTTCCACACTTTGTCCACTGTGCCAGTTTGTAATGTGTAAAATGATGCAGCTCCCAGATTCCTTGTCAGACAACGTGCATGTTTCAACTGTGGGAAAGATTATTCACTTACTACACCAAAAGCACAATAATAATATCAGCGATGCTTTCAAAGACTGCATTGGAAGGAGTTGGTCCATCCATCAATCTTTTTTCTACCACTTATCCTGCTCAAGGTCATAGGTGAGCTGGAGCTTATCCCAGTTGACTGAGTTGGGTACAGCTGGACTGATCACCAGTTAGTCAAAGAGCTGAAAAATGGAGGCAAACAAGTCACACTGATGGAGAATTTCCAGTCTTCAATTAACCTTACATGGATTTTTGTGGGAAGGAACAGAGGCCATGGAGTAAATCACCAAATGACTACCAAATAAACCGATCACCAGCAGTCAAATTTGATATTATAAAACGTGATAACATAAAAGTTGACAAATGCAGGAGTGCTTCCATAATGAGCCTTTTTACTCTCTACAATGCATCTGAAATAAAACAATCATGACTTCCAGCTTTAATTAAAGAGGTTCCACTTAAACATTTCATTATTTTAGAATCATCGACTTTTTATTCAAAGGACCTCCATTTTATGTTCAAAATAATCATCATTTGTTTCGTAGATGGATCAAAACGATTTGTAGAATGACTGCCTGAAATCTAAGGCTTTCCCCAATAATTTTATCAACACTACAAATAGAAATATATCCTATATAGTAAATTATGATTGGGATTTTGGCCTGTGTGCTATTAAATATTTCTCGATTGAGCACACAGGATAATTCTCATAACAATGATAATTATTGTTTATCTCATTATACAGGAACAAAGAAGGGTTGTCAAGGCCTCCTGCAAGGCTTACATAACAGCAGCTGACCCACGTCTTTCATCCCTGCTCTAATTGTTGTGGGCATCAAAGAAGACGGAGATTGACAGGCTGTAAGGGCGGATTAATGCGTCGGCCGATGACGACGAACTGAGGTGTGAGGGAGGGGAACTGTGGAGAAGACGTGGGGTCTAAAATAGTTGAGGAGGACAAAAAGTGGGGAGCGAGTTAACGAGAGGGAGAGCATTAATTGTCCGCATTGAGCTCTCTTTTGCTGAGTGTGCCTGTCCAAGTTGCCGGCGCTAACCCCTCTAGCAGCCCACCGTGATCTGAGCCAGCTCTCAGACCGCTGTATTCCAATGCAATTAGGCCACTCAAAGGCCTGCTTAAAGCTGTACCACTCTGCACACACACACACACACACACACGGTTAGCAACAACCCTTGTGGGTCCCTCCCATTGTCACAGGGAGGTGTATTCCGTCCCTCATTTGGAAGGCCTGGATGAAGAGACCACCCTGGGGAGTATAAAAAAAAGGCAGGATTACCTCTCTTTCTGTCCTCTTTTACCTTTCATCACTCTCTGGCTCTTTACTGCTTTCTCTATTGCTGTTGCTTCCTCCTCTAAAGTCTATCAGCTGGAGCAGGCGTTGAGGGCACAGACAGAACACAGCACACCTTCTGCAAGAGAAAACACAAGAGGATGTCGACATGGGACTGCTTCTGCTATATCATACCCCTCCCTCCTTATTATTCATACAGTCAAATATTTCAACAAGTGTTGCTCCTTGGCTCATCCCTCTTGGCATGAGTCTCGCCTGTGTTGTATTAATGGAAGGCTCTTCACCATAGCGGTTTTCTTGGCTGCGTTTCAGTGTCTCGTTCCCCAGAAAGCATTTAAAACAGATTACCAAGCTAACGCTACACCTCCCCAATAAAGCAGGGGGGAAGCTGGCACATTAACACCTGCAATACTCCTCAATGCCCTCAATAGATTAATGGAATAATCCACACAATGAGGTCTTTGATTCATGCGGTTTGGCAGGCAGGAACGCCAGCACGGGAAACCTGCCACGAGCAGTTGCCTTTCTTATTTTTCTAATCTTTGCATCGGATGAGCTTTTGATGTATTTTAACTCCTGCATCTGCTGTTTTGCATGTTCCCAGTCAGAGGAATAACTTGCTTGTGATGCTCACGTGAAGGCAGAAGGGGAGGAATCACAGGCTTTCTGAAGGGTGTTAAAACAGGAGCTCGCCCTCCTCCTTCCCCCATTTCTCTGTGTAAGGATGCACATAAAGGAGTGCGTGTGCATGCGTGTGTGTGTGTGTGTGTGTGTGTCAGAGCTCACAGTCCCATCGCTCATGTGCGGCTCGATTAGCCCCACGTGTGTCGTTCGTCAGACGTGGAGGCAGAGCAGATGGCAGGAGATGCATGGTGTTACCATGCTGCTGCACAATGTAACACTGCTCTAATTGAAACATCAATACGGCCCTGTCAATACACAATTGCTTCTTTACCAAACACCACTACCCACAGTGAAAAAGACTTTTTTTCCCCTTCCTTCTTTTTTTTTTTTTTTTTTAAATCAGACTATTTTACTTTGAAAAGTTGAAAGTCAACTCTGTAATCACAACACAACTTGTTTTCTCGTCAGTTTGTTTCAGGTATGCCGAACATCCAAATCTGAATGACACACATCACTTGATTTGTGTTTGTAGATGCCAAAGGAGGCAGGGAGTTAAATTAAAAAGCGAACTTCCTCTGTAGCGTCTCCTTTGCGGCATATTTTTAATGAATTGATAAAGACTTGAGGGGGTTCACATTCCTGTGATCGGTAATTTGATGTTAGTGTAAATTCAGTGGAGACCAGAGAGAAATTAAGTGGCTAGAAATTAATTTGTTATTTGTCCAACCCAATGAGGAGTGACAAAGGCTCCCTTAATGAAATACTTCTCCATTTCCTACTCTGCAAATCTGAATTTGCACTTCAACTAAGTGGAAAAAGAGAAACATACTATTCCTGTGTGAGATGTGGAACTTGGAGCAGAGGCGAGACTTGCTCCTGAGACAATTTGTTTTTTGAGGATTGATTTATGTTTTAATGTGTTTGCGGGGTGACAGAGTGATGGAGTTCCCAAACCAAGTCGGTAATTCACCTAAAGAATCCTTGCTGGCAGTAAGACGGCACACACAAGGCCATGGAGTTGATTCATGATTATCAGACTTGCTGCACTGTTGACTGAATTCCTTCTTTTTTTAAACCCCTTGTTCATTTTTCTTACCCCCTTTCTCCCGCTTCTTGCGCTACCTTTTTACTTCACAGTTTGTCCACCCCTCCATGTCATTTCTTCTGCTAAAGCCAAATAGTCACAACATTGAGATTGTGGACAAATGCCATACTGGTGTGCCGTGAGAGATGTTCAGCTGTGCCGTGGGAAATTGTCCAACATTAAATACCGAGCGCATTGTAAACAGGATCGCCAAACCACAGGTCAGTCAACGCAAGGCCTGGTCAGCCACTTGCTAATCGTGCATGCGTGGCAAATCGGAGAATCTTGAGATTTCATGTTGTGGCATCGGCACATACTCAGTTTATGTGTGTAACCCTAACCCTAACCGTAATACTAGGGTTAGGGTTACCTCATAGTCAAAGGTCACAGGTGTCACTCTAGTCTAACCCTAGCTCTAACCCTAGCTCTAACCCTAACCCTAGTCCTAGCTCTAACCCTAACGCTAACCCTAACTCCAGCCCTAGTCCTAACCCTAAACTTTAACACTCGCTCACATTGCCTGGAATATATATGGTTTTATGGAGCAGCTCACAACCAAATAGTTATATTGGTAATATGGGAGAGAACACGAGCAACTGTGTTGCAACTTTTTCTATGATAAAATAATTTAGGTCTCACTGCGATTTGACCCCAGGTCGCTGGGGTGAGAGTCCAGAGCATTAACCACTACACTACGGAAGCCTTGCTCAGATTTCATGGAATATATATGGTTTTATGTATCCTACCTCTAACTCTAACCCTAGCTCTAACCCTAGCTCAAACCCTAACCCTAGTCCAGGGAATATATATGGTTTTATAGAGCAGCTCACAAGCAAATAGTTAAAATAGTTATATGGGGCAGCACACAAGCAACTGTGTTGCATATTTTCTATGATAAAAAGTTTCAAGTCTGAATGGGATTTGAACCCTGTGGTCAAGGTCACAGGTGTCAAGCTCTAGTCCTTGGGGCCTGCATTAACGAGGGAATCTTGGCAAACATGCTGGAATGCGGCGCCGAGGACCAGAGGTTGACACCTATGACCTTTGACCATGATATTTCCCTAATAAAGTGGCCTGTTATTAGGTACACTTGAAAATGGCGATGTACCTAATGGAGGGTCCAAGCTACGTCACAGATCAAACAGCCAATCAGGAGGTGGGTGTGAGGCCGGGTGTGGCACTTTTCACTTTCACGTAAGCTGTCTCCCTATTGAAGTGGCCTGTCATTAGGTACACCTCATGGACACTACAATAGATACACTACACGAGGTAAAAAAAAAATAATAATAATGAGAAAGTGTAGTGAACGATTTGGTGAACGATTCTTTTGAACAAATATTTTGAATGAACCGATTCTAAAGATTCAGTTCACTTAACTGGAATGCACATCACTAGTACAAAACAGTGCAGACGACTGCCAGGTCAAAATAGCTGACTGAACGATGACACAAGCTCTTGCTCAGTAAGAACTTGGTTCGATCCCAGTTGTGAGAATGTACATAAATGTGCTTTTATTGTGCAATTAACCCTTTATTTATTTATTTTATTTATTTATTTTTTTACCTCGTGTAGTGTACCTATTGAAGTGTCCATGAAGTGTACCTACACATATTGTCATATAAAGCAGTTAACCAAATGTCTGATTTTTCTGTTTTAATTGGCGAATAAAAAAACAAAGACTAAAACACCAGACACGTGATCTGCAACATACAAGCTCGTCAATCTCTCTGGACGGAATGTCATGGCTTCTTCTAGGACCGACTCAATGATGTAACATAGATAGCAATATTTTATTTATCTATTTATTTATTTTCTAGCCAAATTGAGAGCGGGATCCATCATTATGTGGCAAGATAATGACACAAAACTTGCAGGCAAAACAACATAAAAGTTCAGCATGTTGACATGACCTCCACTGACCAGAGGGGTGTACTGTATTTGTTTACAGAGTGGCAATGTGATTAGAATACGAGGCATTTTTTTCCTGTTCCTTGCCTTATATTTTTTGTGTAAAATTCAGTTCACTACTGCACTATATACAAAATCCTCAGAATATGAATACATGTGTGCTGAATGATTGACAGACAGACAGACGGACAAGCGGGCGGGCGGGCGGGCGGGCGGGCGGAGGGACAGACAGAGAGACAGACAGACACAACAAGTACAGACAGTTGAATTTTAAATCAATCAACCACTGTCTCAGTCTCTGGTGAAGATTTGATCTTGGCTCAAATTTCCAGCAAGTGTTTACCATCTCACGGGAACGAAGAATCCGCAGCCAGCAGGGATTTTACCGATACAGTTTATTACAAGGCACGTGAAAATGTGAGCGCTGTAAAAGATAAGACTGCACACAACACTTTCAATTATTTCTCACAGCTTTCACAAAAATAGAAGCACAGTAGGGAGTACAGTAAGCCAAACCTATAAAAAGGCACAGAGTGAAGAGTAGTCCCAGGCTGGTGAAGACTGAGCATACAATGTCTTGCTGCTGGGAGAAGAGAGAAGTCAACACGGATGCTGTAATGGAGCAAAAAAAAAATCAGGTCTAATCTATGTTTAGAATCAGAATTGACAAGGGTGAAAAAAGTTGTATCATTCTTGGGAAGTACAAATGTATGTGATGACAAATTCACCTAAGCCCAAAATTAATGCTGTGACTTAGTGTGTTGGTAAAGTAAGTTTCTATTTGCTTATTTAGTAGATTTTCAGGTTGAAATAATCAAGTTGTTTTATTAAGAAAAATAGTTTCCATATTCATTATGTTTTACGTTCTTAAAATTATTCTCACAGCCCCTCCCAAATCCATTCAAGTCATGATAAATATAGAAAATTACGCCAATATTCACATAGACTATAAAGACATTTGTTCAAAGTCAACCATCTCTTATTTTAGTATTTTTGAGCTCATCTATACACATTCAACAAATAAAAATTCAGTTCGTGTGACCACAGTTAGTATGAATAATTTTGATCTCAACTGTGAAGTATTGAATTTGATGAATGAACACATAAACAGTGTCCAAACAAGGCCTTGAGGTGATGAATTGCTAATGTCTGCATCTGCAAGGCTGAGAGTCAAACAAGCTGTTTGACTTTGACCTTGGTGTCAAACATTTTATGGCACTGACCTGACATCTATCCCTGACATATAGGAACCTTCTGGATATGCAGCCAAAAAATACAGTCAGGCTCCGACTATAACTGTGATCTTGTCAAATAAGGATTATCGCTATATCAAACTGAAGTCACACTTATTGTCATTACGCTTTCTGTCTGTGGTTTTGCTTATGTTACAGATATCTTGAATAAATATAGCATTTAACATAACGTTGAATAATTCATCTACATTTGAAATGGTTAATAGCACAGTCACTAAATCACTGCATCATTTAAAAGAGCACAGTGTAATGATTGTATTATTGCACACATGAATTAAAATTCAATTCACAAAAGTCAGCCTGAGAAAAGATAAACCACAATAATCCTTTTCATATCAAATGCTTCACATTGACAGATTGGCCGCTCATTCAAGCAATGCAATCTTTTCTGCCCTCTAGCTCGTCAACACAAACAGATGACAGCCATTTTTTTCCTGGAGCGGATCTTTCTCTACTACCTTAGATGGGAAGCCTTTTGTGAAAGTGAAAGGAAGAGGGCGGCTCACAGAGCGAAAAAGACATGTTTATTTCGCTTGTCTCTAAGGGACAAAGCCCCCCCCCCCTCATTTTCAACCCTAATAGATCAAACAAAGGACATCATTTGTAGGCCAAGTATTTTTCGGAGTTACCTTCTCCTCAGCTATGCAGTTCCCTAATCGGACAGAGCCCAAGGAAACGTGCAAAACCCAAGCTACGTGTGTTTATGTGTGTGGTCGAGATATTGCACGGTCTGTTTGTTGTGTCACCTAACATCGATTTGTCCTTTTTTCAATTTATTCCTCCTCTTTGCGTCTACAATCTATTCAAATCTACCACTTGGGTGAGAATTGGGGGTAAAGATGTTGTCAGGGCTACGTGGACTGCACACTCCTACAAACACATGCTGCTGCACATTCAAACACAGTGCGGAAAAATAGTAAAATAGACCGACAATAATATTCCAACTGAATAACCTTGTTTTTCAAACTGGGATATTTAATTGTCTTCAAACCTGGTTGGAGTGTTGTATGCGGATAGGATCAGAATAACAATATCTCAGTCCTGATTCACCTGTCTGATCCCTATCACAGAAGCTATGATTCTGACATTTTCGGATGTTATTACTCCGAGACAAGGATTTGTATCTGAAAGCCTTGACAGTCAGCGTGGCATTGAAAGGAATTGCTGCATGTGCACAAATTCTATCCTTGTACCCTGACAATGCAAGCCATTCCCTCAGTGTCACCCGTCACATCCCAACATGTGAAGTTGATCAATGCAGATATGTTCAGGGGAAACTGGAATCCGTAGAAAATTAGGACACTATTGGAATTGTAAAACACAGCTTGTGTTTGTTGTGTGCCTCTCTACAGCACTGTCTCGTGACTGGATGAAACGGTGACATCAGCAACCAGCTCATTCCTGTCTGCCATATGTGGTGAGCCCCTTTGGTCACTTCTACAGGGGCTCAGTCACGGCACTGCCCTGTTGCAAGCACATGTACAAAATGTGATGTGAAGAAAATAATTACATTTTGTTCAGTAATCTGGTTTGCTTGCTATGACTGAAATCATTATATGTGTGGCTGTCTATTCTGGCCTGGACATCACATATAATTTAGAAAAAATCTGTGATAAAAGAAACATAAAGACAATAAAGGGGAAATATTACAATGTATAGAATGAATGTGGAAATTCAAAGTAAAAATTATTTGTGTGTGTATATATATATATAATCTGTGAGCACCTCAAGACGAATGTATTTGTTCAAGAGACTGCCCTTAGGACAAATGTGTTTGTTCAAGAGACTGCCTGGTACATATGCGGAGACACATGCACACTATTTTCAACCAAGTGTTTTTCCTAGGTACTCTGCATGTGTCCACGCTTGTTATTGTCCTCCTTTAATTGCATCTTTTTGCATGGAAGAAGCACAGACTACAACAAGGCAGTGAGGGCTGCAACTAATGGAGAGGCTATAATTGTGAATAGAGGCATTCATCGAGGGACATCATCCAGGAATTGCACCACACAATACCCAGCGCCAAGCTGCTCAGATCACCAACGAGTCAGCAAACACGTACACACAAACCGGGAAGGATCGTAATCACACCTCTAGAACAGAAGGAGGCGAGGAAGAGAGGAGCTGCAGGGGAGGAGAGCAAGTGGAGAAAAGAAATTAGACAAGGAGAGTGGAGGGAGGGGAGCAGGAGATAAGATAGTGAAATTGATGTTTCCTACCATTTGATTTGGGTCATAGAGCCTAGGAGGCAGATCAGACAGACGCACGCACACACACACACACACACACACACACACACACACACACACATGCACACACATGCAACACAGATTTTGCCATCAGCATAGGCATGGCGACACATAAATACATATAGGATGCTAAAACAATGAAAGCCTTCAAATACAAATTTTGAAACATGGACACGCACAAAGACTTGCCTGACATTCTGTCAGGTAACTCTCCCACAGTCTCTATACTATCCCTCAGTCAAACAAACCATTAGGCCAAACACAGAAGAAGCAAGCTAAGAGAGATACAACAAAGCCTTACGTGGCAGCATGAAAAAAAAAAAACCCTCCCAGGCACCTGTCAGAGAGACATCAGGAAGAACTCAATTAAACACACCATCACTGCTCAATTACTGCCAGATGATCACAGCAATTTATGTTCCTTTGCCACACAACCACCAAACAAACACACACGGGGGTCAAGGATATAATACAGAAGCTGAAGTAGCATACACAACTAACACTATAGCTTCATTCTTTTTGGTTTGGTATGGTGGGAAAACTGCTGTTATCAAGTGATGCATCAGTCGGGAGGTAACGCACCAACAGACACTAATGGATTACTACTTCAATGCCTTATATGAAAGCAAAACTGTGCACAATAAAACAGACCACTACAATAAAGTGGAGATTGAGCAGTATATTATTGCAGAATCAAGAGCTCAGCTGCAGTTGGACACCTAACATTAGCACGAGTTTTAGTTATTTCTAGCTGTGTTTACAAAAATGTAATAAGGATTTGCTTTTTCAATGAGCTGTGACCAGAAGTCATTAATATAGTAGTGCGGGCTTGGCATCAGTAATGTAG
This sequence comes from Syngnathus typhle, assembly GCF_033458585.1. Taxonomy (NCBI): domain Eukaryota; kingdom Metazoa; phylum Chordata; class Actinopteri; order Syngnathiformes; family Syngnathidae; genus Syngnathus; species Syngnathus typhle. The sequence goes on along the minus strand of NC_083747.1, from coordinate 8,908,687 downwards.
ACGCTTACTGTAGGTAATTAGTAAGATTTCCCATGAACGACTAAGCAAATACATAATTTTCCAAATCAAATAACCAGACTGCACAAAAGCAATGGTAAAAAATGCCTCTTGTTAAAATATATTCGAAAGATGACGCCATGTCACGGCTGCCTGTCAGCTGTTAGTTGCATGTTTACTTTCTGTTTACTGCTTCCTGCATCATTTCTCGTAAACCGAGGAAGCCCTGTACCTTCTTTGGCTAATGGAAAAGCCATCAATTGCGAGCACACATGCAGGTTCGCTGCAGAGTTGGTATATGATGTCGTGGAAAAGTGGCATAATTGTCGAGGCAGAGGTTCTTCAAGTAAAATGCTTTTAGAAAAAAAATGCATCTAGTATGCTTACTGTTGAAGATATTCAAAAACACATGCATCGGGTGAAGAGTGCTAACAACTTTCTCATCTCGCTATCACCATGTAAGGAAATATGTGTAACTTCCCAAAATGTGTTGTGTATGGATACCAGATTGACTAACAGCTTGATCTTGGGTCAGATCCAGCAGCACAGAGAGGGGATACATGGATGGATAGAGAGAAAGGAGGGGTTGAGGGGGAACCATTGATTTTTTTTTAAACAGAGAGATCAGCATCATGACAAAAGGAGAAAAAGAAACAGCACACACACACAAACGCACACACAAACAATTTTGAGCATTTTCTTGAGTTATTCTCCTATGGCAAGGTTAAGTCGAATTTAGACTTAAGGGGTGAAAAGGTTACCAAATAAATGCCGCGCCAATTCTTGACTTTCCCGTCCTATTCTAAACTCCCTGATAACACAGGACCTCAATGACCGGTGAGAGTCCATGTTGACAAAGATCAGCAGGAAAGTCAGCTTACATGTCTCTCTCCCAGCATGCCTCACTGATTTTTAACAGGCCTAATCCCCTTGACAGCAACAGGGATGAAGGTGGTGTGGCTTTAGTCTCAGTCTAGCTAATAAGGTGTTTTTGGAGGTCACGGGCATCGAGGGAGCTGACTCGCGTGGAGGAGGAGGGGTTGGGGCTTTCAAGGGGGCCTGGGGTCACATTGTAATTACACTTCAGAGTCCCACTGGTCTGACTGACCACTGTTTACACTGGTCGAGTTACCGTCAACCGAGTTTGATTGCATAGCTGTTGTGGGGAAGATTAGTCGGGTAAAATGAGTCAGTGAATAGAATACATGATTCGGAAAAGTTGCTGTAGTTGTGTTGTTTTGTTTATCATCCAGACTTGATTTGTCCAGCCTCTGCAGTTCTGTACTCACCTCTGCTTGAAAGTGTTCAGAGTGATGCGAGCAGCAACATGTGCACGATCCTGTGTGGGTGGGAAGTGTTGCAGAGTGCACAGTGTTACACTTCGCGAGGCTACAACTGCCTCCTCTTCATTTGGTCACGAGGCGTTCTTTGCTGATCATTTACGGTCATTTGGAGAAACAATACAAAGTAATGTTTGTGAGGAGAAAATCTGTAATGCTGTACTTTGGTTTTCTTGCATTGCATGGGACAAAAAAATCACCCAAATGCACAAAAAAAAGCATGTAGGGAATGTAGTGGAAGAAAATAAGGATTTGGTCCTGGTGGTCAGACTTTTTCACATCAAATAAGTCAAGCCATATATTTGCGAATCCTATTTTGTGTATCTACAATCAATCAAGTACTACTGGGAAATAAGCGATCAATCCCAACCTCATACAAATTGATTGACCAGAAGATCTGTCCCGAACATGGGTCTGGCTGGAACAATTTGGATGTTGATGAATGCTTGGCAAAATGAAAGCACATTTATATACATAAATATTTTGTGTAATTTTGTAAAATGTCACCAACCTACGTCATTGTTTATTATTTCAGAAATGTTGAAATTAAAAAAGGCAGCCGTGGTTGAGTTAAGTAATTTGCCTGTCATAGTGGAGGCCTGCCATGGTGCCTTTGAGCAAACCACTAAAATCTCAACTCTATACGTATGTACTATGACTCTGCAGTGCTTGCAGTACTCACGAGTGCGGTGGCTTAACTGCAATGAATAAATCTCATGAATATGCATGGGAAAAAGACAAGAACAAATCTTGTCTGACCAGCAAAAATACAGAGTATATTAGAATCAGAATGAATGTGACGGCAGTCATCTAAAATGTATTATTGGTTTCTTCTCATACATATAGTGTAAAATGTCTCGTTTCTACAGATGGGCTGTACTTGTCGAGTCACGGTGGCGACTGCCACGCAAAATGTGATTTTTGTACTAAAAGATTCACATTAACTTGGCTGAACCTTGGAATGCATTTCCTGCACAGAATGAGAAGTGTGTAATTTTGTTCCTGATCACTCGTAGTAGAGCAGTTTTTCACAAGATATCTATTCACAGCCAGCATAGACAGCAAGAACTATTTAGGAAACCCATCATTCGTTCATTTGCTCGGGGGCATGTGAGCAGTGCTGTAAGACGAGTTGAGAAAAGAAAAAAAAACTGAACTGTGTGCAATTTTACTGTCGCCTAGATATCTACTTCTAATACTATATCATGTTACGATGATGATTACTATTGCCTTCTGATCCAGATTTTTAGTAAATAGTGTTATTACGTTGATGAATCTACGCCATTGTTTGAACAATGCCCTTCATTATATGAGAAAAAAAACCCCACATTATATGAAATCAAGCATTTTAGGTATAGAAGAATCTAAATCCTGAGCTCATACAGCTACGGTGTGACAATACACACGATCTCCCTTCCTGCATGCTAAGAGTGGATTCCAAGTATGTGTGAATGCTCTGAGCTGACCGAGGCTAGGCACGGCAGCACCCCGGTTGAGCCTTCATTGATTTGTTGTTGGTAAACAAACAGCTGGATGTTATGGTTGAATCAATATGCCTTGCCTTCCGCCCAGCATGCCTTCTTACCAGACTGACATGCTCCTACTTCAAGTTGTGACCTGCATCAAAACATTGTAAATATAATTTCTTTACCATAAGTAATTGCAGTCAAATTAATCTCGCTCTCTTGACACCTGGATCTATGGAACACATAATACCATTTTGCAAATTGAATGCAGCAGTAAAATATGACATGAGGCTTATATATGTATGACATACACATAGACCTGCAGCATAAAAGCATAGATAATGATTCATCTTTCTGCCACATTACAAGAAATGAAGGCTGTAAGCCTAAAAAGCGGGAGTGCTGTGGATGGATGAGATGAACAATTAATCACATGCAATTTATGTAGTGTTCAATTATTCTGATTTGCATGGTTTTGCCGTGTAGGAGGGAATCTAGAGCACATAGAGCGAACTCTGAAGACTTGAGGAGAACATGTGAATCCACATTGGTATTCTGAGTAGAATGGCCGAGTCCAGCATGCTGTTTGATTTCAGGAAATTCTGAATTTCATATGAGAATAAATAATGTCTGCAATATTGTAAGCAATGAAATCCAGAGGTTCGTTCTAAAGGAAAGAGAAGAATGACCCTTGAATTGAGTCAGCGTTTGAGCATGAAACTGGATCTTATTTCCAGAGAACTAGTTGTATACGTCTGCCGTTGATTGACAAAACCTTCAAAAAGGCAGGAGCCTGGCAGAAAATCATTCATGAATCAAGCAGATTTTAAACAACTCTGACTGAACTCATCAGAAGCGTCCTAGTGGTATTATAAAATGAGCAA